>NW_024500905.1:2553774-2913111 GCF_017590055.1 Onychostruthus taczanowskii
GGGCGGGCGGGCGGGCGGGCGAGCCCCGCGCTGCGCGCCCCGCGGAGCGGCCGCGCTTCGGCCCCGCATCGCGACGACCTGGCCGGGGGGCTACGGCAGCGAGGGAAAATCGGGACTCCCTATAGCCCTTCTTCTTATTTTATTTATTTATCTATTTTTGGATACTGGTGAGAAGGCGTCGCTACTTGTATGTGCTCGTGGCAGCAGTGGTTTTAGAAAGGGAAATTTCAGCTGCGACAGCAGCAGGCATTTCGGCTGTTAGCGGTGCTAATAAATCCCCTCTCTGCTTTGCTGGCAAAACGTGTGCCTCATTCAGAAATGCAGTGAGCGATGAGCGCCCTAGTCTGTACGTGAAGTTCCACTGCCGGTGTCGTTCCAGTAGTCAGAGCTTATATTTCTGGCATAAATCTCAGGCTTCCTTTAAGCCGTGAAAAACTGCTCATCGTTCAGAGCCTCCGCTTATCCTGTGCAGACTTCAGCATATATTATCTAAGGAAGGAAATAAAATCTGGGGTAACTGTATAATTGCATTAAGTTCTCAGTTAATAAAGTTGAGGAGTTTCTTTCTTTTGTCATTTATGACAAGCTTAGCCACTTCTGAAGTAGTAAATGTTTGCAAGTTCCATTAAGTTTAATTAGGAACTACAATTAAATGCACAGGTACTGATTCTTTTGGTCCTTGGAATGTTGGTTTTAGGAGAGATTTTTAAGATGCAACAGATTTGCATTGTCTTACTGCAGAATCATTGTAAGGAACAATTGAACTTCATGTCTCTTAACACAGAAGAACTGTATGGACATCCCAAAAAAGATCTATTATGAAAATAACTGCTTTTTTTTTTTTTTTTTTTTTCCCTTACAGTTGTCAGGAGAAATAAGTTTGTTTCAGTTATTGGTATTTTATTACCCTGTAATATTAGACTGCACTTTATGAAATTTTTGGAGCCTCTTTCCTGTAAATCTAGAGTTAGGATGCTCATGCTGTTTTGCCTTATATTCATTTGTGCAAGAGATTATTGACTGAAAGATGGGAGCATTTCACAATCTGTTTTAACAAAAGCCTTAAGCTGCTTTTAAATTGTTCTTTTACAACATGTATTAAATTGACCAGCTGTACAAAATTAGAGTACAGCCTCTATTTGACATAACATGCCATCTAATCTCAGTATATCCTCTATTAACAGTGGAATTTACATTAGTTTTGTTGTCCTTCATTTTTCTATCCTGCTAATGGAAACTGCCAGTAAGCTGTTCACTTTCCTTACTAAGTTCTGCTTGTTCCATTAAGTTACTGGGAATTCTTGCAAAGAGATCTTGTCTTCATTACGCAAACGTCTCTAATCATATGAAAAAAAATAGGAAAATAGATGTTTATATGGTGCTATTGTTTTGCCTGAGTAATAATGGAAAATAATTATTTCAAAGAAGACAAGGGGGAGGATGTACTGAATTCAACCTTTGCACGGCTGGGCACGGTTTGCACTGAGCACAAGAGCTGTGCTTCCTCTGAGGCAGGGCTGCATACAACTTGCTCTTGTTGGAAGTCATTGAAGATGTCACAACAGTGAAATAACAAAGGAAGCTTAACATCCTGAGATATCTCTATTTCATCTGATACAAGTAGAAAATTTGGTCTTACACAGGCTACCACTATGGGCATCTTTTATGTGTAGCCTGGACTTGAACTATTTATGGTGATTTTGAAGCTTTGGTTCATGTGAAATCACAAGATACACTCTGCTTGCTATGTCACAAATTATATCCCAAATGTCAATTTTTGTGTAATGTGTTGGAAACTGCTTGGCTTTTTCTTCTGAAGCTGAATTTCTATGAGACATATTTCTAGAGAATGCCGAAGACACCATCAGTAGGTATTAGGGAAATCTCTCTTGATATCAGTTGGTGGTAATAGATTTTAGAGAAAACATAAGTCTACATTTACTTCAGCTAATGCTACAGCAAAAAGAGTTAATGTGTTTAAGTAGTGCTCATATAGCAAATCCAGTTTCCTTTGGAACTACAATTCTACTACCATTGTAGTAAAATTTTCTACAATAAAAAGGAAATGCTCCTGTCAAAAATGTGATCAGAGATTTTCATGTGCTCAGTAAGGTACCATTTTACTGAGGTGACTTAGATACCGATTCCAATATAGCATGACAGTCATGTTATCAGAAAATGAAATATGATTGTGCTGTTGGTATATGCATACATTGCTACCTAAAATAAGACACTTGTGTGTGCATCTCTGAAAACAGAATTAGACCCTTCTGCTGAGTGCAGCAGGTGAAGTAATCAACCTATATAGAGCTTGCTGTTGCAGGAAGACCTAAATTTGTAGCGAGTGATTACAGGTCAGCATGAACCTTCCAGTTACATTATGCATTGCATGACAGCGTAGGTTATACTCTCTTTTTGTATGTATGATCTAATACACATGTTCTTGCAACAAAAACCTAATGTATCCCAAGGTGACTAGGAGGCACTCTCTCCTTGTAAAAGAATGGCAGATAGTAGGAAAAACACAAAGTTTAGATGCATTAGACTAATTAGACTAATTGTAATTAGAGAGTCATTTGAGTCAAGTGCATTACTCAATTAATTACCTCTTTCACCCAATTTTCTTTTTCAGCAAATTTTAAAAATAATATTAAAATATAGGTATCCAGTTACTGGAGATTTGTGATTCTGTGAAATAGAGTAGGAAAACCAACCTAACTGGTTGGTACTTCAAAACTTACACAATTAACAATCATGGTCTCAACGCATCACCTGCCTTGAATTAAAAACCTCTCTTGAAGAAAGCATTTTTGCAGAGTTTGCTTTTAGGATAAACAAATCCTGGTCCTGCAAAAGCAAAAAGTTAACAACTGATTATTTGGTCAGGTCATCTACGTCATAGTTTCTTGACAAAGGCCTTACACTATCTTGTTAAGAGCTTCTATTACCTCATTTTATTATTCTCTCCATCAGTGAAGACGTGCATTGGCAGCCTTTAATCAATATGAACCAATACTTTCCTGCTAGCCTTTTCAGAGAGGAAGTGTGTAGATCCTTGTCTCAACCTCTTCATAGTTCCATTCTTGCAGCCCCTCAGAGGAATCACATTTTATGTTTTCTGGGCAATGCTGTAGTAACAGGTGGATTGCTTATATCAAAACTGAAGTTTCTTTGACCACAAACTAACACTCCTTTGGGTAGAATTTGCTGGTTAGAAATGTATGTTATAAATATGCTAGACTGGTTCTCACACAGCTCACATGGTATCCTTACTGAGTTCTGCTGAGTTCAGCTTTCCTGGTCAAACATGCACTGTGTGATATTGTCGTGGTTGGAAATTGATTGAGTGCACTGCAGTTTCTACTTAGAGGTTAGGCAGGCCTATTTTCTATAGCTCTGTCACAAAAGTAAAAGAATCTGGAGACTGTACTTTTAGGGTCGAGGTGAGATCTGCACAAAACAGATTTGCCATCAGATCCATTTCAGTAATCTCATACTAATGAATGAATAATTCTAGGTTCCAAATACATTTAGAGTGAAAGTGAAGAAGCTATTGATTTAAAAAATGAATAAGGGTGCTGCTTCATTGCACTAACATAATCCAAATGAAGCTGGTTCTTATAATTGCCTTCTTTAAAAACACATTGCTGGCCATGAGTGGGTGTTTTTACTAGGAGATTTTTCTGTCTTTTATTAGTAGGACTCATGGATAATCAGAGGGTAGTCATCTGTCTCTTCAAAGGTACTGTTGGGAGAAAAGCAGTTTTATAATTCAGTATCTGACTTCATATTTTTGAGGAAGTATTTAGTTGGAAAAGGGGCTCATCATATTTTTACATGTGGAAATTCTTGCTATTCATGATTTTAAAAGACATCATCTTCCATGCGAGATTTATGTTCAGTACATCCATTAGGAAATTATTGAGGTTTGTGGTCTTGGAATCTCTGACTAATTCCATTTATTGTATTATAAAGAAGACTAAAACATCTTAGACAGTGAAGGCTTGTTTGAGCTTCTCTGTAGAGCAAAGTAAGAGAGTTGCTGAAAGTCCACGAATTGGGCTCTTGGGGGACTGTGTCTCTCTAGAAGGAGGCTAATGATGTGACTTTATGCCTCTATTTGGTGGTGGCCCCCCCTCCACAGGGGTGTTACAACAACTGCTGTGGGTAATTACGTGGAAGGGTGGAGCTCTTACTCCATATAGCGCAGTCATTGTGCTGTAGGATTTTCAGCATGGCTTCAGAATAAATACTTGGAGAAGTTAATAAGATCTGCTCAGAAATCCCCAGTGGGATTTTTTAGAAAAATACTGCTATAAAAGAAAGCTGAAACTTTAAGACTGGAGTTGACTTTGCTTCACTCTAGCTGTAGATTTCCATGGAGATACAATTTATTTCCTTGAAATACTATGTATTTACATCCATTTTATGCAGTGCAGAATTTATCTGCAACCTTAATTGGAAAAATGACAGTAATCACAAAATTAGAAAATTATTGCATCAGTTTCTTGCACCTCTGGAAAAAAAAAAATCTGACAGGAGTCTATGTGGTACATTAGTGCCAAGGCATAAGTATGGCAGAATACTTAAGTGCCTTTGGGACCACTAGCTCATCTCTTAATTCACATGAGTAGACCTAGTGAAATCAATGGTCTATGGTATCTAGTTTCAGTATTGATGTATCAGGCAACAGGCCCATGAAATGAGATGCAAAGTGTCTTTTTGAAAAAGATACCACTCATATGCTTAATCCTGATTCACAGTAGCTGTGGATATTTTTGGCCAGGGCATTTTTTTTCCTACAGAAAAGAACAAATTTAGCAAAAATAAATTTCCAGTTGTTTCTATTTTCAACAGATTGCTTATTAGAAAGTGAAAAAAAAAACCTTGCAATCATCTCCCTCCCTCCCTCCCTCTCTTGTGTGTACTCCCACCCTCCCTCAGTGGTGCTGCTCCACCCTCACCACACATGCATGTGTGCACGCACTTCCTTGCTCTCACAGATACAAGCACACGCATAAACAATCATTTATAGACCTGCTCACATGTATACATGCATTTTGTACTACTTGATTTTGTCTGAAATTTTTTGGTCAAAAGTTCTGAACATTGTTTTTAGGGGCAAACCAAAATATTTTTCTGAATGTTTACAATTGTCCTATCCTGTTCTTGCTTACCTCTGGTGTACTTTATTTGCTCTGAATTTTGACTTAGCATGGCTACTGTTCCTCTGCTGGAAAAGGTCTGGCCTTTGGTTACTAGATCCAGCTAGGAAAGCACAGAACCCTTCCTATGAAGGAATGTGACCTAGAAGTTCTGTAATGGGATGTAGCCATTGCTATTACCAAAGCTGTAGGTTTTGTCCTGATTTTGCAAGGCCTCATGATTAGGATTTGATATATTTAATATTAAATCTGACTTTTGCTCATACCTTTGCTGGTGACTTTTTGATCAATCTCAAGCATGCTTGATCAGGACATCTGCTCTATCCAAACTTTTCTTGACCTGTTTTGCTTGGCTTAGGTCTGACAGCAGTTTTTCTACTTAAGCAAGCATTTATATCTGGTTTAATCTATTGTTTTTGTGTGGTACAACTATAGTATACACAGGAGCAGTAACAAAGGCTTGATAGAGCAGCAGAGGCTTGAAGAGTGGAGGCACAGGATGTTTCCTTAGAGGAGAGCAGATGTGGGATGATAAGACATGGGGCACAGTCTTGGCACTGAAGACTCCATGCTAGAAAAAGCTCAGTAAAAGGTAAAAATGCAGCCCTGGGGCTTCAGAACCTGGTTTTAGGTGTTAATGAAGAGAACAAAGATTGTATCTAACATATATATGTGGCACCATTTGTAGTAAGTTCAAATAACCTGGAGCTGCAGACCAGCTGAAGAAAGAGGAAGTATAAATGCATGTTAGAAAACACAGGTATATGTAGCTTCCTAAGAGGAAGGAAGAAGGGAGGAGGAGGAAGAAATATCCATCAGCACTAACATCATATCCCTCCTGATGAAGGACTCCAGGTGCTGACAACTCTTCATAACAATGCCCATCACTAACAGCAGTGGGAAACAATTGACCTGAGGACTCAGAGAAGCATGGAGCTAGAGTAATACCAGGGAAAGGGATAGGCAATTTAATTGTACTATTCCTGTAATTGTGACGTTTTCTCTATTCCTTGTTTTTCTATAAAAGTTAGATCTAGGCTAACAATGCTTCTTGAATTAGTTTGTTAAGATTTTCACTATGCTAACAATAAACTCTTGGCTTCACTTACATGTATAAGGTGTGCTTCATCTTTGTTTATAAGCAAGACTTCGAAAGTAAGAGAGGAATTAAGCTACCTGAAGGAGGCTGTGAGAAGCTATACAGCAGCATGCCTGATCATTAGGTCTAGCAGCCTACTTTGAGTAAAGAATGGCTTCATTTGTATTGTTCTAATAGGTTTTCGCTAAAGACAAAGCAGTGTGAAGGCTGGTGTTTTGGCGTAAGTCTCTGAATGATGGGAGCAGTCACAGCCTGCATGTACCTCTGTTATTTATGCAAAGTAGTTTCCTAAGTGAATTCTTTTATCAATTCAAAATTTCACGTATTACCAAAGCAGCAAGTTCAAGTAGTATTTTAGCCACTGTTTTAACTGCATTTTATTGGCAACAATTTTTGGTGTACCATGCTAAAGCTCAACAGCAGTTTATGTTTGGCTAAAAGTGCATAACTTTATCCAGATGAGATTTATGTGTGATTGATGTACTATTTTGCTGACAGTGAGATATATTGTTAGCTAGGCAGTACAGATGCAAAGCATATTGCCTCCAGACAGCTTTTGTTTTCATTTTTGCTTTCAACATAATTTAAAATCTTTATATTTTCCACCCGATATGTTGTCTCCTTTTAATATGCTTATTGGTTTGTTTGGGTTTTTTTCTTAGCTTTTTTCCCTTTCCTTTGGTAATGTAGATGAAATAGGGATAAAACAATAGATTTTGTGTCTTTTGAAGGCAAAGCCAAAGGAAGGTCCTGTTGCATGCACCAGAAGGGACAACTTTCACAGTCCAAAATAGACAGAAGCCTTCTAAACCTGCAGCAGTGTTTGTGCTATGTCTAGAATTATCAGCAGTTAGCATTTCCCTCAGTATCATTGCTGTTGTAACTGCATCTTGGCATTTAAGCTTTTTTTTTTTTTCCTCCTTTCTGTGGGCCAAAACCTCCTTGCCCCTTATACAGACAAGAGAGAACTGCAAACTCTGCTCTGAATGGGAATCTGTTTCTATCTCGATGTTGTAAAGAAGAGGCAGGGAATGAATCTCCCAGCTGTGAGAACTTTGGTGTTATTGGAGAGGATTTATCATTAGTCTGCATAAATACATTGACCTGCATGTCACAGTGACTAGGATACTTGCTCAAGAGGAAATAAACCATGGTGCAAGAGATGATAAAGCCAAGCCTGTCCATTTTGGGGCTGATTTATAGTTTTGAAGGAAGTTTGTATGGGACAAAGAGCTTCTTCCAGAGTGGTGGGCCAAACAGAAAGGAAAAAGCATGAGGAGCTCAGGGTACAAAATTTAATTACCAGAATTTGGTAAGTATTTTTGTTACTGAAAATGAGAAATTACTTGGCAACAGCATTAAGTACTGTAACTCAAATTGCATTTAAATTAAATTTATCTTTGAAAACAATCCGTCATGTTTCAGCATGTAGTTCCCTTATGAAATGAGTCTGTATTTTGTGCTTTTTTCCTGTCAATTTCCAGCTTTTAACATCAAAACCTCAAGCTGTGTAATATACTAATTTTTTTAAACTATAAAAAGACTTCAGTGTTATTATAGTGCTAGTGTATTAAGTGTGAATATTAAGTATATATTAAGTATATTGTGCATTTAAAGTATATGCACTAGGTATCTATATTCATTTATACATTTTACTTATTAGTCAGATACAACACAGCACTTTTGTCAGTGGATTTGAGGTAGCTGCACTGCTTACAAGTAGCAAATATACAGTATGTATCTCATTAAAGAAAAATGTGACTGTTCAGGAGCATAACTTAACAAAATTTGTTCAGATTAAGATAAATAACAAGACTTAAGAAATTAGCTCAAGTTGTTTTTCCAGACACACATCATTACTTTAGACACCATTATCGTGGCCCTATCAGGTGTATGTTATGTCCCACTGGGACTTTGCCTTTTCCAGTCAAATAAATTTCTAGTTTCTGGCTGTAGAGGATGTTAAGGGGGAGGCACCCAGCTTGTGTTGTTGTATCATAGTAAAATTACTTAAAGGAACCAGAGGTCTGAGACTCTGCCATGGGAAACCTGGGGCCAAGCTGGAAAGGAAAACTTGTCTGACTGAGAGTGGGGTGAGTAGGGAGTCAAGTCATCATTTCCTTAACAAGGATGCGAGATAAAGTATCTCTAAAGCTCTGATATTTTTATGTTTTAAGAAGATAAAAACCATGCTGCTGTGTTACTGGCTGATTAATGGATCTTGACTGTCTTGAAGTTTTTTATCTGTCTGTTCTAGCAAAAGTGAAGATATTTGGGAATTGGGAGTCTAATAATTTTCTGGCAGGTTGCTTTGAGATAAAATGTCAATTGTCTGAAACTATTTAGAGAGTCAAGACAGTCTAAAGAATCTTAGGTTTTCCTCTGTCAAGCAAAGGACAACTGGAAGAGTCAAAAAGTGCCCACAACATTCAGCACATCAGATTTACTATTTATTATAGGCTTTCCTTTCTGCATATATAATGCAACTTTGTAGTGTGAGACAGGCTCAGAGAGCATGTGCTATCTGGCATTCTTGTGATTTACCCATCTGCTTTCATGAGGAAATTTTGTGCTTCCCATATACTGGAATGATGTGTATATTTAATATGGAATTCTACTGTCCCATTCTCCATCAGTCTTCTGTAGATTAGTTTTTTTTTAATTCTCTTTTTAGTTTATGACAGAAATAGTTTTATCTTGTATGTTTATGCAGACAACTAAGAAGATCAAGTGAACACATATTTTGAACTATTAAGCAGAACAGTTGGATTCTGCAGAGCAGGGAATTTCATAGGGATCTGTCCAATTTTCCTTTCAGGAGAATGGCAAATGGTGGCAATGACAGAAATACTGAAACTAGTACAAGTAGTGAAGATGTTCAGATTTAGAAAGTATGCGTTCTACATCACCCTGGAGCTTCTTGTTGCATTTAATAGATGTACTGTTATACTTGGTAGAGGTTCTAGAAGCACAGCTCCAGGGACTGGAAATGCAACTAAATCTGAGAATTCCTGGAAAGAGAATACTGTTGTACAGGAGCAGCTAAATTAAAGAAGGGACTTGCAGTGGATAAACATGGAAGCAAGATCAACACAGGCTTTCTTGTTAGAAAATCTAAGGAAAAGCAGTGGCATTGAGGAGCTGCAAGGAAATAAAAGTTAACCTATAGGTAAGGAGCACAGGACGAAATAGCAATATTCATCAGGAGCTGAAATCTACTAAAGAGTGGTGACCAGTCACTACACTGTACAGACAGAAGAAGTGGAGGGTGGAATGAACAGTTCATATCAGTAGAGAATCACAGTGCATCTTCTGTTACAAAGGAAGCTGGAGTGGTTATTACTTGAGGTGATCTGCGTGAGGAAAGGACTGGTAGTTTTCTAGGAGCAAAACAAACCTGCTGCTCAGAGAAGTTCTGATGTGGGTTTGAAATTAACCATTGATTATTGTTCACTTTGTAACAAATAAAATTTCCCTTGACATGAAGAGAGCTACATTTAGCTGAGAAATGGGTGAAGACTCAGCATTTTTTTGGATAGAAGAAATAGCATGGAATCACAGTCTAACATCTAGTCTGTTCTCAGTGCTGAGGCAGAATGAACCATAATTCTTTGTAAATACAAAAGGGGAGACAATTTTAGGAGAAGGAATAAAATTATTATAGTTAATGGATAATAGCAGCACTATATTTCAAGTGAGTGAGTATTTCAAGTGAGTCATAAATAACTCTACATCCTGAAGTAGAGTTCAAACAGGGTAGTAGGAAGAGAATATCAGGACATAATTGTGGATAAATTTTGCTAAGCTTATTTAAGAGAAACCTCTAGAAATTATATTTTTAAGCCTTTTCCTAAACCATATTTACTGAATTGTTGTGTACATTGGTATATCTGAAGCTTAAAAGGCACCAAAATCAGTTCTTCATAGCTTCTGACAGTTTCCCTGGTGGCTGCAGAGAAGTATATTCTTTTTTTGTAAAGTACAGAGTTTTATATAGGAATCCCAGTCTTCTCTCCCTTGAGAGTTGGAGAGGGGAAATATTTGAAGGTGTTATGTAGCAGAAGTACTGGTATTTCTAACTCCTAAATTCTCCAAGTGTCTGGCTGGTGCCTAATTGTGTTTGGAGCTGAAGTCTGGAGGATCGAGAAGGAATATATTATCACTTCATCAAATGGAGAGGAAGCTTAGGTGTTTATCTTCCCCTGTAGTATCAAGGGTGGCCCATTTCTGAGGGTCATCTGAGTCATCCATGGCAGTCTGGGAGCCAAAGTCTGGTAGTAGTTAGGGCCTTATACACAGTCATCTAAGTTTAGTGAAGTTTTTCACATGGGGCACTGTGGATGCTTGTAACCTACTTAAGATACTGGGCTATGTGGACTTCTCATATAAAAAAAATTCAGTGTAGTAATTTTCATGGAACATATTTGAACATCTGAATGCTTAGCTGATAAAAAAAATTGTGTGAGTATAAAGTATAATGTTATGTAATTAGACTTTTAATTTCTTATTGCTACAGGTTAAACAATATATTTTGTTGTCCATCTTGAAAATCTACTACAATGGACCTGTTTGGCTGCAGGGACGGGTGCTACTGATGTGATATTTAGGATTCTAATGGAAGCAAGTCTGGGATTCAGAAGCAAACGGTGATTCTGCTCTTAAAAAGTATTGAGATTCAAGGACAAATTAGCTTTTTCAGTAGTTCCTTTATTTTTTCAATAAAAAATATTCAGGGAAGAATTTAAGCTGGTAGTTAATTGCAGTTTTTTCTGCTTCATTCAGTGAAAATAATGAAATAAGATGGAAAGTTGGAATATTGAAGTGGGTAGAAAATGCAATACGAAGAATTCAAGGAGAATCACAGTTGGTTTGATACCCTCAGAAACAAAGGAGCAGGAATGAAGCAAAGAAAACTCACCAGATGTGTTGGTGGTTACATTCCTTTGTCCTGTTTATGATCCGTTTTGAAATACTGGTTTTCTGTGAAGGAGACATAAAAATAAATACCGCAAAGAGATGACTGTGAGAAGTAGGTGACGATGAGAAGTGCTGATGCTTCCTTTTTAAAATTTTGTCACTGACACAACTCTCTAAATTGCTAGTTAAGACCAGCCCTCAGGATTTTATCAATGAAGCCAACACCCACAAAGCTTAATGAGAACCCAGCAAGTTTAACAAGTTTTGAAGTTCGGCTGTCTTTAAGACTATAGTCTGCAGTTTCTCTTTTTTTTTCTCCTGCTTTCAGATGTCTTCCAGATCAAAACCTGACAAGAGCTGAAACATGTGACCTCAGTGGTTATCTAGGAGATTGTGTTTGTTTCAGCCATTTGAAAGAGTAGTCTTAGATTTAGCATTTTACTTCATAATAGAGGATCTGTGTTCTCTCTTTTTACTATTGATTTTCTGTTCATGTATGTTATAAATTGCTTCACTGCCTACTGACATTATTCCAGAGAAAGCATTTCTCAATGATGCAAAACAATACTATAGCACAGATAAGGTATTGTCCTTGATTTCCCTGCCTGAAATTTCATGAGGAAATTAGGTCAACAGAATGTAATTACCTACACTGAAACCTCCTAAGGGCACTGGGTAGAGCTGTGCAAATGACTGATTATTTTGTTTTGCTTACAGGAGCAAAAAAAATCAGAGGAAAAATTTGGTTTGAATAGAACAAATTGATTTCTTGTTCACCCTGAATTGAAATGTTGTTGGTGCTAAGCTGGTCTTCATAGCTCATTATGAGAATTAAAATAAGATTGATTTTGTATTTTTTTAACTAAAATCAGCTCTCAAATTTAACACTGCCATTAACTCCAGCAGCATCTGAAGAGGGAATTCCAGGCTGATCAGAGTGAGCTCTCTGCATTCACTTCTCTCAGAACACAAAGTCCATTTTCTACCACACTGGGTTTCTTGGGGTTTTTTTCTGGAGGTGACTAATGCAGCTTCAGTTACTTTTTATCTGTGAGGCAGCTGATCCTTGCCTATTTTTCTGGTCAGATAGACTGCCTTCCAGACGGGGAGCTGAACTGTAGCTATTCTGTTCAGCATAAAGGCACTGAAGATTCGCTATTTTTCATCCATGAAAAAAAAAGGAAAACAGAAAACCAAATAAAAATTTAGTCTTAGTTCCTCTTATAAAGGCAGCATCAGAAAGTATTTTGTCTTTCAAAAGTTGCTAACACATAATTAGTTAAACCCATGAAATTACAGAATCACAGAATGGGTATGGTTGGAAGGGACCAGTGGGTCCCTTCCCATATGGTCCAACCTCCCTGCTTAAGCAGGGTCATCTGAGAACACTTTGCACAGGATTTCATCCAGACCATTCTTGAGTGTCTCCAGTGAGGGAGACTCCACAACCGCCCTGGGCAATCTGTTCCAGTGCTGAGCCACTCACACAGTAAAGAAGTTCTTCCTCATATTCAGGTGGAACTTCCTGTGCTTCAGTTTCTGCCCATTGCTTCCTGTCCTATTGCTGGGCACTGCTGAAAGAGCCTGGATTCACACTCTTTACATCCTGCCTTCAGATACTGATAGACATTGATGAGGTCTCATCTCAGCCATCTCTTCTTGAGGCTGAGAGCCCAATTCTCTAACTCTTCGTAAGCAATGCTCAAGACCCCTGTCTCTAGTTCCCTAATCTAACAGAGTTCTTTGTGCCCAGCACCAAGGTATGCAAGGTATGGCCACACACCAGTATCTCCTCTGCAGAGAGCCAGATGCTCCATTAGCTGGCCAGGCAATCCTTGGTTGAAGTTTGGGTCAACAAGAGTTGGCATAAGGGGCTGAAAAGTCTCCTGATATAAGCAGCTGAAGAATGAATGCAGAATTGGGATTATGGACTCATCTGAATTTTCTCACATGTTTAAATCTGATTCTTTAAATCAGGTTCTTTACCTTTTCTCCTTAAGTGCCCATTTATGACAGATGATCACTGCTATTCTCATCTTTGATATTATGGGGTAATAAAATACATCAGTAAGCTGACTGCATAAGATTTGCAATTGAAGTTGATGTCAATACGGAAGTTGAACTTGGCTCAGCATGTGTTCTGCTTTAAATATAGCCATGGCTGAAAATATAAATAACATTTTTAAAGCCCTGTGAAAATTAGTTTAAAAATGTGGTACACTAAATAGACTCTGTAGTTCTGTTAATCTATTGATGTAGAAAACACATTGTAAGATTTTAAGTGACTTCTTGTATTCCAAAAATATTTTTCCAAATTTCTCAGAACACAAAGATCTCATTGAATTTCCAGTACCATCTACAGAATAGCCAAGAGAGACATTCTAAACTTACTCTTCTCTTTCTACAGGATGCTTTTCTGGAGACAGTGATCACTTTTTGGCAATTCATCAGCAAAAGAGTGGAAAACCTGTGTTTATTTATCACCATGTGGAGAGTGTGGAGAAAAGTTTGGATACAGACAGCTATAAGGATTCCAAACAAAATTTCCGTTCTTCTTCTCACACCAAAATGAGCAAGTTGAACCCTGCAATAATTGTTAAATCAGCCTTCCCCAGGTCTGTTTATGACCCATCCCTCAATCTCTTAGCAATGTCTGGTCAAGATTTGGAAGTGGAGAATCTTCCCATTCCTACAACAAATGTGATTATTGTGGTAAGTGACTTTTTCTGGGTTTTGGAGGGGTTTTTTTTTGTGAACAAATATGCCTGTAGAGAAAAAAAGACAGATTGCAATTTTGGGTAGCCTGACTGATCATCTAAATCTAAACAATGGCCACTTGAATTTCTTCACTATGGTGGAGTTTGCATTCATATAATCACACTCTGATTAACAATCTGGTGAACGAGTGCAGAATGTAGCCTTTCTGTAGGTAAAGACCTTACCTTTGCCTCAAATGCTGTTGATCCTCTTGTCTTGACTGATGTTTGCACAGTTTTTACTGGGTAGGCCTTAAACTTACTCTGCACAGGTCACAAGAAAATGTACTTCAGGAAACTATCCTACAGAGGCAGTGAGATCTTAAAAGGGTGACATAAAGGTTTCATTCACTTCTGTTCCTCTGGTAAATCCATTATTATGCTTACTTAGCTGTCTGAAAAAAATCCTGTTTCTTGCAAAGAATAAGAACTTTGTTGGTGAATACACTTCTTCTGGGACATATGGACTGGGGTCTCTCCACTGTTGGTTGACTCTGTGTGTGACCTTTCCCATTCTGAAGATGGTGATGGCAGTGCTCCCTCCTGCAGTGAAGGGCATGTCAGTTTAACCATATACTGGTGCTGCCCTGCTGCATCCTCACCCTGCAGGCCAGTGGAGCAGCCTGCTGTCAGGAGAGCTGTCCTTGGTGGGGTGCATGGTACAGTCTGTATGTGTTCTGCACAGACACTGCTTTCCTCACCCCCATGCATGGGCAGCTCTCCTTGATTCCTGGAGGGAAGAAAAATCATTTATAATGGCTTGTGCATTCATTAGAGTGAACTAAAAAAGATTAAAGAGAAATCTGTAAATTGCTCCTTTCAGAGGAAGATGAGAGATTGAAAGAGAATGGACTTTACAAACAAGAAAAAAAGAGCAGAGAACATAAGAGCGTGTTAGTATTTCAGAATCCCATACAAGTTCCCTGTACTATACTCTAGAGGTCTGCCCTCATGAATGCACCAAATGCAATAGAGTATTGACAATGAAAAGAATAATCAGGATCAAAAAAGATGGTAGTAGTTTTATTTGTCCGTTATTAGTTTTAGCAGATAAAAAGTAGTCTCAGGGAACTAGCCTCAAAAAGCTGTGCTCCGGACTTGTTGCATCCCATAGAAACAAGACTTCCTCATGTGAGTTTAGATGGCTGGCATTGTTAGTGGACTAGCTGTGTGGAAGTGTCCATATCAGAGCAAAATAAGGGACTGGCAATCTTGTTTTTCTGGGGACAGACCAACTGCAAGCAGAGTCCCAATACTGAGTATTGATCTGAATACTGACTAGTATTGATAACTGAATACTAAATGGTATTGATCAAGGGAAGGAGATGCCAAGCAAACTGGATATATCTGTCCTCAAAGCTAGCCTAAGCCAGCAGGGACAACTCTGTAGTGAAGGTACCTGCTCTCTTCTTTCCGGTGCAAGCGTTATTTCACTTCTGCTGAAGGTGAAATCTTTCTTTTAGTACAAGGAACTCAGAATAGGCATGGCCCTACTTTTTTCCATTATATTACACTGTTCCCTATGAATTGTTATTTTAGCAGGGTTTTGCACAGTTTTGGAGACCTGTGGTACTCAACTAGTAATGGAAGAATCCTGCAAAATATTCTAGGGCTACCATGATTTTAGCTGACTGGCTCTGTGCCTGCATTAAAAACTAAATGAGGCAGATTTTCAATTGGCAGATAAATTCACATTAAAAAGGTCCATTAAAGCTATATTAAGTTCTCATTAAGTGACTTTGGTCTGAGGCTTTGCTACTGCATTTCTAGGATGCTGCTCTGAAGCCTTCTGTTCTGGCTGAGAACCATATGTGCTTTAAGGGGAAGTATAACAGCATGGGCTAATCATGACATGAAAGCTGTTTGTTGCTTAGGTTTTTCAGCTGTCTCTGCATGTGCTGAAGGACAGTGGTTTTGGTTTGTTTCTAATGTCATCCTTTCAGAAAAACACTTTGGGGAAGCGTATGTTTGAAGCCAAAGTGCTGTGAGTCAGTGCATTGGACTAATCCCACCATCAGGATTTTGAAGATGCCTTCTATAAAAAGACAGCTATCCCACAACAGCCATCATCCAAGCACAGCCCTGCTCTTTGTGGCTTCTGTATTTCAACATTCTGTTTCTCCCTCTTGAATGTCACCTGAAGTAGATGGTAGTGTTAATGTAATTACCAAGGGAAGCTGGTTTGTTTTGAATTGCATGTGTATCGCTCCCTCTTTGTTCTGAATTAGCACTTACTGCCTGTTGCTACTTTCTGGTTTTTAATATATAGGGCAAGTGTCAGTGTTTGTTGTTTTGCCCTGGTTGACCCTTTTTGTTCCAGCCTTTAGCAATGTTGGTTGTTGGTTGCTCAACTTGAAAGGGCAGTTGCTACTGTTAGCATTTCCTGTAATCTAGTTACATGACTGGTGCACATTGTGATTTAGTATGAAAGCCAGCAACTTTTTTTTTAAATAAATTTATGCTCTGTTGGCTCTGCAGAGGAGAGGAAACTGAATTCAAGCTAATTTCAGTGACTTAAGGTCCATTTTCTTCATGATTAAGGTGGAAAGATAGGGTGAATGGATGCCTAATGCAGAACTATTACAAGGTTGCATTTTGTGCTAAGAACTAAACCATCTGACAAGGAAAATGTTCCCAATGCACAGCAGAGTGCTATGGAGCCAAGAATTCTGCAGGTATTGTGTCAAAAAGTGATGTTTTGTGATTCTAACAATAAAGAACACGTTAAGAAGTAATTTTACTGAAACAGGGGATAATGTAGTGCTTGTTTGCCTAAGTGAGGAAGAGGAGGTAGTTATTTTTTGGGAGGGAGTTTTATATAATTAAAGGCAGTCATATTACCTGATATTAAGTTCCTGTTGTCTGTGTGTGTGTGTGTGTTGGTGTTCAGTTCGCCTTGTTTATTGAAGGAAGTGAGGACAATTCAGAGCTCTTAGAGGCATTTTGAGTGTTCTATAAATGCCTTAGGGCTTACCCATATGTTCTGTTTAGCTGTCTCTCTAGATGATGTGAGACTAAGTCATCTGAAAATTGCTTGGATAACATACAGAGTTACATAATTTTTTGTAATACTTGAGTTTTCTATCTGTAAGCTTTTATTTTGCATTTCATAAACCATATACTCATTTAAAGTAATAGAGAATTAGTAGTGCAGTGAACAAGTTCTCAAAATGTTTATTTGTGTTTATTCCAAGTCTTTCCAGTTCTGAATGTGAGAACCACAAAGGTCAAGTCAGTACATGGAAAGTGGGAACAGAATGTGGATAATCACTTATGATAGAAAATATCGTCTAAAATACTTATTAAAAAAAACCCAAAACACATACAAACATATATAGAGTTTGGGCTGAACTTGAGAGAAAAGCAGAAGAACTTGTAGTAAAGGTTACAGCTCAGACTAGGTTTAAATTATCACCTCATGAATATGCTAAAGCATCATCCCTTGTAACCTGATGTAGTTTGGTCTGTCCAAAGCCTCTCTCAGGCACACAAGTGTATTGTGCCAAGATTGGATCAAGCTACTCAGATGCTTTTTTGACTTGCATCCTGTGAAGTGTTTCAGAAATGTAAAGGTAATATGCTTGCTCAATATATCAAAATTTTCCATTTCACACCTCACTCTTACTATTCATCTTCTTATATAAACATGAAATCTGTTTCTTTTTCTGTTGCTTAGAAATTCCACAGCACTGTACAGTAGCTAAAATTCAGCTCATCTCTTAATTATTTTTTTTATTTACATGAGTGTTACTGAACTAAATTGATTTAATTGGTTTCTTTCAGTTAATGTCAATGGGACATATGATTCACAGACAGCCACATAGATCTTTTCTTTGCCTTTTCCATTCCTACAGCATTTTGTGTAGGGCTGTATGCCTCAGAGCTATAGCTTTCCCATACCATCACATCTATTTTGCCTCCAATATTTGAACTATTTACTTTCAAGCATGCTGAAGAGCACAAGTAAGAACTTCAGGTGTTACTACTTTGAGAGAGGATTCAGTGGAAGAATAAAGCACAACAACGTATGTATCTAAATAGATATTCATGTGGGAACCACGTATTCAGGCTGGTATCTATGAAGATATCTAGCATGTTTCTAAACACTTTCTGGATTACTAGGGAGTTAATATAGATCAGAGACCATGTCCAATAGGCAGACTAGATGTGATCATCCTGATTGGAGATTAGTACTGACATGGACCATTTTCACATCAGTTTTCTCACAGCCAGAGAACAGAACCAGATGCATTTAATCTCCTAGTATAATACAGCCTTGATATCTGCTTCAGGGTGAGTTCCCTAATTCCAAATGGCTGTAGTGGCAAGATTCATATTGATGATAATGGGTGCTTAGGCACCAACTGCACACTGACTACCTATTTATATATACTCATACACACACACAGACATATACGTTTAGTGACATCTTAATCTGGAGATGATCCCAACTTAAACAACACATTTTATGTTGAAATAATGTGGAAATCCTTTCCAAATCTAGGCACAGTTCAAGTAAGTGGGCTTCTTCTGGGTGGGTTTCTTCTAGAAACCACATGGCTGTGAAACCACAGCAGAACTTCTTTTACACTTATGTCAGATTCATCCCACAAGTACTGCTGTATTCTCTTATATAACTTTCTTCATACTACATACTCAGAAAAGATGCATCTTTTGCTCACTTGATGGCATGGCCTTAGATGTATAAGTTTATTTCTCCTTTAGTTCCCCATATCCTGATGTGTCAGGTTAATTTCCAGCAGCAGAGCCCAGAATTTATCTGAATTATTTGGTACTAAATTTTATTTCATCTTCTCACACCTCTTTTCTGCTGGAGATATCTGTTTTCTAATTCTTTGTACTCTTTATGAAGACATAGTTCCATGTGAATCGTCATCTCTAAGTTCCTCTAGGAGCACACAAGACATTGACTTGCTTCTTCCTTGAAAAGACCAGAGAAACAATGGGAGCCAGACTACTGTATATGCTTTCTGCTGAGCATTGCAATTCTCTCCACTGACTGGTTTTGTTGGGGGGCCATAAGAACTCTATGAAAAGATTCTGATAAAAAGGTGGGGGCATCCATTGCTTACAATTATTTTCAGTCCAAAAAAATGTTTCCCAATAGCTGCCTTTTTTGTGAAGACATTTAATGTAGATTTCTTTTCATGAACAAAGAGCACTATGGAATTTCCACAATTTTGTGGAATTTATTTTTTACTTTTCTTTAAATTAAAAATGGATGTTTCTTCTCACTGGCAGTTTGGTAATACAAGATGCCTTCTTTTTCAAGGCTAAGTCACTGAGTCTTACTGAATGAGAGGAGGAGGATAGAGAGAGCGCTCTGAGTCACAGCACTAAGTTGCGTGTGGTCTTTCTGTGTGCCAGAAGGTAAAGACCTTTCAAGACAAGAAGATGCTCTGATAATGTTTTTTCACTTATAGCCTTTTTCAACTTTTCCCCAGCTGTCCACTTGACTGTTTTTCCAGAATCTCTTATTATTCTTTTTCCTGATGCTGAATACTGTGCCTTGACATAAGATGATGTCTCTTTCTTTCTTCAGTTCTCTTTGTTAGGAACTCTTCCATCTCTAAAATCCTTGTGTCAGCCTCTGCTGGCTCAGCTTCCACCCTGTTAACTGGCCCAGTAAGGGTATGCTGAACAATCAGTAAAGGTATCTTGAAATGTTACAGTCTCAGACTGATAAATATGCATAGAAGTCTGTGAGAAGTGTCGATAGCTAAGCATGATCCATTAGACAAGAAATTTAGGATTACTTTTAGGAGACCACAGAGTAAAAGTCATTTTCTTTGGGACCTATAGAAGGAAAGAGGATTGGGGATGTTCTTAAAACAGAATAGGCACAATTTCTGAAGCAATTGTGCTTCACAATTTGATTTGATGCTTTGCATCATGTGTTGCATGATATGTTATACTACGGTCAATTTGAAAGTTATTCAAAATGGTAGGTTTATCGTCCTATCACACCCTGTACAGTAATGCCCTAATTTTTGCTGGGATAGATGTAGATGAATGGATATGTAGTTCTATGTATTTCTAGGTGTAATTATGCTATATTGCAGTAATAGAAGTGACTAAAGAGCTGCTCTTTTGAACTGTGCCTGACCCTGGGGTTTCAGCCTCGAGTCTGTCAAATTCTGTCTCAAAAAACCCACACACCTGTGTGTGGAAAGATCATACACAATTGGGTGCTGCAACTCAGAGGGCTCTCTGCATCCTACTCCTCCTGACTGGTAAGAGTACCCTAAGCTCACTCCCTCTGTAGACCTTGTGAAGAGATGGTCAAAATACTTCTGAAAGTGTATTAAGCTAATGGATTGAAAATAAGGCAAAAAATATGAGTGAGGAGAACAAGTAGTCCATAAATGACAGGTCAATCAAACAGTGCTGGGGCAAACAGCCAAGCTAACTATCTATGAAATATAACAAAAAGTCAAATGTCACATTTTGTCACTGAACATCTTTTATTGTCAGCCTAAGAAAGGGGTTGGCACTAGCCCAGGCTAAGGAGGCATAAATAGAAAATCATGTCTCTGCAGTGACTTCTCAAAGGAGCTTTCTGAGGTGTAAGGTCTTAGAATCTAGTGATTTATCAGCTGTATCCATATCCATTTCCAGGTCATGTATCTCTACAACGCTTGGAATAGCAGAGGACGAGTGCCATACTGTTAGTGAAATTTTAAGATCTTATTATAATTACAGTGCTGAATTGTTAACAAGCTCTAAATGTTAGTCACACATTTCAAGAGTGGGCAGTATCAGTCAATACACTTAGTGTGATAGCTCTGATCACTGTTGTATCTTTTTACATTTTACATTGCGACCCCAAATATCAGGTCTTCACAGTATTTGGCTTCTAGACTCAAGTCCACCTTCTAGTAAGAGATTGATGCTGGCCATTACTCCTTAAGTTATTATACTCGACATAACATATCTGCAGCAAGCCCTGCAAATAGACCTAGTAGCCTGCAGCTCTGTCATTCTGGATTTTGTTTGCACAAAGAAATCTAGAGAGCCTGCATTAGTTGGCCTCATTTGCTTTCTGCTTCCCTCTGTGCACTTCAGCAGGGGTAATTGCATAGTGAACCATTAGCATGGTATTGTGTTTGCTGTCAGTCTTTGTGGAAAGCAGGAATGATTGCATTAGGTTGGTTGTAACATGCACTAAAACTTCCTTAAGGCACTTTTTTTCATCTGATTTGCAAAATGTTAAAAGAATGTTAGTAGGATATTCAGCAACCTAGTGCTTTGATTGATTATCTTACTGATGGCAACTTTGGGGGTGCTTTTGTAACATTCAGTGGGATGTTACACGTGCACAAAAGCTGGTCATATCTTTCACAAATTGCCCATATCCTCTTCAGTCACAGCATTCCTTTTCCTGCATTTTTAGTGAAGATGTTTCTTGAAGTCATTTAATTTTTTTCATAAGCTTCACTGTTTAAATGAAAACAGTATTTCAGGAACAGGCATGTTATATGTTTTTTAGCTAAAGCCTAAAGTTTCATTGACAGTTAGCCTTGGGCAGTTTCTCTAGAGGATGTGTCATCTGTTCCATATTTCTTTCAACTGTGTATTCATGTTACTGGCCAATCCCAGCTATTAATTAAATACCTGTGTGTAGCAGAACAGAATCTGCTTATGTTATCCCATTCTTCAAATATATGAATTTCGTCCTCTGGGAAAAATCTTTATTAATTGATAATTTTAATTTTTTTAAACATTTCCATGAAATTAAATTCAGATACAGTTGCAGCCAAAGCAAAGATCTTCAGTGTTACTTAAGCTGTATATCCAGGTCTAGGAGACCTGGCTCAAAGCCTTGCTTTAAAGGAGATAGGGGAGGAAACTGAATTTGAGCTTTTTCTCATTTCACATGATCTAGTTGCTGAGCTAAGAGGTAGGGAGCATCACTTTTCTCATACTCTCAGATGAAATTATTTGTTTGACCCAAATCACATTGTTTCAAGTAACTGAAAATTCAGAGAAGTGTTGTTCTTGGGCTGATCCAGTACAATTGTCTTGTATGTGTTTTGATTTGGTCTCCAAAAGAGGGAACCCCCCCCTCAAACAAACAACAAAGCCCCCCAAGACCCACCCCCCACCTTGTTTCTTACATTTATTCCTCTGATTGAAAAAGGCTTCTATACTGTTTCTGTGCCATGCTCTACTGAATTCCAGAAGAGGACACAGAGATTTAGACAATAGTGGAAAGTGGCTTTTTTACAAGTGTCCAAACTGCACTTTGGTTGTTTTGGCGTTTGCGTTCAGAGGACTCCTCACTGGTTGGAATTGCACTGACTTCATTACCTAGAACAGTACAGACAAGCTTGTACTTCAGAAGTTCAGGAGGTTGCTCTACCCCTATCAATGTTCTCTTTTCCTCTTACAAGTGAGTGGAAACCTATTGCTGCCTAAATTGGACTAAGGAAAGGGAAAGTTTCCTGGCATGCAGAGTTACAGGTGCCATCACTAGAATCACACATGTTTTATTTTCAAACTCATAAATAAGCTAGATGGCCCTATTGGGATCATGAGACCCACCAACAGTCTACTACTACTTCTCACAATAAATCTATGCATTGTGTTGATAATGTTCAGGAATAAAGAATCCAGAAACACTTCTTAAAAATTCTTTTAGCACCCTCAGAGAGCTATTTTTGGGAAAAGCCAAGTCCCCTACAGAAACATTTAAAAGGTAGATAAAGGGCACTCAAATAAAAGACAGCAAGATAGCATGTATTTCCTTTTCAGTCAGTGTTTTGTTGGATCTGGCAGTTCAGCCTCTGGAATAATCTTTCTGGGTTTTCACTTCTGACTTTGTTGTTAGGAAAAGTGACAGCTTCTGTAAAGTTCCTTAAGAGATGGTTCATAATGTGTTCCTGTGTGTAACCCATTGAATATTAAGCCTTCTAAAAACTGCTTTTGAAAAATAATAAAAAACACCACATTATTTTTCTATCACCATGACATTAATATGTGATGTTTTAAAACACAGTTTTAAATTTTTGAATAAGCCAAACAATATTTGAATCAGCCAAACAATATTTTGGAGCAGAAGGTGATCATCTGAGTTTACTTTTTAAAATGCTTCCTAGGTCTAGCATTTCTTCACTTTGGCATCTCTTTTGTAAAGAATAAATACTGGATTCTGAAATTAAAGGCACAGGTTCAGATGATACCGGGGTTTAAATGTGATAGCATAGCTCTCAGGTGAATGATGTTTTTTTCAGTCACCTCAATATCAAACTGGTTCATGGAAAGAGGAATAGTCCAGGCAAGTAAGCAGAGAGGTACAAATTCTTCTGTCTTTTGTCTTGTTGCTGAAAGCATTAAAGTGGTGTTCACTGTCCTTCCTTTGAAGGTCAGCCATGACTGATGATTTGTAATGGAGCTAATTCTCACTTGTCTCTGCACCACAATAAACTGGTGGAAAATACTTTTAGTGGATACAGTGCTTTAAATTGAGTATAGGATAGATGCATCATGAAGAGTGTTGGGGGTATATATCAAGACTGCTATATATCAAGACTGCTAAAATAATAGTGTTTAATAGTGTAGAAAGTGGTTGACTGCATATATTATGTCAATGTTTATTTAAACATGAATTGTAACAGATTTACATTTGAACCTTTTTTAGCTGTTGGAGAATAATAGTGGAACACCTGCTTTGTACAAATTTGGCTGAGATCACATGTTCTCCTTGGGAATAGTCATTGTTACTAAACTATAGCATAGAAATCAGTGACTATGTAAATGAAATTTTTTTCATTTAAAATATGCTAAACTAAATTTATAGAATGTCACATATTGAATTGAATTTCATTTTTTTGCCCATTTTTCTGTTGGTCTTTTCAAAAGTACCTTGAGTGCGTCCAGGGGAGGACAACAAGGCTGGTGAGGGGCTTGGAACCCTGTGAGGAACGACTGAGGGAGCTGGGGTTGTTTAGCCTGGAGAAAAGAAGACTCAGAGATGACCTTATCTCTCTCTACAACTCCCTGAAAGGTGTCTGTGCTCAGGTGGGGGTTGGTCTCTTTCACCGGGCAGCAACTGACAGAGCCAGCGGACACAGGCTTAAGCTGTGACAAGGAATATATAGGTTGAATATTAGGAAAAGGTTTTTTACAGAAAGAGTGATAAAGTACTGGAACTGTCTGCCTGGGGAGGTAGTGGAGTCACCATCCCTGGATGTGTTTAAAAAAGATTGGATGTGGCACTCAGTGCCATGATTTAGTTTAGGTGTTAGGGCTGGGTTGGACTCGATGATCTTGAAGTTCTCTTCCAGCCTAGTCATTCTGTGTGTGATTCTGTGTGGGAATAAAGGTTATCTTTTTGCTGGTACTAATTGTACCAGCAACGTTGTTTTCTTTTTGAAAACACACTCAGGGCAGTAAGGATCGCTTCTTTTATGGTCCTGTGGTGTTCTGGCAACACTTACAGCTTTCTGCTTTGTTTAGCCAAATTGTTGCTGATATGCTTTCTTCGTGCAACACATGGTATGTTGTCTAATTAAGAACACAGCTCTGGAGGCTACTCTTTACAAATGTATATGATATTTCAATTTCACGTAGAAAAGTAATTTCATGTAGTAACAGTTTATTTTCAGGTATTGTAACACATAGTCTTATAGTGGTGCAATCTTCTGAGCTGTCAGTCCTTTAAAACGTAAATGTTGTGGGTGAGTGGAAGAATGACCTTAAATATTGCACTCTTAGAGTCTTTCTATTCTTTAGGCAAAGTAAAGCTGCAACAGTGTAGAAATTATATTCCTTGTTTTAGGCTGAGGATGAAAAGTAAGCAGACATTGTCTCCAAAACCTTTCTCACAGGCTTTCTCTGAAATGGGGTTGCAGGATCCCATGGCTCTGCCTAATTACCTACAATAAAAAGTGTGTACATGCAATAGAAATTAACTTGAAAATTAAAAATACTTCTAAAGACCTCTCCCCTTTCTCCCTTGGTTACTCTGACATATGCTTAATTTTAAGGGTGACTAGACTGACCCTGGTAGAAATCCTGTTAAAGAAGGGCTGTGGTGGGAGAAGGGATGGTGGTAGCTGTAGGCATGCCGGCATGTCGGCACCCTTCTGGCATGCTGTATATATTTGTGGTTGGGCACAAATGATTGGAGTTGGGCAAAGAGGGAAAGATAAAACTGCATCTGTAAAAGACCACACAAATAATGAAATAGCAAGAAATCTCTAGAATACTGATAAATATATCAATTTAAAAAAAAATAAAAACAAACCAAAACAACAGCAACTGACTCCTCTAGAAACAGGTAACAGGGCAATAATTGAATAGATAGATATATGATTTGAAATCCATAGACTAAATAAAAAATCCGATTGTGATTTTAATTTTTAAATATACTTTGTAAGAATCTGCCTGAAAATGGATATAAACTTTAATGTAATAACTGTAATGTGAGGCTTTTGGTAATGAATGAATGAATTAAAAAACCATATGGATGCATTAAGTAGAATAATTAGTGTACTATACACAAAAGTAGGACATCCATAAATCATTTATGATGTCCTCTTCAGTAGTTCTTGGCTCTTTGAGTCTTAATTGAAATCCAGGGTAGTTGGATATTAGAAAAACTAGATTTGCTAGTCAGATAACAGACAACTTTCATTAAAGCATTAATTAATTTTAGAAGGCTGAGGACCTGATCCATTAAAAATACTTGCAGAACAGTGCTACTTTAGTAATGTTTGGGGTTTTTTTCTATTTTAATTACTCTCTTCCTCTGGTCAATGCAAGTTGTGTTCTACTTTAACTTGCTCAACAAGCATGATGGAATACTACTGTGTTTATAGAATTAACTATTGAATTTCCCAGACAATTCCAAATGCTTCAAATGGCTGTATGGTACAGTTACAAAAGTAAGGTAGTCTATTGTTTACAGTGACTGTCAGTGAGCCTGTTTCCTCTTTCAAAGGCAGAGATTCTCAGGACCTTTTTTAGGCAGTTCCTTCTATGCCCAGTCCTTCATGTCAGCAGGAACAAGGAAACACTGAAGAAAATACCTTTTTGCGGGTTTTTTTCCACTTTTCTTGTATTTAAACATAATAATTTAAACTCTCATTTTATAATCTTTGATAGCGATCTAATTTCATTACTAAAATGGCCAAAATAAATGTTTTGCATTACAAAATGAGAGCATTTTATAAATGCTCAAATTAATGTGAGACTTGAGCTATAAGCTTATTCTGCCAAAGAGGTACACCTATGGCAAAATGATTAGGGTTGTTTAATAAAATACTTAAGAAAAATCTGAACCAGGAAATGGATTTACCCTATTGGTTATAAAAATATACAATATTCAGTCTGACAATAATATTATATAGTTAGAACAGTACATCTTTGTTGCGGTGATAAATATGCTAAGGAAAAGTAGAGATAGGCAGTTTATTTTCAAGTGCCATATTTATTTCTGTTCAGGTGTTACGAGTAGGATGTTTTTGTATTCAATTTTTTTTATTCAAAGTAATAGACTAAAGAATATTGTAGATAATGAAAAAACTCTTGTAATGTAAAACTATGATAGAACATATTATCACAGAATCACAGAATTAACTAGGTTGGAAAAGAGCTCTTGGATTGTCAAGTCCAACCTATGACATAACACCACCTTGTTAACCAAACCGTGACGCTGAGTGCCACATCCAGTCTTTTCTTAAACACTTCTAGGGACAGTGAGTCCACCACCTCCCTGGACAGCACATTCCAGTGCCCAGTTACTCTTTCTGTGAAGAACTTTTTCCTAATGTCCAGCCTAACCTTGTCCTGCTGCAGCTTAAGCCCATGTCCTCTTGTCCTGTTGCTGGCTGCCTGGGAGAAGAGACTGATCCCCACGTGGCTACAGCCTCCTTTCAGGTGGGTGTAGAGAGTGAGGCACATGAAGCAGATGTCCTGAGCTTGCTATCTAAGGTATAGCACAAATGCACAGAGCTGGCCATCTCTAACAAAAAAATCCCTTAGAGTTCCAGTGCTGGGGAATGTATTGCAGAGCGTGAGGAGCATCAGTATCAACAGTGAGTTATGGTATCCCTCTGACTCTGAGCCACCAATGCCTAAGGGCAACTTTGGTGTCTAGATATTCATGTGCCTTTGAACTGATCACCAAGGACAGCTTGAACACTGACTGTATTTGCAGGCCAGACTTCAATGTTCCCAACTGCAATGCCACAGTTGAGCCCTTTCTCTTGTTCTCATGTAATTGATCTTTCTTCTAGTGCAATGCCACCAGTTTATTTGGCTGACCAGCCAAGTCTGTTCAATGTTTCTCAGTGCTTTCTCTTGGCCCACATCAAATTCACTTTTGCCTTCTACCATTATCTTCTAGTGAGTTGTAAAACAGGTTTAGCATAAAGCTGCAGGATGTTCCAGGGGCTAGTCAGAATTTGCTTGTATGCCCTATTTGACTCATGGGCTGCCACTTATCCAGTCCTCTGTAATGAGCACAACCCTATAAATTCATTTCATTAAAGGTCAGAGAAAAAAATCCAGTGCTTTTGGTGTGCTGCATATTCATATTTTCTGATCAATCACTGAAGAAATTAAATGCTTCAGAAAGACATATCTGATGGTTAAAAGGACTCTTCCATCAATGTGGCCTCATTAATGTCTTATGTGTTGCCCGTCCCAGTGATCCTAGCTTTTGTCAAGCGAAGTTTGGCAAATGCTGCTAGCTTTTCTTTCTCATAATGTTGTTATAACCCTCGCCATCCAATGGTCTTCTGCTATTGATCTTTGCTCTTCTAGCCATGTTACTACTATTGTAGTTTCTTCAGTTGTAATAGAAAGGAATTTGCTATAATCTTTGGCTCCAATACATAGCAATTTATTTTCTTGGCTTGTCTACTTTAACATAGACACTACATCTTTGCTTTCATAGATCTTATTCTGCCTGGATGCTGGCTGTCTCTTTCTTTTTCTTGCCCTTTTCTTTAATTGTGGATTTCTTTCAAAATTACTTTGATGGTGATGCAATGCAAAAATGCCTTCATTTTCATATCACATCGACTGTGAAACCGCTCTCAAACAGTTCATTAGTAATAGAGTGGATCACACATTCCTTGTAGCAATTGAACTGTATGAGATGCTGATCAAGAGCCACTGAAATGAATGAAGTCAAAAAACTCAAGGCAGAGGTTGAAAATTAATTCCCTTTATAGAGAATTTTCAGGTAAAAAAACCTCACTGGGATAAACTGAAGCTATTTAAACCCTTTAACTGGGAGACATGGAGGAAATGAAAGTCATGTATCACAAAAATCCCAAAGCTCAAGGCTACAGTGGGTGCTGAAGTTCCAGCACCTCTTTTGTCACATCCTGGTAGGAGCTGAGAGTCACGGGGGAAATTGGTTAAATCATCCAAGTCAGGTTATTTGGTGTATTTTATTTTCATTGTAAGATGGAGGTGAGATAGGCTGATGGAGGGGGTATTTTCAGTGCATTTGAGATTGGTCTTGCTTTCAATATATGGGAGTTACAAGGCCAAGTCTCTTTTAGACACTAAAATGTTTTGCTCTTCTTTCCAGATTAGATTTTATTTAATTAGTTCAGCTGAGTGGAATCTGTAGTGTTGTTGGAAAAAGGTTTGTCTGGAAGTCTAGTCATTCAATTTATCATGTGGCATATGAGGACAAAGCAATAACTCTTCATCCTGAAGCATATACAGATCAGGGACCTGAGCTGGGGTCTCCCATATGCAATATAAAGCTCTACCACATATGTGTTGCTTATTCTGAAATAAATCAATCTTCTTAAGGTCTTCAGTATGTTATCCCTTAGTGAGATTATCAGCAATGTATTTCTCAGCAGTATAAAACTAAAAACCTGACAAGAAAGTCTGGGGACAGGAACACGAGAAAGAATCTATTCTTAGCTGTTCTTTTGCTAACAGTCTGTACAAAATCAGGAGGCAGTGTGTCAGCACGACTCTCAACACAGATTATCCTGATAAGTTTATACTAAGTTGCTCATGCAAGATATCATAGAGAGTTGCAAGATATCGATATGCAAGATATTGATAGTAAGGAGTTTCTGCACCCTTGCTGGAGAAAAAACAAAATTAAGGATACGCTATAAAGTAAAAATTCAGACATGTTTTTGTACAGGGAGGTAAGACCTCACGCAGTCCATGTGCTTTCTCTGGTGAAGTGGAAAGGCAGAAGTTGTTTTTCAGAGGCAATACCAGACAAACTACATAAACAGAAAAGAATGAATAAAACTTTACCGTTTTGAATTTTGTACACTGTGTTATTCTCTGTCTTTTAAAAATGGAATGTATATTCAAGAGTCATTTAGTTAAAATCATTGTCAACTAGACAATCATTTCAGCCAAACTTGCATTACTTCTGCATTGTTCATTCTTTCCTGAATGATATTTTCTACTGCGACTTACAGCTTAATACTGCTGATGTGAATTGATGTGAAACTTATGAGAATAAGAGTCCTAAGTGCATGAAACTGCTTTGTGTTGCCCAGCATAAAACTTGTAATTTTCTCCAGTTAATCAGGCATGTAATGTATTCAAAAGCAATGGTTCAGAACATTGCTGCATTTTTCATACATCCTTTTTTATCTCATTCTTTTCTGTTTTAGCCAACCATTTGGTGCTTCCCATGCAATATTCTCTACCACTTTTTACCCTTCTCTTTCATTCCTGTAATAAGTTTGCTGGAGTTCTTGTCCCCAAACTATCTAGTCTGTAGTGCCTACTTAAAACATATATCTCACTATCCGTTCAACTAGTCCCCAGTGATTCTGTTCCTTCATCTACTCTCTCTCACTGCTCTGTGCAAGTCATATCCTTTCCTCAGCCAACACTTCTATTGTCTTTTTTTTTTTTTTTAACATGTGTATGGGTTTCAGGCTATGATAGGGCAAATATCTAATCTTATCTAAAATCTTTCATAATAGATTCAAACTTGGAAAAATGCTTTAAATAGCACATTTCCTTGGTCATGCCCCCATAAATCCATTGGAAGTTTAGCTCTTCTTTCTTCCTTGGAATGCCTTATTGGTCTTCTGCATAGTTCTGCCTGTGAACTCATCCTTTTTTCTCACACATTCTCATTCTTCTCATGTTCTACTGTTTTAACTTCCATAAGTGTGGCCCCTTTCCTCAGGCTATTACCAGGGTCTTAGCTTGCCTTTGCTTCTTAATCACCCTCTACTTCTGTCTTTCTTTTTGCCTTTGTCCTTCCTTTAGTCTTGTAGTCTCAAACCACTTTACTGTTTGCCTCTCAATTTTTTGCATATTTTGTAGCCCACACTTCTCTCTCTTCTCCCAGTAATACATGTCAAAAATTATTTAAAAAAAACCTATTTAAATTAATTCTATTAAAACCTACTCTTTGTTTAAAAAAAACAATACCCTTTCAACACATTTCCTCCTAAATTTTTCCTAAACCAATACAGTTCCCTTGATAGTCTTCCCCTTTACCATGAATGCTCCTTTTTGCCCAGAGCTCTTCTGTTACTGGATCTCTGACAATGCTGTGGGTATTGGAAATTTTCCTGAACTGTAATGTCCATTTTCTCATCCTATACTAAGACAATATGGGCAGGTGTTCTTGACTCTGGTTTTAATTAGATTTTTTTGGTCTGGTGTTGTTTTGGTTTTCTTATTGGTTGGTTTGTTTGTTTGTAGTTTTGTAGTTGAGATTTTTTTGGGTTTTTTTTTATTTATCTTGCTTATGACAAATAACTGCTTTGGTTCACTGTGAGTGCACCTATTTTCTTATTTGCTTTTGTTAAGCTGGAATAAAACAACTATAGAGTATTCCTGATTTTGGTATAGGGTTGCTTTGCTTTTGCAGTGTTGCATGGACTTCTGGATTTCAGTTGCCGTAGGGATTACTGCAAAGCACTTACACCCAAGTACTTACAGACCTGGAATTAAATTATGGTATAACTGATTTCTGAGAAATCCTATTTAAACTCATGACCAAAATATACTTTGAAGTCCAAGATAAAATTTTGCTGGTCTTGACAAAATGTTACAGAAAAAAATATATTTTCACTTTGAAAAGGATGTTTGCCACATGAACTGTGACTAACCAAAGCTAACTTGATGTTTGGTCAAAAACAATAAAAAAGCTATCTCAGCTAAACTAAATATTAGTTTAAGATTTCATTTGTTGTAAGATGTACTGTCAAAGGTCACTTAGCAACATAAAAGTATGCAGTATTTCTTAAGTGTAGGCATTGAGTAGGTTGAATTTGTACTCTAGAGTTGTGGAGAAAAAATGTCTGGTGAAAATACATCAAGTAACAATATTGTCCACCAGATGTCCCTGTACTCATAGGTGGTAATGGACAATATTCATTCAGCTGTCTAATTGCTTTTATTAAAGGCAATTTATGCATAGTATATGCATTTCCCAAGTCTTTGTTAACCTTGTATAATAAGACCATGAATAACTAGCAATTTTATTAGCAGCATTTGAGAGCTGTAGTTATGAAAATAAATTACAGGAATTCACTGTGAAGTTTCTACTTGCCACTCTGTTTCGTGTGCCTTTTCTTCTCTAGAGGAAAACAGTCTACCTTTACCATTCATTGCATGGTAAAAATAATAACTATTGATCTCTTATATTTGTCATTTATATAAATTTATACATTTAAATACATTCGTTGTATAAATATTACCAAGCAATATATTTTCATCTATCTGCCTATCAATAAAAAGCTTTAAATAACTGGAACTGAAGAACTAGTGAGTTGGAGGATTGTCGTTTTTTGTGGAGATTTCTTTTAACTTTGGTGGCTATTGGAGCAGGCTTTGGTCATGGCACCTGTATACATGCAGTGTGTTTCATTTCTGTCAGCTGCTCCCTTGGCTTGCTGTGCAGTGTGTTCCAGCCAAATGCTTGGCTACCACCTGTCCTTGCATGTTTAGTGGCTACAGCAGGACTGTGAGGTATCTCTTCACTGGTGGGGACTTGGGCTGCTGCCCTCAAATTTGTAAATAACCATATACCTGACCATACCCACGGTGGGAGCTGGGCAGGACTGCCAATGCCCGTGCATTTAAACATCGTGGCCAGTTTGAAGACACATTTTGAACACACAATTTGACCTTGAATTTTTAGTGAAACCACAGCTCAGAAAGGACACCTTGTCCTCTTTCTCCCTGGCATAACTAAGCTGCCAGAAGGGCATCTGAATCCATGCTGGGAGCAAGGCCCTGGCATGACTGAGAGATCCCACCCCAGACATTCCCTCTGTCAGGTCTACAAGGGGAGAAATCCTTGGACAGAGTCGCATCAAACACTGGTGGCAGAACATATGTCCAAGTCTTCCTTTCGTTTTCTCTGTTTTAAGTTAACTCAAATTATAGAGATTAAATTTTACAAAACTGTTATTTTATAGTTGTAATTGTGACCCACCAGATGTTTCTGTGTTTGGCAATGTGTTACTTGATTAGAATGTTTAATTTTAATCATGGTCCTATAATCAATCTTCTGCTTTTCAATTGTACTTAGAAAGTTTTGCAAGATGCATAGCCTTGAAGATTTCTGTTGAATATGTGATGGAGAAGGAAGACTTGCACACCAGATGATGAACAACAAGTCTCAAAAGTTTATTGGATAGGCACACACATTTATAGCAGTGTTAATAAGGCTAATGCATATTGCAAAAATTGAGCTCATCATTGGTTAGTCATTTATCAGTCAACTACGTCTACGTTTACATTCTTGTGTTCACCTTGTTATGGTTTCTACTATCGTTCCTTCATTCTTGCTAGCTAACGAGCTTCTCCCACAACCTCAGGTTTCGGCAAGGGCACAGTGACCTTGCCGCTTTTATCCTTGTCTCCTTCTTGCTTCCAGCATGATCTTTGTTAGCTAGCTAACTATCTACAAAATCCTCTACATTTCTCCTGTTTGTATCTCAGGCAGATTAATCTGGCCGTGGCCCTTATCCAGGAGCCAGCTTGTTACAAAGCTCTCAACACTTCCCCCGTTTTCTTTTTGGGCCAGAAGTGTTGTTTTCTAAGCCCTTTCTATCATCTGACTCATCATTCTTTGTACGCAATTGAGCAAGCATGGTAATACAAGCATCAGCAATACTATCACACTTAAGATACCTATAGCATACATGATCATTGTTTTCAGCCAAGGGCCCAGTCCTAGGCTCTTTAACTATTCTTCCAGTCCTAATCTATTATCCTCTTTCAGGGTGTGTAGCCTTTTCTGGAGCTCTTTAATTTTTATATGTATTGATACAGAATGATCTGATAAATTCATACAACACATACTCTCAAATTCTTTACAGCCATGGCCTTGTGCTAATAAAAGAAAGTCAATTGCAGTTCTATTCTGAAGTGTTGCATGGCGAATAGAATCAACATCAAGCAAAAGGCTAGAAAGTGTTAAAGAAGTGGCATTAGTTTGTTTAGCGAGCTAGCATCTGGTAAATTTTTATTGCCTCTTAATAGTGCCTTATGATAATGATTATAGAACAAATGATACAGTTTCTTTGTTTTTCAATGTGTTTGTGATTCCTTCTTTTATTATATGCATGTGACTTTCCTGATCAGTGAGCAGTTATGTGAGCTGTTATACAAGATACATAGATTGATGTTATGGTCTAGCTCATAAAATTATGAGAAATTACTCTGCTGAAATTCAGGTGTAAATGAGACCATATGCCAAGTAAGGGTTTTATTTAACAGTAAATGTTGAGAGAGACAGAGAGAGACAGAGAGAATTAAAGAGAAAAGAGGTGGAGGGGACAGAAAGAGAAGTGAGAGAAACAGGTGAAAGAAAATATCACCACTCCATGGATCCCACCATCATCCTGATGATCCTCTCCATCTGGTCTTCTTGGGGATGAGGGTCCCCTTGAAAAACACAGAATCCAATGGGTTAATGTATGTCCAGGCCAGGTGGGAATGCCCAGGTGCCTCCCTCAGGTGGATCTTTGATGGATTCTGACACCCCTCAGCTGCCTGTCATGTGAATGTCCCATATATGTGGCCTTCCCAGGGTTGGGGGTTTCACAGCTGGGTGGGTCTGTGTAAGGGAGGATGGCTGTTCACTGCCTCTGAGCAGAGGTTACACTACACACCCAAAACTCTCCTCCTCCCTGCTTTGTTGGGAAGTGGTGAGAAGTCTGTGCAAACCTGGCCTCTGTGGGCTTTGGCTTCCCCACCCCAAACGCAGCCAGGGACGATTTTCTGCTGGGTTTGGCTTTCTTGTGGATGCATTCTTCTCCCTCAGCCTTGTTTAGTTCTCCCTAGACCTGAGATGATTGAGCAATAGTGTTTCCTTTATCTTATCTAGGCAGCTCAACTCACAGTCCAAAGGCATCTTCGGGGAGGGGTGGGCTTTGGTAGTCACAGACTCTTTATACAGTTTTTGCTATAATGGGCAAAACTTCTTCATAACAATCTTTAAAGCAACCATGTCAGTCTCTGACAATTGATTAATCAGTAGGAATTCTGTCTTAAGAAGAGGTCTGCTGTCTGGTGCCTAAGCACTGTAAGCTTTACAAAGTAAAGCAAAACCAGTAGGAGCCAAGGAGGCAGGAAGGGAGTGGCACAGAACAAAATTCTAACTAATTTGGAGAAAACGAGGCCGTTCTGAAAGAAGTATGCATCCTTACCTTGGTGGATGTGCCAAGAGTTTGCCTTTCCTATATTAAGACATCAATTTCATATTTATTACTTGAAAATATGTCTTATATTTATGTATATTTGTGTATATATATGTCAAGATAGTGTATTGCATGGAAATGAAAGTATTTTCTTTTGACTTCCTGGTTGTAAAATTTTCTGTTTCTGTGAGGCATTACTGTCCCTGATGAACTGCTATCAAACAAAAGAACAATAAAAAGTGTTTACTGCAATAGCCCGGTAAACAAGGCATGAAAGATTATTCCAAGTCTGAGTATTAGAAAGTGCTACTCTGATTCCCAAATCCATAGACCAATTGAAATGTAATTAACTTTTAAAATCCATTTTTTTCCATCCTAGATATATTCATTTTTATTAATGTATTTTCAGTTTGTGATATACTATGATATTAATGTAAAGAAGCTTTCAGGAATAAGGTTTAGTGAAAGTAAAAGCTTTTACATGTATTTCAGCCCAACAGAGTGAGCTCTCTTCTACTGGGCTAACTATAACTTAATCTTGCGGGGGTTTTTTTGCAGTTTTCTGGATTACCTCTAGCTCTTTAATCTCATGAAATATTGTATTTACTAAACTGCTTGCATGTGTCCAAGAAAGCATTGTCCGAAAAAGAAATAGAGATGATTTCATGCACAACTTTATTAATTTGAATGTAGGAATGTATACGCCCTACTGTAAAGACAGTAATGAAGTCTGATTATGTAAGTACTTGTAATTGTTAAATAGATTGTGTGCTTGAAACCAGAATGAATGGTATAAAATAGGCAAAGGTATAATAACCAAGTTGTGACTTAGCTCTATTTTAGAAATATGTTATTAATGCTGCAATAGAATGACTCTTGACTGCTCTTTACATCTTGTTCTTTTAATGACCTAAATTGCAGTTTACAGACAATGTAGCACTGATTATTTCTATAGTGATAGTCAAGAAATATTACAATACTTGTGCTGAACTTCTATAAAATATATTTCATACAAATGTGGATAAGCTTTGTTCAGCGATGGCCTTTTTTTTTAAGTAAAATTTCTTCCTTAACACTCTTTTTAGAGAAGTCAAAATCCTCCTACTGTGACTTCTATGAATTGTGTTTACTGATAGTACCACCTGTCTATAGATATTATATATATATATATATATATATATATATATATATGTGTGTGTGTGTGTGTGTGTGTGTATGCATTTGCTCAACAGTATTTTATGTACTCTTTTAAAGTCAAAACATGGCTAGAAGAAATGTGAAACAATTCAGCAACTCTGAAGTATTATCTGTAAGATACTTGTAAAATGGAAAAAAAGATCTTAGATAATATTTAGACTATTATTTCTTTTTTTTTTTTTTTTTTTTTTTCATGCTTGGTGTACTTCCATGACCATATGTTTTTCTATTTCCTTAGTGTGGGGTGATGTTTCCTTGGTAGGTATGTGAAAAATACCTGTGTGCTCCTTGGGTTCATAGTGTCTCTGTTCTAGGTTGTACCCAGACCTGCTCTGTGTCTGTGGGGACCTATTGAAATGTTTGGCATCTATTTGTCTGTCTCACTGAAAGAGGAGAGCCAAAGGTCTCTATGGACAAAGGAACCTATGGTCGCTTGCTCAAACTGAACATGCCTTGGACAAATTGTTTCGCAGGCTATGGCACTGTGTTCATTTCTACTTTGATGAGAAATGGGTCAAGTTTAGTGTAAATTTCTGCCTGGAGAGGACTGAGATCTCAGGATGTAGGAAAGTGACAGCTCCCATCCAGCACTGTACTATTGCATCATAGCAAATGCATGAGGAGTGTAGAAGGGACTGAACAAGTCCTGCCTGCTTATACCTTGTCATCTTGAGTATTATTAATATGACCATGAGCGTGTCATCTTGAAGCTTTCAGATTTCAGCGAGCATGGACAGCTACATTTTTGTTTTGTATAGCTGTCAGGTTTGCATCTGTGGTAAAGAATACTTTTCTAATAGTTACAGTACTTGCTGTTAGTCAGTGTGACACTGAGCTCTGCCTGAGACCTCTCTGACTGAGATTTCAGACCACTAGAGCTGCCCAGAATGCAACTATACTTTGTTTCACGTCTTGTCCTTTGTTTCTTCCCATGAGGGCTTATAGCACTCATGATATCCTTTTTTTTTTTTGAGGACAAACCTAACTCCTGAGAGATTTTCAGAGAACTAATCTGTTTACATTTGGCTTGGCTCCATCAATGACAAATAATAATAAGTCTATTAAATTGTACTCTGGTATTTTAGAGCATTTGTGCATAAGTTCTACAAAACAGTGCTTGAAGGTTGTTTACACAATGAAAAAGGCAATTCTCCTAACTTAGCATATTAGTTATTTCTCTAAGCATTTGGATTGCAGTCCAGGATAGATGTAATATATTCACAAAGGCAAAGTTCCAGGAAAAAACTTTCCTTCAGCAGAGTAGCATAAATGAACAAAATGTTCCTGATTATTTAATTGCTTTTCTTTCTATGACTTGCCATATCTCATAATAACGTTAAATACAACAAAAGTGCATCTGTCTGATCTTGTAACACTCATTCAAGATTAACTCCCACGTACTTCAATTTTAACCTTTTCTTTTTGATTGTGCTTCTCTTGCTAGAATAGTAGAGGTGGAATACCTGTGACAGAGGTAGTACCAGAGAGGGTGGCATGTAAGAGAGGAAGAGCAGTAGTTTACCTGGGTAAACACAGCCATGTCAGACTGCTTGTTTGATTCAGCCTGTGGAGTAGGCTGGGAGAAGAATGATCTTTGGAGAGGGTCAAAAGCTCTGTGCTGGAATCTTCTGCCTTTGGAGCAAGGCAGCTTCCCAACACACATTTTTTTTCTGACCACAACCAGAAATACACCAAGGTGCACTCATCTTTAAGAAACTACCACTCTCTTAGACATTTCCATCTTTTCAGCCTCTATAAAGAGCATTCTCATGAGGATCTGATTCCTGTCTTGATCACATAGCTTTCTTGGAAACCAGAGATGCAAATAAGGACAGATCTATGGTACATATCATGAAGAACTGGCTGTAAAATGAGCCAGATCAGGTATTGGGAGCAGTGTGCCATCATCACATAGTAGCCATAACCATGGTCAACTTGTAAGCTTCAGGAAGCTATTTGGGTTTCTCTACACTGCACCTCAAAATGCCATGGCTTAGGAGGTGGCATCTGTAGACATTTGATAATCAGGAAAGGACCATGTGGCCATAAAATTCTTTTCTTCTGGTTCCTTAGCCCAACTGTGAATGGTGCCCCCCAAATGACCTCTGAAATGCAAGATCATAAAATAGTTTTCAAAATAAGGCCTCTGTCATAAACAGTATGTCAAATTGTGTGCCTTATATATATGCTAAGTGGTATATGTTTATAATGAGCATGAACAAGAGTAAAATGAATTCTTAATTCTCTGAAATTAAAAGATGGAATGAAATTCTTTTTAGGAACTTCAGCATAAAATGCAATTAGGTACTCAGTGGGAGATTATTTTTTTTGCTTTTAAATGAAAATGCGCAGTTTTTTAATGTGTTTGGTTAGAATTTTCTAAAATAATTACTAATTGTTGGTAGCTAAGTAAAAAATAACAAATAATGGTATGATTAAATATTTGCTAGATTAAAATGAGGGAACAGAAGACAGGACTTGCCTCCTTCTGTGCCTAAAGCAGTCACTAAATTGCAGAGTCACAGTCAAATTTGTTCTTTATCTCTTCCCTCAAAAGTCTGAACTTCTCTACACTTAACTGGCTTCAGTAGGGCAGATGGAGAATGCTGGAAGTCCTAGAATGACCTCAGGCTTGTTAGACAACACTCATTCCTGGGAAAGCTGGTTTGAAGTCTCCTTTTAAAATGGAGAATATTTGACCCATATCTTTTTTACTTTGAATTACCTCCCTAATCTCCAAATTACTAGAGGAGAGGAGCAAGAGTATGATAAGTCTTGTACTGTCTTGGGTATGAAAGTGGGCTAGGTGTAAGTAAACAGAGTTCTGCCCCAGACCTCTGGACTAGGAGTTAGACCAGCCACTGCCCACAGTGATCTTGGTTTAGTCATCAGCTCCAGCACAGGTTTTGTGCATGTCTATGCCTTGGTTTTCCCCTCCTGTTAGGTAGAGTATTATTTGATTTTGACACATACTGAGATATCTGCAAATATACATTCATTATACACCTTATCTCCTTAAAGCTGTAACACTGAAAACACAAAAAATTAAAATACAGACCTCTTGATATTTTGTCACAGGTAACTTACTAATTTCTTACTAATCCATCTCTTACAAAAACTCCCATTGAATTTATATAATTATAAAGAATCTGACACAATGTGAGAGGGGGATATGTATTAGTAGAAACATTTACTTCTATGGCAATGCAAAGAAATCATTTTAGTGAAACTATCAGTAAAACTGTAAATCGGTCTATAAATATGTATTTTTGAGTGAAAGGCTTAATTTGCAGATGAGGTGCTGCATGCAGATGTGGCAGGTAAGGCAAAAGCAGTGCAAGAAATTACAGGTTTCCATCTATTTTAACAAATTTTTTAGTTCTGAAAATTAAAACTTTAAAGTCAGGATTAATGTGTGGTGCTCAGTGTGAACTGTCGAATGACAAAACTGTTCAGCACTGAATTCTACTTCAGCAAACAAGGCAGATCAGGTAGGCCAAAGTTTATTTCTTGTAGCCCTACAAAGGTAGGGAAATACTTCTCCTCATTCTTAGTACCTTGTTTTTGGAAAGCTTGCATCATCTCCAATATGTTTTCTTTGGAAAGAGGAGGCTGTGAGGAAGGGATGATTGGTAAGGCTCTATTTGTGTTATTACATGTCTTTCAGTATTTTGCAGAGGTTGGTGTTTAACACTGCAGGTAATCATCCTAAACTGTAGAAACTCTGTAAGCCATAGTGGTAGTAAATTGTGACAATTTTCTTGCAAAGAATATTAGTTCTAAAGGTAATTGGGAATGCTTTTAAACTCCTGTAAGTATTTCCATTATTATTTTTAAATTCTTTTCCTATTTCAAGGAAAAAAAATGGAAATTTCTTCCTTGTATTTTTTTCCAACACTGCATATTCTTTAGAAAATTATACAAATTCATTAGATCAAAATTTATTTTTCTTAGTTTTCAACACCCCTTCCAGTTTTACATATCTTCTTATTTTTCTCTTTTGCTATTTGGTTTTTCATTAAGTTAATTGTACCTTTGTTTTTTTCATGGTTGCTCTTTATTCATCTTTTTTTCATTTTACATTCTGTAATTCTTAAAAACTTGATGTGATTTGGATAAATTAAATAAGCAGTGACAAAAAAATAGCACACACACAAAAAATGGGAAAACTGGAAAGGAAATTAAAATAAACAGCAAAGCTGGAAATCATTTATTCTATTCCAGTAGATGGCAAAAAACTTGGATCAGGGATGTAGACTTAGAGGGAAAAAAAGATGTATCATACTTTTTGTTTTCCAAAATGGAACTGGTATAGGGATTCCAACGGGAATAATGTCAAATTTGCCGATGTGTTTGTTGGGTGGGTGTTACTTATAAATTTCATATTAAGAACATTCCAATGTTGCTTTCTTTGATAAAATTTAAGACTGTTATTTTTCAGTGGGTAAACTTTCAGACAGAATATGTAATTCAGTCCTTCTGGGGCTGATAGCTCTTTTGCTCCTGTGGATTACAGTCATGATTTGGAAAAGTTTAGGAGCTGTTCTCTTTGCAGTGATCTCAGAAGCATCCCCAAACTGCCAAGGATCAAGTTGCAGTTCTGAGAGGTTACAAATGCCAATGCCAACAGTCTATTGATCATCAGCTGAATCAGCTGGGCAAAAGGAATTTCCAGGTTTCATTTCACAAGAGGACACAGTTTGAAGATGCACCAAAGGAAATTTAGGTTGAATATTAGGAAAAAAGTTTTTTTATGGAAAGAGTGATAAAGTACTGGAATGGTCTGCCCGGGGAGGTGGTGGAGTCACCATCCCTGGGTGTGTTTAAAAAAAGACTGGATGTGGTACTCAGTGCCATGGTTTATTTTGGGTGTTAGGGCTGGGTTGGACTTGATGATCTTGAAGGTCTCTTCCAACCTTGTGATTCTGTGTGTGATTTCTGTGTGTGATTTACACTGTTGTGCATTGCCCCCTATTTGACATAATGCTATTGTATGTAGATGATGCATTGTTCAGGACTAAAAATTAAATCTCTGTTAGTAAGAAAATATTCTCATCTATATCAAACTTTGAAATATTAGACTTTGTATGCTGTCATATATGAAAGAAAGAAGCATCCTACAAGAAAACACACTTTAAAGTGTAGCTTATCTTGCTGAGTCTGTTGTGGAGAAACCAGTGAAGTTTTAAATCTCCCAGCAGCTCTGGAGGTTTCTACCTTTCCCAAGAACTATTAATTGTATCTGCCATGTTGTCAACTCTATATTCTTGCAGTAACAATATGATGGTGAAGAAGGGCAGTGCAAGGGTGAGGTTCTACAAGTGAAAGAGCAGCACTGTGAAGTTACAGACTGGTGTGTTGCCACTGAAGAATGTGCACTGTCAGATTGTGCACTTAGGGTATTGCTCTGCAGGTTGTCTTCACATGAGTGATTCAGGTCAATATCTCTTGAGCAAAAAGTTTGTAGTGAAAAGGCAGTTTTGATTTTTTTTTTTTAAATGCACATATTCATGTTTTAGATTAGTAGACTTTTTATTAATACTTTTGATTTTGTTGTTGTTGTTAATAGCCTTGTGATCCTATTTCTAATTCCCTAACAGAATGGTAAGAACTTAAAAGTGGATTAAATTAAAAGTACTTGTATCTTTCAGAGCAAAGAGTTCTCTCAGAAACAGAGGAAGTCACATTATCTTGTTTAACCCATGACCTTGCCTTGGTAACTGGATGAAAGAATTTGAATCAAAGCCAGTCTCCCCACAGTGTATTCTCTACTTTAGAGTTTCTTTATCTTATAAATGTATTTAATACTTTCAAAGCATGCAGTTGCTTTCTAGTTTTACCTGTGCATTTGTGTGTATCTGATTTACAGCATAGTCACTTCAAGTTGGAAGAGCATAATTAGAAAAGTTCAGTGTGCCTGAAAAACAGGTATGCTGGAATAATAAAAGTACAGTTTCCAGCATTCTAGGGGAAAGAGTTCATCATTCAAAGCAATTCAGGCAATATTTAATATGTTCTGTCTCTAGTATGCATACATACATGCACATGGTACAATTCAGGAGTATCTCCAAAGTAGTTTCCCATATGTATAGTTTGACAGCTTGTTTTCTTCAAAGTAGCACAAAGTCTCCATGCAGAAAATAGCACCTAATCGTCCTGCCCCATGTAGCTCCCCAGATACATATGCATGTATATATAGCTATGCACATTATATATATATATATGTGTGTGTGTGTAAAGTCTATCTCATATGCATATGTTTTTATACAGTCAATTATATGTATCATAGCTAGGTATGGTTGCTGTGGTACAAATCTCTAAAATAATAAATAATAAATGATTAATAAACTTAATTTTCATAAAACATGTCTGTCAAATCAGATTTCGAACTGCCTAATTCTTTAGGCAGTTTGGAATTCTCAATGAGTAGTAATCATTTTAAAAACCTATTGCCGTGTATGTGCTTCAAATATACACTGCAGAATTGCACTGAAGTAAAAACTGAGTTATTTCTAGGTTACTCCTTGTTTATCATGTTAAAAACCGTGGTGTATTCTTCCCTGGGTGCACACATGTAGCTCCCATTACCATTACAGCAAGTATCACACAAGCACCAAGGAGATAGGAGAGTTCCCCAAGGCCTTTATGTTATCCTCCATGCATTAAATCACGTGGAGCGAAGCAGAATGATCTGAAAATATGAATGCTTTTGATCTCGGGCTATTGAACTGTGTTATCCATGCTGCAGTAATTTCAGAGGATGGCGGCAGCAGCAGCAGGGCTGATCTAGACAAAGCCCCCCTCTCAAAAGTATACCGATATTTTTCTAGGCTTCTTGAGGGCAGTGAGGGACAATAGAATGCTCTGCTCTTGTAGATATAATGGTAAGTTGCAGAAAAACTGGAAACAAGGCCTTTTATCTTTGCATAGATAAAAGGTATTGATAACTGAGATCTGCAAATATGTCATTAAAAATAAAATTATTAGTCTTCTTCAACCTTAAAGCTGATGGAAGCATGAAATTGTCAGTCTGAATAAAGAATGATGTCTCTATAATATTAAGAGTTGTAATTGTGGGGGGGAAAGGAGGGAATCTACTAAAGCAATGTATTTTACAGAAACAGCCTTTATAATAGTGACTTATTATGTCAGAGAGTGCTGACAAAAATTTTGGTTTGCTTTTGACTAAAACTAGGACAAAAATGTAGCAAAATCTTTTGGCCAGTAGCTAAACTGGCTCTAAATCTACTACTGTTGGCATGCAGTTTCTACCCTCCAAGATGAGTCAAACTATTCTTCCACAAGTTCTTTGCAAAAAATTTAAAGAAAACTAAAAATTCTAGTGAAAATCATTCTTAGGAGACAAATAATTTCTTTGAATTTTTAAAAAACATTTGTATATGTATTGCAAATACATTTATGGGAGACATGCTTAGAACTTTCCTAGCATATTCGGAATGAAACTAACAGCCTCATGGGTAATTTAGTTCTGTTAATATATAATCTCCATGCCTTTATGTGTTTAAAGTTCATATGTCTTCATGGTTGTGATCTCTTATGCAGTAACCATAAGAGTCTCAGCAAATATTTGTTCACTCATTGCTGGTTGTTGTCCTTTTTACCTGTAATAAAGCTAAATAAACAGCTACAGGCAGTATATGCTTATCTCATTGGTAGGCTGATGAATCAGAGTGAATAGTTATTTGGAAAATAGACTGCTTCGGAACAAAGAAAACCACCCAGCTTGTGTCATCATAGAAACTTTAAATACATTACCAGAATATTGGCTAGGAAGGCCAGACTGATCCAAATTAGTAGGACATTAACATTTATTTGTAATGTAAAGAGACAGAGTAAAAGGTCATGGAAAGATTTCATTACTGTAAGTCTGCCAAAGATGTAGCTTCTCCCTGATATGGGACAAACTGTTCTGTAAAAATTGCATTTACGAATCTCATTTTTATAGGATTTGTTTCATTACTCTCTGAATTCAGTGGGAAATGTCCTGATGGCAATAGTGGCATACAATTACTGTCCTGCAAGGTGTGCTGATCTCTTGCACCTTTGGGATTTGATTTAGCAATTCGTCACTCCACTGATGTTTGAGGAGGTCATATCCTCACTGCGTTGTCTCAGAGCTGGGTTCCAAGGCTGGCAGGAGAAGTTATGTTAAGTGTGAACTGGTGCTGAGGCAGGTACTGCAGGAAAGAAGCTGTGTGGCAGTGCTGGGTAGGAAGTAACAGAAGGTAAAACAACAACAAACAGCATCCAAAAACTGTCACTTCAGGAGTGTGAGGCTTATTGTTTGCCTTCTTCACTGAAGATCAGGTGGTAGGAGTTTAGTTGATTTTATGTTATTCATTGTTGTTTAAAGATCACTTCTTTCTAGTCCTTTTCTATCATCTCCCTCCCATGTTACATTTCATCTTACAGTTTTTTTTGCTGCCTCATTTTATTCCTCTTTTCTACTCATTTCATATGGCATGGGTGAGGGGAAAGGGAATAGTGGCTATTTCTATTAGTATTTCTCCTTGACTTTAGATTTATTCATGTGACTCATTTATTCTGGTTCCCTTATGAATAATACTAAATTTCTAGATCTTCCACTTTACCACAGAGATTAACAGCTGAAAGTAAATGAGTGGAGGTAGTCAGTCATCCTCCTTTTCTGGAAATCATTAATTGTATCCCTTCTTTCTTCTCCCCAGAAGACCTTTTCTGAGGAAACTTAATTCTTCCTTTGACATCACAGGAGGACATATTTGAGAAATCCAGTCTTCAGTCTTCCCCATTTACCCCTGTGAAAACAGCTTCCAAATTGTGTCATGATTGGACTGTGTGTTGTTTCCATCAAATATTGTGTCATACTATTGAAAAGTGTAGTCCTGTACTCACCACTGTGTTCTGTTTATACTATTTTTCAAAAAAATTGCATAAGAACCTCTGAGATTAATTACTTTGGTGCTTCCATGTATGTATATATCCTAAAGCTATGTGAAGGCAGACAGCCAAGGAGATTGCATGACAAATCATCTTCAAACAGGGTTTTTCTCTACTCTTCTTCCCACTCAGGTCTCCAGTGAGCTGGGGAAAATATTTCTCCAAAATGGTTTAATTTATTATGAAGCTTTAGAGAGGTGCAATAGTTATATCAACTGCTAGGAGAAGAAAGCCCAACTGGGTATGTAACACTATTATTTGAACCTGTCTATTTTAGCAGGAAAAAATTGTCTTTAAAATTTGTCTTAAAAATTGTCTTTGAAATTTGTCTTAAAAATTGTCTTTAAAAGTTGTCTTAGTTCCCCAGCACAAGCTGAACTGTTCTTACCTGTTTACTGAATTTAGCATGACTGCGCAGAAGCAGAAAGGAAAAGAGTTAATAAAGCTTGAATCTTCTCTTCCATTACTAGTTAATTGTTAACTGAATAATGTCTTACTTGTAAGACATTACATATAGAGGACAGATATTCTTCTTTATTGCATGTGCTGGATATTATTGGAGAAAAAGGAAAAAAATCCTGGGAAAAAATGTGCCGATAAATGTGGTCCTCTGAGAAATAAAATCTTCTGAATTTTTTCTTCTTACTGTAAACCGCTAAAGATAGCCCCAAGAGTCTGATAAAGGGTACATCTAGAAAATTGAATAAATTATAATGTTTCATTAAAAAAAAAAAAAATTGCATGTTTTTAAAGGGTTTTTGGTCGTGTATTGGTTGCGTTAATGAAGTTCATTCTGTATAGATGATATAATGCCACATGCAAATGCTTGCTGCATTAGTGAATGAATTTTCTTTTCTCTTGTGGAAGAGCAAGTCTCTGGTGAGAAACCAAATTCATGATGAGATATAGGTCAATACCTGCCATCTGACTGTGCAATCCTTCCACCAGCCTTCAGACAATGTGGGTGCTAATGAGAAGGACACAGGTATTATCAATGAATAAAGTAAATTAAATGAGCTCTACTTGTTAGCAAATTATCAGTTATTCTAGTCTTGCAGATCTGACACTTCAATAAATAATAGGAACATCTCTGATGGTATTGTATAAAATGGAAAGTGAAGAAGTCGTCAGCTTTTTTGCTTTGGCACATAGTTCATGCTGTGCCTGAGAGTGTTGTTTGACAGAAAGAATGAAAAAAATCCTTTAAGGGCAGATGCCCATTTCCTGACTTGCTTGTGGCCTTCCAGCTCTTCCTGAACTGACAGCTTCAAAAATCAGAGGATTATACAAATGAACTAGTCTGAACTTGTCTGGAAGTTGCTGTCAGTAATGGGAAAGGTGATCCCATGCAGAAGAAAACATCAGGCACTCAGCTGTAATTATATCATGTTTGAGATGATGATGATGAGCAAAAAAAGACATGTTGATTAGAAACAGAGATTCTGATTACTCTTCACAACATCTTCCAGCTCTGAGGCAGTAGCCTTGAACTGCCTCTCCTTCAACAGCTTATTTGATTTATATTATAATCATTTCTAAACCTGGTTTCTTCTGAGATTATAAGGGATTTAAGCCTTTCCAAGAATTTTCCAAATTTGCAGAAGGCAAGAGTTGTAAGGAAGCATTTTTAGACAAGGAACTTTTATCAGTGATCCTTTCCTAGCAATGGAAGGATTATTTCTATGCAAATACTTTATTTTCTAGGGTTCTTTATTAAAATAAATAATATGGATAAACATTCTAACACACGTTTACACGTTTCTAGCAAAGAATAGTTACTTCACCAAACTATCAAGAACTGTGATGAGATGCTGCATAGGGATACCATTAGATTATTAGAGTGATTATTAGAATGCCTCTCTGCCTATTCAGTAAGGACTGATCTGTTACCTCACACCCTTCTTAGTGTTGACATTACTGGCTGCAACCCAACTGTCAGAGTGTGTTTCAATTAGCCTTGATTCCCTTACCAAAAGAGGCCTGCAAAGTAATTGGCACAGAGATGTTTTTGTCTCACTGTTTCAAGGAAAAAATACAATTAAGCAGCAGATGGGAGGGGGAATGCACAGAGCAAAGATGTCGTTAAAATATTAGATAAATCTGGAAGAGTAGGGATCATCATAGCTGGAGATAAGGAAAGGGAATAGTTAAATTTCTCTCTGACAGGGATGGGGTTTTAAGGTTCATAAGACAACCTCAAAAATTTAAACCACCCTGACTTAAGCAGAAGATCAGTGCTATGATACACTCCAGTTTACCAGAAACTGTTTTTGCCAGTGAGTAGCTGGCAATGGTGTGCTTATTTAATTGTCATGTTGGAAGAATTTTTATATTATCCTTCTTAAATACAAAAATTTTAAAAGATACATGAAGGATTCATGGAAAGCTTTTTTTTCTGACACATTTCAGTAATTAATTAGTTGGGATAGTTCACTGCTTTATGCTAGAAAGGGGTTTAAAAAATCTACAGTTCTATTATTTGTCCAGTGATAAGAGCTAGATGACTGTCCCTGCTCATTTGCCAGTCTTGTGTTTTCCTATTGAGAACAATAGATAGAACCATGTTTTATGAACTGCCACTACCATCTAGTGTCATGACAAATGCTAAACTGGATTTTTAGTATGTGTACTGAATTAATGTTCCTGGCTACTTCAGTATAATAACTACAGCAGTAGACATAGCCTTTCAGTGAAGTATTTGTTGTTACAGATTTCTGATTTTGTGACAGGAAATAGGGAAATAACCAAAAATAGTTTCAGGGCAGATCTTCTGGTTTGCAACCACACCATATGCCCACCACTCCCAATATGTCTGATCATTCCAAAAAATGAAGTGTAGATGGTAATATATGATGAATGAATTAGATGTCTGTATAGCACCATTGACTTCAGAGAAATTGCACTAGCAACAAAACAAGCCCAGTGGCCTAACAGGTACATCTATTTTCAGACACCTATTTCTACTTGTTTATCATTTTAGTATGGTTCACTGTTACATCAGTGCAGTTGAGGGGTTCTTTTCTGCTCCTAGAGAGCTTCCAAAATGATTCTGAAAGTAATTGAAAAATCACTCCTCTGTTTTTTCTTCTCAGTTTATGAAGAAATTGAGCTCATCTGGTATATAACTCTTTCATAGTAGCATCCTCTGTGGGGTTTTAATTGAATCTAGCGAGATATTCTGAGTTTTTTGCTTGCTCTCTTATAAAACTGTCCTTTTATTCTCAGGGACAGTGCCTTCATTAAGCAGTTATTAAGCTGTTATTAAAGCTGTTATTAAAGAGTATTCAAGAAAAGCCTTTCCCCATTTCTCTAAAATTTATACTTAGATACTATTTTTAGGTTATATATGTCACCCCTGCACAGATTCCGCCCCATTAGGCTACATGAGGACATGGAGCATAACATCATCCACCAACAGCCTATTACTTATTCCTTAGCTCATGAACCAATAGACTTCAGGAGGCCTACGCAAAAGTGATTTAAATTCTAAATTAGAGCTGTCACTAAACAACCCCACACATTGCCCAGAAAGTAGCCCACAGAAGTGGCAGCTTGAGACAAGCACTTGCAGCTGAAAAAGAAGGGATATTTAAAGTTATGGGGTAAGAGAGGAAATGCACAGTGAAGAAATTTGACTGAATAAACCAGTTACTTAAGAACCCATGTTTGAGCTTACCATACTTGACAAATCTTTCACCTTTTCCTTTAGAGCACTGTTTGATCTTCCTTTTAATGCTTTTATTAAATCAATACTGATAGATTTAATTATGAAGCTGTCTAGAACGAAGGAAGAAAGTGCTTTGCACACTGACCTAGAACTAGCTTTGGAGTCTAGATGAGGCAGAGAAGCCGTGTGGGGCATTGAGATGGTCTGTGCTTTAGCATGACTGAAGAAAAAGAATCTCCCAGTGTAAATCAGCAAGCTCTGATCAATGGTTCCATGTCCATTTTCATTATCCGAAGGTCAGGCCAAATGGTCTGAACAGATTTAATAAGTCATGGAGGAAAGGATTTATTTTTTTTTTTCAATCTCATCTTTCAAGCTCAGTGTAGCCAAAGTGTCAGATAATGTGTGCAAAGCCAGTGGCAAGGCCAAATGCTGCATCACATTATGAAAGAAAGCAGACAGCTCTGGAACTGTACCCTCAGATTTTTTAAGATTCATTTTTTTTCAGTAGGGGTAAAATGATCATCACAACATCATCTCTGTTGTTTTCATTTGACATTTCTTTCTGTTTAAGTCATTCTCATTTTTTATATGGAGAAGTTTAAGAATGTTGTGTAGACTTGTCTCAGAGTTTATGGAACAGCTAGAGAGAAGAATGGGTTTTGGCATCTAAAATACATGCAGGAACATGGGCAAGTTGATTTTAATGCATTAGCAAGAAAGAAAAATTTTAGCAGTACTTAATGATATTGATAGTGACTATTCAGTTCTAGAAAAGTTCTAGAAAAGATAAATGTAGCAGTTAATGTTTCCCAAAGAAATAGTAGTGTTTGCAAGACTCGGGAAGACAACTCTGAAAGATTTTCAGTTCATTCATGTTTGAGGGGGGTTGTTCTTGATCTTGTAAGTCCAAAAAGTATACTTTTAAAAACAAAGTCAAAAGGGATGAAATAATTGCAGGAAGTGGTTTTAATGAACTGACAGCTAAGGAAACCTTGCTTTTTTTTAGCACAGGTACTGTTTTAAGAGACTCTTCTTCAATATCCCCAGAATTTCCCAGGCTAATAATTTAAATAAGCCAGGCAATTAAAGATAATATATAAAAGTATTCAGAGACCTTTTATAATTCAGCTGAAGGGAGTATTCAAGTTAGCAGCACTACCTTGAAATGAGTAGAAATTTTGTAGCAAAAGCTAGTTTTTTTAATGCAGATCTTTCCTTTTTCTAATATGAAACTGATTCGTGTTCTAGAATCAAATATTTAAGTTAGTGCGTATTTTTCTGCGTTTCTGTATTGGATGTTTTCATTGCCTTACCTTGACAATTTTTTACCCAATCTGAGCTAATTGGCATTTGCTAGACTAGCATCTGTAGCATTCAAGCATGAGTAGTGTCCTAACCACTAGGCTAGACTGTGTTTCTCTACCATCTACTGACTGAATGTGCTTTATGTAAAATGGAAGTGGTTCTGAAAGAGAAATCAGGATTTCCTTTGCTAAGGGTGCCAGTTGACCCTGTGGGGGTCCCTTCTTCCTGCAGGCCGGGAGATGGCAATTAATTCCCCCAGCCACGAGGGTGGCAGAGTGGCAGACCTTACATCCTGTAATTCCCATGGAGACTTCTGACTGCCTCGCTCTTTCTGCAGAGGTGGAAACATTGACCAAATCTACTTTCTCATTGTCTTTATTTTTTTCTCTATGTGCCCAAATGTGAAATGCCAAGTGGAAAATGTTGGTTAGTAGCAATTGTTTTTTGTTGGGTTTTTTTTGGATCTTCATTTCAATGGGAAGTCAAAGTTTTTAGCTTTGCTTGATGTAGTTTGTCAGAGAGATGAAAGCACTGAGTATTTCTGCAGCCCTACAGTCAGTAAGGGCTGGAAAAGAAATACTGTCCTCCAAAATGTATGTCTCTTCCACCTGAGCAGGAAGGATAGCTGCTGTCATGGTGTCAATAACAGCAGGCATCCTAATTTAGTGGCAGAAAGCAAACTGGGGAGATGTGGCAGTTTGTCATTTGTTACTTGCAATGTGTCAGAAAAGAGGGCAGCTTGTATGCCTGCTGAGCTCTGTTTTGCAGAACTTAAGCATCCTGCCTTCATTGCAGGTCATTATTCACCATGAGCATTAGAAAAGATAAAGATTCACTGGAAAACCTAGAGGGTGGGTTTGTGACAATGGAGGTGAGAGAACATATGCTTTGAATTTCCTGAATTTCCTTCATAACTTGTTCTGTTTCTACCCCTGATAACTGAATTTCTGTGTAAAATGGCAGAATTTTGTATAATTAATGCTGTGCATAGTTTGTGAATCAGTTTGTAATGTACTTTAAACATCCTTTTAGATGAAAGGTACTCACCATTATCTCTGTGAATCAAAGGCTTCTGTCACAGTGAGGCAGAAACTTTTTGCCATATATCATTTTCCTCCCACACCTTGCAGTGTTAGACAAACAAGGCATCTCAGGAGTTCTGTTTAATTTTTATATCATTAAATCAAAACTTGATATCATAAAACCTCTCACTATTTTAATAATTTTCCTTGTCTTTCTTTTCCTCACCCTGCATCTGTCATGTTAATTTAAATCTGCACCACTGCTAAAAAAAGAATGTCTCAACTCCCTGTTCAATTCATATTTTATGATTCGATCAACTAATTTCTGAAGATTGTCTCTCTCAAACCTTGTGGTTTTCCCACCAGGATACTGACAGAAGGAAAAAACCCCATTTGTTATGGAGATTAATTTTTTAGTATATGTTCCATGTACCTCATACAGAGATACAGCTGAGCAGTAGGGATTAAGTGATAATAAGTCCATAACAAAGATACATGCTAATGATGGAGTGCTGTTATCAAACACCATAAAAACAAAAAAAATTTTGTCATTACTTCAGCTTATGTAGAGTAGGATAACACACATCTTATCCAGTCCATGTTATGATTTTTGCTATGGTTGTGAATAATTTTCTATGCATTTAAAGCAGGAGTGATTTCGCACAGTTATCAGCATTACCCTAATAAATTCCTGTTGTAAAGTCTTTATGTACCATACCAAGCAAAGTACTCTGCAGCCCTGAGCCTGAGTGAATGAAGTAATTTAATGGTCTTATATTTTATTTAAAGTTTATTTATTCAGTATTGAATGGCTGACGAAAGTTTTATCAGGCCCTGATGCTGCGAAGACACTGTGGTGTAGTGGACATAATGTAGTTGTCACCATTATCTCTCTGAAATAGGTTGCAGTTATGTGAAAATGTGGATAGCTGAATTTTGCATAAAATTATTGTATCCTTTTGTAAGGACTCTGAACATGCAGAGTTAGTGCCTGGGAAATTTTAAAATTATTCTAAAGATACAGAAATATTATTTTGAAAGATGCCTCATGTCATTAGAGGCTGTGAATGGTGTGGAGGGAGAGGATAGACAACATCAGATACTACAGCTCTGTTATCATCTCCCAGCCAAGATTTCCCACTCTATTGTGCCATTTGTCAATCTCTGCAATGGCTGCTAATTAAATTCTAACAATGTGGTATTTGACGTATCAGTTGAATGACTAAAGTGACTGGTCTTTTGGATATCATGTTGTCATATGTTTGAATTACTCTATTCTTAACATGATTTGGGGTTGGAGGTATTTTTGGTTTTCGATGTGTGAAATGGTTTGGATGCATTTCACATACAGAAAAATAACAGCTGGTGAGGGGGCAAGGAAGAGTAAAATGAAGCTACCAAAATAAAGGGATAGCTTTTATCATATGTGGAGAATTCTTGTCTTCAGATCACATCCTGTATGACTCTTCATCCTTTGTCTAAAAGTTCTGTGTGCCTGAATGTGTCCTTTCCAAAAGGAAAAACTATGTTTGTATTCTGCTTGCAATGACAGTAACTGTGCTGCAACAAAGCAGACTTAGTGTAATGATTGAATTAGAACAAGCATCAGCATAGGCAATTGTCTTTAGCATCCTGGGTCTAGGTTCAATTTAATATTTAATAAACTATAAAGGGAAAAGACTTGGTCAGAAAGGATCAAGGAAAACTCTGAAACCATGTACTTGCATGGCACCTTTATGGTCCTGCCATAAAGAAACACTGGGCAGGTGAGAAGGCACCCAGAAACACTGGGTAAAATTTAAATCATATTTAGACTCAGAAACTTATCCAAATCTGACAGCTTCTTCAAGAGTGCTTTGATCTGTAGCAAATTCTATGGAGGTAAAAAGGGGTTTTTTTAATAACTATACCTAAAGAGGTAGCCTTCCTGCATCTTCCATCTGCTCTCCTGTTATTCCTAATGAATAAAGTGAGGTTTAGGGTTGAAGCCTGTACTACAGAAGCTGCTGGGGGTGCTGCTACTGAGGTCAGTATGTGCAGAGACATAATTTGCATACTGCCTCCCTGTCCTGTCACTGGGCAGCGCTGAGAGGAGCCTGGAGCTGTCTTTCTTCTCTGCTCCCTCCCATCAGATGTTTATGCACCTGTACCTTCTCTTCTCCAGTCTAAGCAATCCCACATCAAGTTCCAGCAACTGCTTCGGAGCCATTCCCTTCACGGTGGTGATGTTTACTTTGGTGCTTGTGTGAGCAGCAGTGGGTCCCTGTCACAGGTCTCTGTCTGTTTGAAGTGCACTGGGAATACCAATCCCTTTCACTCACCATCATAGCCTTCTCAGTTCAGCAGAAACCTTGATCTTTTGCCCGAATCAAACCTCTGCCAATGCCAAAGACATCTGCGCTTCTTCCCGGGCTTATTCAGGTCTGGCTTATTTCAGGCTCAACAGAAACCCAGAGCAATTGCTGATTTACAGTATCTAGCCTTTACAGGGTGTAAGGGCAAGAGCTAATCTGAGAAACCTAATTTTCTTCATCTTGATGACACAGAAGGCAGTATAGTCCAGTAGGCACAGACCTGGTTCCCAGGCATCCCATGTTATATAACCATAGGATTGAAAGTAGAGGTTTTCCTGGCATAGATACTCACTTCAATACTCAGGGTTATGTGTGTGTGGACTATGCCTAACAGCTCTGGATCAAGAATTGTGATGTGCTCATTAGCTGCAGGTGGGTGAAACAGAATCCAAGGTAAAACAGAGACATTGAAACACTGAGCAGCCACTGAACGCTTCACCCTCCAGTGTACATCTATCTGGAGTAGCAAAAGGTACATGGTACTCCCAGGGCTGAACTCATTCTGAGCACACTCTGCATCTTTACATTGTTCTTTAGGAAAACACGTTCTTAGACTTCTGCAGAGCAGAACAATTTTTATGATATCCTTGTATCCTGGGTCCACTGATACTAGACAGAAGTAGGAATAATCATGTAATGTGAGGAACCATTAAGCTTATCTAGCAGAGACACAGCATAAAAAATGTTTTGGTTACATTATTTTTATATTTTGAAATAATTTATCCTTGGCATGTAATTTAGAAAATAGGGTTTAATGGCTGTTGGTAATTGCCTGTATGTTCTGGGATCAGTATGTGTAGTGTTCAAAATTGATGTTACTAATTAAATAACAGAAACAGGAACCAAGAGTTAATTGCAGTCTGTGCAGGTTGCCCCTCAGGTGTTTTGTGTCACTGAGTAAGTCTCAGCTCATTAGTAGAAACAAAGTCAATAAGTGTTTACAGAACTGGAAGCAGCTGGAGAATTACAAAATCATTGCATCCCATAGAAGCTGTGTGCTGTGAGTGTGTGCAGTCATGGTCATGGTCCTGCTCCTGATCACCACCATGAGCAAGACATTAATGAATTGAAAAGTGGTAGAAAATGACAGCATGCATGTAATTCTTTCTGTTGATTACCAAGATAAAAGATACAATAACTGAATTTTGCCACCTCCTGATGTGGCTGTACATCATTCAGTCAGTTCAGAGGTTAAATAGGGACTGTATTCACATAACCTCTCCATGTTTTCCTGGAAGTATCTGTTCATTTGTTTATTGGATATGAACCCTGACTCACTTTATGAATCACTCTTTTTAAGGTCAACTACATATGTTGTCCCAAAATTTTTATTATCATGAGTTTAGTCATATTAAGTACATGATGTTCAGGTGAACTTCACCTGAATTACCCCATGTGTCTCACCTACCTAATTACCCCCTGATCCCTGATTCTGAGTTATCTCCAAGCTTCTGCATTATCATCACATTTCTGTATGACTGTGTGACTCAATAGACCTCTGATAAGCATGTTGACTGGCACAAAATTGCTACAAACAGTTTTCTCAAAGAGATATCTGTTCCGGCATATTTGCAGGTTTACCCTTCTATTTGCTCTTCCAACATCCAGTATGATTACTTCTGGAATAGAATATACATCAAATTACTATCACCCATAATTTCTTAGCCCTCAAATGATACCTAGAATCTCCTTCTTTCTTTTCTCTATAAGTATGAAAATTTTGCCATCTCAGTGTGTGTCCCTGTTGATATTTAAACAAAAACACTTTACATATACTTAAGTCTGCTGACCCTAGGTACCCATTGATAGTTTTTCTCCCTTTAGGCATTGCCAACCATTCATGTAGCCTTCTTTTTTTTATGTAGACTTTACAGGATATCATGTAGACTTTACAGTATTTATATGGCTATCTAAAGCAATAAGAATTGTCCTTCTTAGCAGCATAATTTCTATTATTGTTTCTAGTCTTTTCACAAACTTCATGTTTTCTGCTTGAGGAAGCACTTTGGGTTTTCATGAATGAGGAATGTCCAGATATCAGCACTCTCTGGATTTGAAAGGAGGGCAACAGGCTTCCTGGAGGGCCAGACTGTATTTGTAGCTCACAAAGTATTTCTCTGCTTCTCCTAAAGGTTTTTTTTTTCCCTTTCATTTGTGGCCATACTCAGCAGAACCTCTTACAAGGTGGAGGTGTCATGGGCAGACTGCCTTTTCCAGATCTGCAGAATATGTAAGACAAGAGCCTTAGGCTGGGGTAGCACTGCCACTGCCATGGTCACTGTCGTCAGAATTCCAAGTAGCCTTCAAATGGGTTTGCACTGCAGAGAGATGTGCAGCCCCAGCTTAAGGTCATATTCATCATAAGGCTCTTTAGGAAACACTGATTTACAACCTTTTTAAGTAAGCAAATTCATGTCCAAAAAAACCCGAATGAAAGGCACTACAGAACTACAATATCACTATGAAATTATGCCTTTTATCAAGTTTACCTAATGGAATTTGAATGTTTGAGTGTAAAATTCCCGTGGGGAATGGAAACTGATTGATAACATTAAATCTGTATTCCCAATTCTCTTTCTGCTTTTCCAAGTTTCTAAGGCAGTCTTGTTATTGCTTATTAACAGCTCTCATCACGTACATTTATTCCATCTTTGGACCAAGAATGGCACTGCAGCTTCTCTTTACTACCAGATGTAATACTTCTTCAGTCTAAAGTAAACAACTACATCCCCTACTAACAATTAAAGCTCTACATGTGTTCAGTGGTACTTGAAGTTTGAATACACAGGTGTGCATAAATATCTGAAGGATATGACCTTAAAAGTCTCATATATCCAAAGATTCATATTCCTTAAGGACATAAACTGTCAACTAGCAGCTTCTTTCTTGCATGAAAGATTTGTGAAAAATGTCTTTAAATAACAAAAATTGTCGGTTTTTCCATGTAGCTGTCAATTGTACTTTCTTTTACTAAACCATCTTCAAAATATTAAAATTAAAAGGTTTGAGTCACTGAATGAAGATTTGGAATTTTTACTTACATAAATGACAGAATAGCTGTTCAAGTTAAAGGTTAAATGTATTTGGGCTCTGACAAAATGGGAAGATATTATTATTTATTCATTGAGTTTTGAAAAATAGTTTTGAAAATGTAATTTTTCTCATTTGTGAGCTACTCTATGATCTATATAATCTCTATATGAATTGCTAGTGCAGAAGATAGAGAAAAAACAGAATACAGAATTTAAATGAAATTTAAAACCTCACACATGCAAAGTTAGAGCTTAGAATCTCTAATTACAGTCTAATTTTAAAGACTCATGAATCATAAATATGTTTTTATGTTATATTTGGTAAAAAATGACAACATTCAACTGACATGATGAAGTTCCCATCTCATTCAGGTTATGCAAATAATTAAAATGCTTGTCTTGGTGTTTTTTATATTAGCTATGTAATATATTATTATGTCAATTAACTGTAAAAGTAGTTTTTAATAAAACAGAAGAATCTTTATTCAATACATGCTGCAGACAGAAAAGAACACACATGGCTAAGTACAAAATAACAGCTTTGGAGTCCCCCTGGTGTCAGGAAGGACACCAATCTGTTGGAATGAGTCTAGCATGGAGAGCCACCAAGTTGAACAGAGGGATGGAGCACCTGTCCTATGAGGGAAGACTGAGACAATTGGGATTGTTCAGCCTGAAAAAGACAAGGTTTTGGGGTGATCTTCCAATACCTGAAGGGAGCCCACAAAAAGGATGGAAAGAAACTTTTTTTACAAGGCCATGCAGTGACAGAATAAGGAGGAATGGCTTCAAGCTCAGAGTAGCTTTAAAATAGATATCAAAATAAAAACTCTTCTTTGTGAGGCACAGGAACAGGTTGCGCAGAGAAATTGTGGATACCGCCTCCTTGGAAATGTTGAAGGAGAGGTTGGATGAGACTCTGAGCAACCTAGGGGGGAGTGTCCCTGCCTATGGCAGGGGGTTGATTCTGTATTAATTGGTTCCATGATCTCTTCCAACTCAAGCTATTCTATGATTCTATGACTTGATGAACTCAGGAGGTACTATATAAACTTAGATAACCTAAACTTTGCTAGGGTTAGAACACTAAGATTTTCTGACATAAAACATGAAGAATATCTCCAAAAACCCAGAAAAGGAGATAGTGAGGCGTGTTGGCCAGAATTATGTGTTGGGTGACCAGATCTTTTTACTTACAACAATGACATTATCTACTTTTTCATGTTTCTAAGATAAGCAGCACTTGGCCTTGGTATACTTTTGGTTATTCAGACCTAATGAATATTTGTAGTCCCCTGTTAGTAGAACCATGAAAATAACTACATGTCCACATGAAAAAACTACAAATGTAAACCGAGCGTTTTGCTAAAGTTTTCCTTGTCCATGCATTCTTGCTCTCTCTGTCACCAAGCATGACATAAACCTTCATGGTACTGTTGAAAATGTTTGGAAAAAATAGAAGCACCTCTGCCTTTAACAGATGAGATAGTAGCATCCTGGACCATGTTGTACCTGCCTGACAAAAAAGACCCAACCCAAGAAATACAATGTATGCAGTAATAATGGAAGAAATAAAATCACCATATGGATGACCAAGAGATGGTTCTACAAATAATAACAATTCTGTCTATTAGAAACCCATGTTGTTGGTTATGTCAGTGTAGCAGCTGTCCAAAATACCTCTGAAGAAATACATTCCAAGGAATTCAGCAGGAGTTTCATCAGTCCTCGTGGGGCTTAGTGATCTCTTGCTGAACACAGGTGCTACTCTTTCCCCTTCACAGATTTAATCAGGCAATTTTTGGAAGTTTTTCTGGGAATTTTATATTTAATGGGGAAAAGATTGTAGAAATGAGAAGCTGGAACAGCCATTTAGTTAATCTTTTGTTTCTTTGTTCATCCCAATGAATGAACAAAGTGAAGTTATGGAGTTGATTCCTTTGTTCAGCATTGTTTTGGGTAGTGAAATGAACATTCCTCCACTACTACAGACACAATATAATGATGAGGCTGGTAAGGCAGATTTGTTGGTTTTAGTTCTGACTCAAAGAAAAGACAAAAGAGGGATTAGTTGGCAGGCTGAGCATGAGCCCTGCCAACCCTAATGACATTGGCAATCAGGTACCCCATGTGCAGTAACCTAGCACATTTTTTCATTGAGGTGACATGATATAACATGATACCATGCTGCTTTGTAGTGTAATGATGGTTTCTGAATAAAGGGCAATTTGCTGCATGCAAAGCCATGATAGTAAAATTATGGTAGAGATGGGGCTGAGCCCATTGCTGTATGCAGACCTCTGGTACTCTGTGTTGCCATCCTGTTGGGTGGTGAAGCAGGACTGCACCCTCATACTGAGTTGTATGATAAGGGCTCTGCTGTGCAGGGCTGACAAGAGAAGGGATGAATGGGTATAATATATACATTTAGACTGCTGCACAACACTGTGGTATCTCTGTTTTTTGGAGGAGTAAAAGATGGGACATGTAAACTGTCCAAAATAAATGATTTGCCAGCATGGTGTGAGGAGAAGATAAAACACAGCAGGGAAGTGGGAAGTGAGGATAGTGCAGGAAATAAAGCTCTTTAAAGCTCTCCAGTAAATTCACATCTACATCTTTGAAAATACAGAGCATGTTTAATCCAACATGGATTAGATCCATTGAGTTTGCTCCTGTGCACTGACCAGAGGTTGTGCAGACCTGGCACATCTGTGTTCTGCTGTGTGCAGCCAGTGTCCCTCTGGAAGTCATGAGTTTCAGTGGGATAATGTCAGTGCATTTTCTTCCCAGAAACCTTTGCTGATTAGGACCATTTGCAAAACAGATTCCTGTCTTATCGTAGCAAGCAGGAACAAGTCTTTAAAGGATAGATCATTGAGATATTTTTTCAAAACAAGCTAAAGATCAGTTAGACATTATGTATAAAACATAGACAACAATAACCATAGTCTCCAATGAAATTCCTGTCTTTGTCTGCATGATACTGTGAAAAAAAAAAAAATAACATGAATATACAAATTTAAGTAATGCTGTTCAACTTTTTCTGAGGCTTTGTAGCTTTTTGTTTCATTTTGTTTTTCCAGTTAACTTCTGGACTTGTTGAAGTAACACAACTCCACTGGTGGTTAGGCCATAAATTTATCTGTATACCCACCAAGATAGAAGGCATACAGCCTTTTATTAACAAGTATAGATGCTATTGTTGTCTCTTTCCTTGGGTATAAGGTAGATGTCCCATTTGCTCGGTTTTTTAATGAAGTATAGAAGTCCTCTTGCCATCATTTGCAGGACTTTTGATTTGAGACAGGTATAAAACAGATATTGCTCTGGATCAGAGCCATACACTCAGTATCTGAAAAGTTGAGTGTTTCTTCATGGGCATCTCTTCCTGCCCACATGGAACAGCAGCCACAGAACCACTGGGAACCTCCTGGGTTTCCAGAGTGCAGGAAAGAGGTAGGAAGTGTACATAAAGTTACACTTGTCGCATTCATACAGAGGAGCAGAACCTCTCAACACAAAAGGCACTGGTTGTGGTCACTTGGGGGAATCATGGAGATTGCTAGTATGTTTAAAGAATATTAGAAAGAAGGAATATAGAAAAGAAAAAGAAAAAGAAAAAGAAAAAGAAAAAGAAAAAGAAAAAGAAAAAGGGAAAAGAAAAACCTTCAAATCTGTAACTGCTATTTCTCTCTGAAAGAATTCTGAATTAGTTTGCTTTTGTGTATGTGTGAGAATGAGTGGACTATATGCAAATACTTTTCAATATTCTCTTTTAAGGGTGATCAGTTCTAGAAATGAAAGGGAAAAAATGCATTTTTCTCATTCTAAACATCTGAGTTTGGCTTTGACAGATGTGTTGCCTGTTTAAGAAAAAAAATGAACACAGAATGGTCTTCTGATCTGAATATAAAGAAGAGAGATTAAAAAAAAAAAGATCCATGAATTAAGCCCTGTCTCACTGTCATTTTAGAGATGTAAACATCTAATAGTACAGGGCAGCACAGCTTCTTCATATTTGACCTCATTTCTTCATTTTGACCTCACAAGTGGAGTCCCTTCTAAAGAAAAGTCCTCCAAATTAGCCTGAAAGCCATTTTAGAAAACGTTTTCTCTAATAGTTGAGTCTGAAATCTTGTCCTGTATTAGGACATTTGGTTCACAGTGTATGCATAGTATTAACAAAGCCAGAAACCTACTAGTCAAAAATACAATATTGTTATTAACATTAATAGGAATTGTTGAGGTAAAAGTCTCCTTAAATCTTTGAAGATTTGGTGTTGATGTTTTCCCATCACCTGTTCCTCCTCTCTTTAGTACTAGACAGAAGAAGAAATCCAGTCTGCTCAGCTGATCATGGGAAAGGGAATTTTTACCTAAAAGCTCGTGAAATACATTCAGTATTAGCATCTTCAGAAAGTCAACATTCCTGAGACAATTGCCAAAATCATGAGATTGTCTTTTCATCTGCTTTCTTTTTTCTGAACTTACAGTGATAGTTTTGCTAAAACTTGGGACAAAGTGACGCGTTCAGTCTTATGATTCCATCAGTCACGTGATTCCATGACAGAATAAAACCCAAAGTAATTCAGGTTTTATCTATGAAAAAATTGCAGGCCCCCAAGGGTTTTGCTTCATTTTGCTTAACTTTCTTTGAAGTGCAAAATGGTAAAAGGAACATAAGTCCGGAATTACATGGTTGTCTTGTATTGCCTGTCCTTGGTTCATGTTGGTTTGGAGTGCTAAAGTAGGAAGGGTAAAATCAGCAATACTAGCTTTATTTCAATAATTTGTGATTATGGTGATGATAATGTCTATAAACAGACTTCTTTGGGCTAAAAGGCTGAAAGCTGATAAGGATCCAAAATGTACTGATGAATTGCATCATGCTAAACAGCCCTTGTTATTGGAAATTTGTTTCCTGAACATGGGATTCTGATCTCTCAAGAGTTGAAGGCTAAGGAATCACTTCTTACTTTCAAAGTCTTGGCTGTGCTGGACCATTAATCCAGACTGCCCTGGGACATGAGCCTTATTCCGGAATCTCATAAGAACAGCCATTTATGTCAATATCTCAGTTCCAGTTGAGTCAAATGTATTTCAAGACTCTTTTTTTCCCCTCCAGGTGTATTTCAAATTTTCTTCTTCCTGTGCCCAGGAGCTGCAGAGAACTATGACTATGAGAAAAAAGGGAAAGCATTTGCCTCTTTTTGTAACCTTCTCATTGTGTTTGAGTTCAGGTAGATTTTGTTAATCTGAAACTAGCAATAAAAATTGTCTCTGAAAATAAATGTATGAGAAAGCTATGATGTCAGCAGTACTGAAATCTTTGATGTTCAAAGCAGAGAGAAAGATTATGAACAAGAGTAAGTCAGTGGGAGTCTTTTGGCCACATCAGTTCCAGAAAGATGTGAAAGTAGCTGTTTATGTTTCTATTTTTGTTCTTCAATAGTTTGTAAGCTTATATGTATGTTTATTTCCATGCCTGCTACAAATGAAATTTTAAATCTGAAGATAAAAAGAAAAGGATGGTTTTGGGGTGGGGGTTTGTGTCTGCCATTTTTTTAGAAGGCATTTTGATTGTCTTTTGTATTGAGGACCATTATACAAAGTTGTAATGGGAATTCAAATTTCAGTAACTAAAAATCATTTAGGAAAAAAAATAGCTGAAATTATGGTTTTACAAAAAGAGCAAGAAACAATACTGGCTTTCTGGCATTTAGAACTTTACACTGGTTCTACCTAGAGATTTAATAATTGGACAGAATTAATAGCTGAAATAAGGGTTTTACAAAAAGAGCAAGAAGAAACAATACTGGGTTTCTGGCATTTAGAACTTTACACTGGCTTTATCTAGAAGTTTAATAATTGGCAGAAAAAAACCAAACATATTCTAAAGTGCTGTGCTGAACAGGCTCAAAAGGATCTGTTTGCTCTGAGGATTACAGCTGGCTTTGGGATGATGAAATAGGATGTGACTGGTACAATCATGCTGTGCATAAAAGTTGTACTGAACATAATAGCACCATGAATTTCTTTTGCAATGCAGGGAAAAAATTTTTTGCCAATATTGAATAAGGACAGATAGGACAATTTTATGGAGCTTATTATACATGCCTCTCAAAGAACAAAAAGGTTGAAATAGTGTTCAGCTGAGCTCTTCCAACTCTCTTTGTATTTCTAAATCTCTGCATTGTCTTGTGCTTTTCCATCATCTTGTCCTTTGCAACTGTCTGCCATAAGGGAGGAAGGATGAGAGAGGTGGATGGATGCAGGAAAAAGCCTAGAAAAGTATCAGAGCTTTGAAATTAACTTCAAAGTTAATTTCTGTTATTTTAAGAAAACTGAAATACTTTGTGATTAAGAAATTCCCAGTCCTTGAAGGTACACAGATCCTAATTTAAAAAAAAAGACAGGAAGTAACTTTAGGGGGCAACATTAAAATTGTCTGTGAAAGAAGCAGAAAAGCTGTATTCTACATATCTGACCTCCATCTTACTAAAATATAAAAAATCCTGAGAAGAGTCAAATTCTCTTATTTCCATTTATAGGCATAGAACTGAAGCAGTACAACTGAGGCAGACTTGCTAAGACCAGAGGCATAGCAACATTTCAGCCTCTCATCCATGCTAGTAATCAATTGGCAGTAATTACAAGCACTCCCAGTTTAATGTTTTTAAAAATAGTTGTCAAATTTTTAAAATTAGTCATGAAGAACAAGACAGCTACTGCAGCCTCCTGCTCTTCTCCCTTCCCTTTCCAAAGGGCTCCCACAGTACAGAGACCTGCTGGTCTTGGTGTTATTTAATGCTGAAGCTGCATCAAACTGGTGTCCCATGGACAGTAGATAACTTTTCCTTCTCCTCTCCTACAGCCCCTCAACAATGACAAGCATGCATCCCCTGGGCATTTAGGATATGGGATTCTGCAACACTCTTTCTCAGGACAGGTCCTATTAACTTCACTGGGCTTTGAATGAGGTTATTCCCATACTGAGTTGTAGGGGCTATGGAACAGTAGTTTACCAAAATCTGCAGTGCATTTGGTGTTTGGAACCTGTACATACCTTCTGACTTCCAAATATGTGCTTAATGATTGAGGCATTAATGACACCATAGGCAAGAGGTAAAGGGAACTGAGTACAATGAGCATTGTGAGGACAGTGTAACACATGGTTTCAGACTCACCCCACCAACTACCTCACATTGTGGTACAGGAATGATCCACACAACTCAGAAGCAAGGAGAATGAAATAATAGACCTTTTGAGATTTCATTTGGAATAAAGAAAACTATTCTGTGTCTTCTCATTAGATGGGATCAGTCAATCCACATTATCTTGTGGCACCACACTGGAAGAGCTGGCTCTTATCTTTTCTTAGAGACTGCCAGCCCAGAGGTTAATGCAAAACACAGGACTGGTGGAAATCAAAGTGCACCTCTTGAAGACAGGTATTAACAAACATTATCCTTAGTGGGCTGAATTTCATTCTTGTACACTTCAATCATCAATCAAGGTCATAAAGTCTTCCTGTAGCTGACTGACTCACTGCCCAAGTGCAAGTAAGCTCAGTGGGGGAATCGAGGGAATTGTGGCCAAGAGCCAGACCTCACAGATGGAACATTTCTCACTCTTATGTTGATGCTTCCTACAGAATTGATGAAATCAGTCCCAAATCAGCTGATCTCATTTGAGACATTAGTTCTTCTCCCTGGAAAAAGAAATGCAAATCTGTCACGCAGCTGAGGCAAACCAGTTTAGTCATATCATGCACCCACCTCCAGGAAAGTTTTGCCAGTCTGAGCAGTGGATGCTAGTGGAGTGCCCTGGCATCACCTCAACAGCTGGTATGGTGTCTTCAGCCTCTGTGATACAGCAGTCTCTAGGATCATCTTCAGCTGGTACCTACCTGTGCAAACAGGACTAGAATGAAACTCAGTTTCTAGCCCAGGATGGTGGGCAGCACTCAAACCTTGCAACAGCAGACTGAGAACATTCTTCTCTTGTAGCACTAGGGTTCATCTTAGTTTCTGCAGAGTATGATAACCAGCTGCATGACAAGGCTTGTACTATGTCTTCTGTAGAGTTTCCAGGGACATTTGTGACTTTCAATGTCCATATAAGCATTCAGCCCTATTCTTACCTCATATTCAGTCTTTGGCTTCTGCAACTTAATCACAGTGTGGAAGAGATTGCTTTGATCCATACATTTTCACTTTCTCATATTTTAATTAACATTCACTTGAAAATCATTTTGAGGGGAGACCATACAGCTATCTGGACTAATTGAATTAACCTATATTTCTCATCAGTGTTACTTCTGTCTTTGATTTATTCCACGGAACTCATAATGTGCATAAATATTTAAATGTATATGCTTTCGTGAAAAATTGATCAAGAGCCAAAAATGCTATTTAATACTATATGAGAAATGCATAATTCCAGGAAATAGTGTGCTTACTTTAAACAAAGATTTTTCATAACATATGTGGGTTGGGTTTTTTTCCTTGCAAAAAATATGAGTGAAGTTTTACATTGTCACATCTTGAAAAGCAACATACAAATATACTAAACTTCCCTGGACTAATCAGGACTTGAAGCAAAGTAACCTATTCCTATCACTTTTTTCCTAATACTTATACAGAACCAACTTAGAGCTCTATTTTCTTATCACCCAAATACTATTTGGACAAGCGCTTATATTTTTGCAGTCTACATATGATATTTGGGATTGTTTGGCAGATTTTCATATTCTGCAGTCTTAGTGTCTCCTCAACAGAAGCATGTTCCAGGTCGAGAGTGTTTCTCATTGCTTTTCACTGATTCTTATAAACTCAAGTGTATGCTTGTAATTTTCCTACTGTTCCTGGTGATTTTCACTATACTTTATTCAATAATTGCTCCCCTGACATTGGAAGTATTTAAATGTACCAAGACTGATATTTCTAGTCATATTGAGTTTTAGCACAAATATGTTACATATGAAAGTTTGAGTAGGTCACTGCAGACAACTGCTGATACACAGAAATATGAAGCTACTTTAATTAATCACTAAGAATAATTTATTTTATACTCATGAGAATTTTATTTTAGTTTACAGGCATAATTCAAAGTTTAATGTGGACCTCATAAAAGGGCAGGTCTTTCCTCTTGGAGAAAATCATATGGTAGTGGGAGAGGTGAATGGGAGAGGAGTGAAAGCACCTCAGATGCCAGTATGGCTCAGGGCAAAGTTCCCTTGGAGTGGCACTTGGCAAAATGCATTGCTGTAGTTGCATAATTCTGGCTAGGGATGTACTGCCTCCCATGTGATTCATGGACTACCTGAGACACTAAACTTGTTGTGACACATGACTCATAATTTTCGAAAGCCAAAATCTTCTGTGGGTGTGTGTTAGGCACCTGAGCCAGCCAAAGGGGCTCACCTGATGCCCAGTGCAGCTGCAATCTCAAATATTGAACAGTGACAGGAAGGAAAATTTAATGTATTTAGGGGGAGAAAAAGAAAGAAAATGCAGGTATTTTCACTTTTTTTTAAAATATATTTGTGGTAGTCTTGCACCAAACCTGTACAAATAAATCTGCAGCATTTTCAGCTTCCCTCCCGATAAATACATCTTTGTTTTTTTGTTCAGCTGAGGCTGTCTGATGAGGTTGACAGGATGAAACACTGTGGCACTGATGAACCGTGCAGGCAGCAGATCAGGATGCTCAGATAGAGCAACCCACAGCTTGGCCACAGTGCAATATTTGCTTTAGTGCAGAACACCTTTCCATTTTATAGCATTTTTGTTCAATTTTTAAAACCATATATAAATAACTGGAGTACAGACAGGTATGAAAACTCTTTTCTGAACTCTCTCACTTGTTTGGCTTAACTAAATAAGTGTGTTTATTTTTATTTTTGTTTTAGCACAAAATAGAACTCACTACCCAGTGGCCCTGAATTGTAAAATATGTAAAATTCCTAGCATATGTAATTTGTTGATTTAGTTTTCATCTTTCTTCATAAAAGTGTTTTTAAGATGTATACTTTCACCTTTAATCTACTTTATCTTTGGTTATTTTTGTTCTTTATCATCAGTTTAGCTGGAGGTTTGAGAAAACATCTGTGGTGGTAGGATCAGAAGGAGTCTTGAGGGGAGCAACAGTGCATAGCAATGGAAGCTCAGTATATTGAAGTATATTGAAGCTCATTGCAGAAAGGATAAAATTGATGATAAGGAAAATGTAAGAAGGAGGTGCTTCTCTGAATTTTTCTTAAGAAGCAGAACCTGACCTGGAAAATTAAGGTTCTTGTAATATCCTAAAAATATTATTTCAGACTCTGTGTCACACATTCCATTCATGTTAGAGATTTTTTTTTTGTCCCTTTAACATGAAGATCTTTATTAAAAAGCCCCTGTAGGGTGTCAGTTGTGAATGATCTTTGGTGGACTTCTATGCTGAGTGTCCCTTTCTGGAACTGTCTTCCCAAGTTTTCCACTACAAGCAGAAAACTCCTTCAGTTCAAACTACCTTTTCTACTTGGATCAGAGGAACCTAGAAACCGTCGCCACAGTTGCAATATCCAGGTGGTAATTGCTCAGGAAAATGAGCCGTCCGGGGTGTTCGCCTCTGGGCTCAACAAGTCGCTATTGCCAACAGAGGCAGCTGATTCAAAATTATAACCTCCTTGGGGAGGTGGTTGCAATCCATGATAAACACTGCAGACGAGCAAAGGTAAAGGATTGGTGCTGTCTTACTGGGGTGTTTCAGCCCTTTCTTTTCCAAAGCAAAAGGAGCAGCTAGAGGAGCACAGTAAGACATAACTTGTGTATCTATGTTAACGCTTTGTTTTATTTATTTTGATGGATTATTTTACAGAGGTTAATTTCACTTTTTTTTGCAGGTGGTATTAGTACTCTTGGATTTAATTTTTGTAATTGTAACCCGTAAATGGCTTGTCAGCTTTCCATTGTACGAGTGATTATCTTAATAATGACACATCATATTGTTTGTCTAAGTACAGGTATTATTGCATTTGTACTTCATCCATTAGCAGTTTCCTGACCTAATCTCTTACCTTTGTGGACTATAGTCAAAACGGTATCTAGGCATGCCATCAGAATGACACAATAATATTAAAATATTTAAATATTAATAACATTTTGAAAATTTTTTATAGAACATTTAGGACCTTTTTTTCCTTTCTCTTTTCTATATTCTTTCTTTTCTTTTTCTTTTTCTTTTTTTCTCAGACTAACTTTTCTCAACAAAAAATTGTTATACTTAAGGATTTGCAGAAAGGCAATTTCACACCAGACCCTCAGGTCAGACTTAAATTTCAGTCACCTTCAGGAGGCACATGCCAGAGCCAAGAATATAATGCCCCCAAGTGTTGCCTTCATTCCAGACCAGTCTGGTAACCTTGTTGTTATTGAGGAGACCTGATGCCTATGCTGAATAGACATAAATTAGCTGTCATCTTGGGAAAAAACTGTAATCTTGCCCTGTTCCTGTCATTTACTGTAAGCGCCCAGAGTTGGCCACAGTGTGATGAATTGATACATCTCCAATCTAGTCCACTGCTGCTTTAAGCTTTTATGAATACAATACCAAAAAAGGGATAATAGAGAGCACAGAGCATATCTGTGATGTTCTTCTCGCTCTAAAGTAAGTGCTCTTGGGATTCCATCAAGCATTTATGTACATTACCTTTCACTGATTGAGTTAGAAATTCCTAAAGTGACAGATTCTGGATTGCTTGCTTTTCCTTTTGACAGGAAGAGTCAAATGCATTCCCTTGTGCTGTCTGAAGTAGAAAAAGGTGACCTGTAATTCTCTTACTTAATTTTTTGCTATAATTGCCAAGGAGCTAAGATTCACACTGACAGCAGAAAAGGAGAAACAGATCCTTTCAGTGAACAGCAAAGCAAGGTTCTTGTAATCAGTGTGAGATGCTTCTTCCTTAGATATTTCTTGGGCTTTTTTTGGGATGAAAAGTCAAAAAAAAAAAAAAAAATCTTTATAGCAAATCTTTATAGCTGCAGAAGATACATCCTGAGATAAGGCTTAAGGGCCAATTTCTTAGGAATTTTCTAAAAGGGTCCTGTAATCTCTATGTGCAAGGCCAGGTGATATTTTTAAGCAGGCTGATGCCAGACTGACAGAGAGCTGGGTCTTCAGGCTTCCCCCAGGACCACAAAGGACAATGTAGCTGTTGCAGAGACACTCACACGCTGCAGCCATGGGTCAATATTTGTTAAAGAGCACAGTGAACCAAATTCAGCCCTGCTAGGCGGAATGTGACTCTCCTGAAGATAATGGAGTTTCACCGCATTTTACTGTCCCTAGATATGATGAACCACAATCTCAGCATGCTAAATCTATGAGAATTTATTACCTTTTTATAGGCTTTTTAAGGTCTTCTATTTCCTCTGAAGCTAGATATTTTTTCTGGCTGTTTCATTTCCGTGTCTTTATCAGTGAGGTTTTAACACACTATTTAAGAATATCTCTATTAATGTGTTATGATACCTGGCTCAAGTATGTTTAAATGAATGTATTTTGATTTTATGCCTGCTAATTTTGCTCAGTAACAACAGTTATTATTAACCCCATAACTCAGGGTCACGAGCTTGGACACTTTATGCCATCCTAACATATCTCCAGGGACCCTCATGACAGTCTTTCTATTTCAGGAGCAACTCCCTTTTTTATTTACTCAAGACCTTCAGACCAGGCTGTCTCAGTGTAGTCACAGCTTCAAAGCTCCAAACCAATTCTTGTCAGGTGTTCCATGAGTCAGTCTGAGGTACAGAAGAAAAAGTGCTCACATCTGTTAGACCTCCACATGTCCCCTCTCAAGACATCTCTCTATTTCAGTGATAAAGGTGGAGCAGTTTTGTAACCACTGTGGATGTCAAATCCAAGAAGAAGCTAAGAGAAGATTTTGCATTTTGAAAATGCCAGGGTAGAAAGTGTATTTTAAGTGGAAGAATCTTGTAATACTTCCAACTGAATTAAAGCTCAGTTGTGTGGTAAGAGCCGATCTCATGCCTTAAGACCCAACAATCCCAGCAGTGTAAAATAAATGAGAAAAAGGGAAGAAAAGAAAGAAAACCACTCAGTACTGACAGAAAAATAGAATCGATAGTGAAAAAGGAAAGCAAATATTTTATGTTTTTACATTATAGCTTATAAATACTGATAAAGAACAGCACTCCAAATGTGTGATGTTGCTTTTCTTTGAGATAAATATTTCCTTTATTTCTGAACCATAAGCATATTCCCAGTGTGATATCTTACCCATGGATACTTAATTCTCTTTATGCAGCTCAGGTTAGGAAGGAAGAATACCTGCTTAGTTCTTCAAAGCAGGAAGCTGGCTCATGGCTCTAAATAGGAAATTTAAAATAAAAATCTTTCTTATCTTGAGTCAACTGGCTCGGGCAGAATTTAGTAAGTCAGAAGTTGCCAGAAGCATTGTAATCCTGTGGCCATCTGACATAGTCATCTTTCCTCTCTTCTCCACTACATTGTCTGCAAAAGGGATGTAAAAACAAAGACGCAGACCCTAAAGTACCACAGGAAAGTACTGTCTATCAGTTATCATGTGAAGACACAATATCTGGGTCTTCTTGGACACAGAATATTTGAGCTTAAATTATTTCTTGGGTAAAATTCCAGTGACTTCACAAAAAGGATTGGAACTTGAGGAAGCTTCTAAATTTCACTATAATTCTAACACAGGGAAAGAAAATGCTTCAGTGCTATAGTTTGTCTCATCCTGTGACTTGGATGAGGAAGCTTTAGGAAATTCAAACATGGGGAATGTATCCAGAATGTTTCATTTCTGATCTCAGAAACTGCTAATCAAAATTAAAGTTGTATGACTTCTCTATGTGTGACTCATTCTTCACCTTCAGGCAGATATGCTAAGACAATATTCCAAAGGAATCTTCATTGTGGAAACTCAACCTCTCATTCTTTAAGGATGCATTGATGTTTAATGCTTAACTTTCGTTTCTAAGGTAGTAATTGTGTTATCTTTAACACTGTGACTTTTCCAAGGAATTAAGCCAAAAACATCTGGAACCCATTCTGAGTGTACTTGGGCAAAGGTGGTACTTTTCTAAAGAATAGTATTTAAGGTACTGAAATGTACCTGTGGACCTATTATATATTGTGATGCACATAGATTACACAGATTATTGTCCCAGGAAAAAAAACCCAACAACAATTTTTAGTGAAATAAGTGAAAAGCCCCAGAGATCAGTCATCTTGAGAATTAAATGTCTTGGACAAGGAGTTCATTTGAACTGATTTTGTTTTTCAGACACTGCAAATGGATGTAAACAAGCTGAATATCACATTGCTTCGGATATTTCGCCAAGGAGTGGCAGCAGCACTGGGACTGTTACCTCAGCAAGTTCATATCAACAGACTCATTGTAAGTACCAAAAGACTGTGTGTATTAAAGTGCACTTGTTTATTTTAATTCTCTTATATTAATTTTCCTGTCACTATGGAAGCGTGCAATTAAATGGGACAGAAAAATACTTATTATGCCATTTCTTCAACTGCACTACAGAAAAATAGATCCCCATTACAAAATTATTTAAATTTCCCTTTGAAAATACACAATTCTCAGCTAAGCCAGATAAATCTCTTTGTCCTATTCATAAGCAGATTGCTTATCCCTTAATTTTCATTCCAGTGCAGTTCTTTTTCATGTTCACACTTTATCCGTGTTTTGTTTCTCAAAGGTTGAACATTGCTCAAAAAATACACGTGATTCATCCTTTCAAAGGAGTCTTCACAATTTATCCTCAGACTTTCCATTAGTAAATTAAGTGCCATCTACAATATTAATATTCATGTTTTGTTATTCTGCTATAATAATCTGTCCTCAGAAATGATCTTGTAGACTACGGTAGACTACGGTATCCTACTGGAAAAAGATGGTGATAAATTTGCTTCTAGCAAAAAAGACTTTTTTAATCAACTGTCATTGTATGTTTTTTTGTGTATGCATACTTAATACCACTTTTTGACTTTTTATGATAATTTTACCAACACCATGTGTGTATTGCTAGCCTTCAATTCACTTTGCAGAGGGAAGAAGAGGTTTTTTTATTCCACATGCAGGTCGAATATTAGGGAAAAAAACTGACAGGTTCAGTACAAAAGTATTTTCTGCCTTGAATGCTTGATAGGATTGTATACATCAAAAAGGATTATAAAACTCCTTCAAGAAATGTCTCTGTGAAAAAAGATCTCACAAAAAATACAGCGAGAAAGATCAATAAGAATGCACTGCAGCCTGTTCCATATTCTTCTGGAATCTCACTCACTCGTGACAAGTGATGATAAATTTCATTTGTCCCCTGCATTGACCAGAATGAAAGGTCTAAACACATATTCATAGAAAGCACAATTAAATTAGAAATGTTTTGGAGTCTGAGATGTGTATTTCAATACACTGAATCACCTAGTAGCTTTCTTACTATGCTCCTTAGAAATTATGTAAATAAACAGAAGAAATATGCTGTTTATTTTCCTACTGACTCCCCTGCTTTTTGCTTTCTCCTCTCATTTATGATTTAAGGGAAGAGATAATGTCATTTTGCACCTGCATATAGCCCAGAATACAGTAAGCACTATTTAATTAGTCTTTTCAACACCTGTAGAAGTTCTTCTATGAGTCAATATTTCAGCTTTATAAAAAAGCAAGCAAACTTCTCCCCTGTTTACTCTAAAATCACACAGAGTCAAAATTACAAGGAAGATAAATACATTTCAGGAGACATTATTCCCACTTTTCATCTTTCTAAAATGAGACAGTTCCTCTCACACAGAGTGCTGGCAAGCAAGCAGAGAACATTAAAATTCATCTTGCCTTGTTTCAGTGTGTTGTTTCTAAACTACTCATCTAGGCCCCCTGTAAAAGCAGTAGAGAGGATGGTAACTGCAGGACAAGAGGCATTGAGATCCATCCCAATTATATTAGGATGGATTAAGAGATGCCAGTCCCTCTCTGCTGACTGAAGTGAGGTGAGGTGACTCAGTCCCAAGTGAGCGGCTCTCAGAAGTGTTGAGGAATCTGGAAGCCAGGATTTGGGTGGGCACAGAGGGAGCAGACAGCCTGCTAACCTCTTACATATTACACAGATGCCAGGAAATATTAACTTGCTATTTCCGGTGTCTCCTTAACCTTTCCAGTACATCCTCCTCCCATAAAGGTCCTTTAATGGGATAGAGAAACTCATAAACAGAGGAGGCACAAAACACTGGGAATGCTGCGTACCCACCAGGCCTTGCCTGGTGCCTGTGACCTGCACGCAGCAGCAGTCCCCTTCCCATGTCAGAGGCTGAGTACAAACTCAGCCTAAAATCAATTTCTTCAGCTCCCATGGGTAGCCAGTGTCCTTACCTTTCTTACTGAGCAGATGGACCAGCAGCACATGGACCAACAGCATGGAGGATAGATTTCGGGCAAGCATGTGTGAGAGTCCCTGTCTGTGCAACTCTGTTTTGAACGCAAGGAGTATTTTATGCAAAGAGTATTTATTGCAAAGGTATTTTAAGAATAGCAAAATATGTCTTTTTCTTCACTTCAGTACAGATAACAATGCACATTCTAGGTGATGGGAAGGAGGCAGGGGAAAGGAGGATTATCCCTGTTTGGACTGATCTCTCCCATCCCATAATGATGTAGAGCAAATAACCAGATTGGTGAGGTTCTTGCCAGCCCAGGCAGCAATACAGGGAACAGCTCCATGCCTACCTCATATGTGTGGAATCCCCCAGATCTGGAATCTGCTCCACAGTGTCAGCTACTGGCCATAGTCCTGGGGAGACGGTTCCCACATCCTGTTTGGACATCAGAGCTGTCTCACGTGCTGTTCAAGTCTATCACAACAGAGAAACTCTCTTTCCTTTTGCTACCTTGAAACAGAGCGGGTACCACTTACATTTCTAATGCAGAGCCTCTTAGGCTGCCAGGACTGCATCAAAGACACCAGGCCAAGAATTAATAGATAAGGGAGTGGACATTCTCAGGTCAGCCATTAAGTGCTAACAAAACTTCCCTGGTCCTTTCATTTTGGTGGACCATATTAAATTGCACTGGAGTCAACTAAGAGGACTTTATTGTGGTATGTGTCTGCCATGTGTTGAGAAGGGACTAGAAAGTAATGTCCAAATATCACAGCATTATGCTAAGCATTCCTGTTTCAACTCAGCTGAGATAAACTCTCTGCTAAAGTCCCTGCTGGCACATTGCCATTGACCCCATGCCATGGCTCCTCCTATCACTATGTTACATTGATTGTTTAATGATACTAGACTCACGAAAAGTCTACCTTGTCAATATTGATTGAGACAAAGCACTCATGCCCACTCATGCACGATTTGCATTTTCTTCCACAGTCTGCTGGGATTTACAGACAGGCAAAAGGTATGCTGCGCTCACAGAGCTGGTTGCAACCTTTATACTCCATGCTTTTGCCTTTGGAATTGTAGTTGCAATCTACAGAGAGCAGAGATTAATGCCAGACCCCTCCTATGATTTTTCTTCTTCATTTTTTCCCCCCAGGGGAAGAAGAACTGTGTGGAACTGTTTGTGTCGCCACTGAACACAAAGCCAGGAATTTCTGAGGCGCTCCCATCTGAAGAAGTGCTGCGTTCCCTTAATATCAACATTTTGCATCAGAGTTTATCCCAGTTCGGAATAACAGAGGTCTCCCCTGAGGTTGGTTACCAATCTTCTAACCTGTATTATTTTGATACAGATTAGGCACTTACATCCTTGGCTGAGGTTCTCAAGCATGAGGCAGAAAATGTATGGGCTTAGAGAGCATCATTAGTGTGAGACAATTATCACAGAATCCTCAAATATTCTGGCTTGGAAAGGATTTTAAAGATCACCTAGTTCCAACCCCTCTGCCATGGACTGCTGCACCTTTCACTAGACCAGACTGCTCAGAGCCCCATCCAACTAGCTCTGTTAAATTACTTTATTAGTGCTTTATTAGGCTATTTACTCTTTAACATCCGCGTCCTCCGCACACAGATGCGCTACCATTGAAATCAGAGTCTAGATCCCAAGCATGCACTGATTGCCTTAAAGGAAATGGACATAAGGAATTCCAGTCTATTAATGGCTGCAGGAAGATATAATAATTTCAACAGAGAGATAAATGGAATGCAGATATTGGGTGTCACCATTACTACCCATGTAACTTTTGTCTGACATGATTTTGAAAAACCGAATCTGTACATTACACCTATGATTCTTTCTATTTTTTAGCATTGGCAAGAGATTTATTTTCTTTATATGCTCCAAAAAGAGGTTAAAAATAAAACTTGTAGCTATTGTTTGTATGACTTCATCTATTTTTTGGAAGAAAAAAAATCCATTTCAAAGCAGAGATAACATTGTCATCTCCACAGCTTATCTGAGACATAATCAGTGAGATGGACATCTAATTCTGGGTCAACCATTTAAACTGTGCCCAGAAAATGAAAGAAAGTAAAAGCCTTAAGGGTAAAAAGCCAGTGAGCTCATGGACATGGCCATATCACACTACATTTTATTTAGTGTCTTACCTGAAGCCCTTACGTACATTTAAAAGACCCTCAGAATACAGTTTGGGGCCAAACCCCTTCAATCAGGTTGTCAAGAATCAAGATTTTCAGTAGACACTCCCAATTTGGCAAAGGAAGTGTCCGTATCCAAAAAAATGGGAAAAAAATTTAAATACTCTGATGAGCTGTTTCCCTGTATGGGTAAAAAGTTCCTGGGGTTTTTTATATCCAAAACTGAGTTTTAGACACTGCTGTTTGAGCCCTTGGGCTGTTATGCCTACCTGTATTTCTACTGATTGGAAATTGTTTTGCTCCCTTTATGTATTCTAATAATCTAGATGTCTTTGTTACAAAAAAATGAAATATAAAACAAGGCCATTTCATGTTCTACTACAACAACCTGCCACTATGAAAATTAAGATTCTCAAGGTTTAGCTGTTCTAATACAAAACATAGCAAAGCAGTGGTTTCCAAATGTCAAATCAAGTCTTTATATCATCAAACTGATGATATAAAGACTTCATCAGCAAACTGAGTGAAGCTTCCTTTAGGTCAGAATTTCCTTTGTATCTGAAGCACACAAGTCTGACCGTTGGGATAGAGGCAATTATCTATTCCTAGTACTTCAGTTACAAATAACACTTCAGGTAGACATGGGGCAAGAACTTATATGAATAATATATGAATAGAGAAATGTCATCAAGCTGTGAAGAGATGCTGGAAAAAAAAACAAGCCTTGAACTCAAGAGCTCATCTTGAGCTAGATACATTTCAATAATCTGGAGTGTTCAGATATTTGTATTTTCTTTATGGAAAAAATGTAGGTAATCATTTAGAACAGGTTTATGAGAATGAAATCTGTGCAGTCTCTGACTCCTAATACTGTTGGAGACACAAGAGATTATTTTAATATTTCAATTGATAGCAGATTATACTGCTAAGGCATTTACCCTGAAAAATAATTCAGCTTTACACTAATGGATCTCAATAAACAGTTTACCTGTGTAAGACTACAGAGAAAATAACATCTGAAAAACAGCAACATACAGTCTTTACTTGGTCAGCTGCCAATCACTTATTCTCCCTCAATTTACTCTAAGAACAAGTTGCTCCAAACAAAGTAACAACGAACTGAAACAAAACAGGAAGGTATGGTTTGAAGGAAGGTATGGTTATACAAAGCCTTACATAGCTGTGATGCATGATTTCACCCACCGTGAAATGCTCTGTGTGTGTGTACTGCTGAGCTATCAATCCTGATTAAAACATGAGCTAAAATTTTACACTCTTCTACCAAAAGTAGGAATGCTTCACGACCGGTATTGTATGTGCATTATCAGTGTATCTGTGCACAAACAAAGCATTGCTCTCATCTTTCAAGGTGGGTGGCAGACACAGAGGTGTTAGGGCTGGAATTTATCTCCTTTTTGAGCTGTATTTCAGTAAGAGCTGCCTAAGGCTTGAAAGCCTTCTGGCTCTCTCTATGGTAAACAAAAAGAGATACGTTTGACAGGCAGTTCATCCCATCTGCAAGACACCTCTCCTGAGATTGCTTGGTTGACCCTTTTTAACACGGTTTAGTGCAAACTAGACCCCCCAGAGGGTTAATGCTGTGGGAGATTAGCCTGTCCAAAGAAATTTTACCAAGATTATGTAGGAAAACCCACATGGAAAACTGCTCTGCTCAAAGTTTCAGCCCATACTATACCATAAACAGCAAAAGTCCCGGTGGATGTCAGTACCTGGAACTACATTTCCATTCATTACAGAAATAATTGTTCCCATCTGCTGATGCATTGATCACTGCTTGATCTATTTTCAAGTAAATTGCCTGTCTCAAAATTACATCCCAGTTTCTTATTCTGTAGTTACTTAAAGAGCAGTTTCCCTATATGTCTTTGCTGTAGGAACCATGAGAGTACTTTACTGCTTGGTGTAAAATGAGATGTGTACCAGTGGAAATGTGTAAATTTAAAGGTGTCTTTGCCATTTCAGGGGTTCAGGACAATGTCTATGCCTTTCATATCTCCTTGATTTTCCAATGGCTTATCATAGTTGTAGCATTTGTTCTTTTATTGTGGTCTAAAGTTTGTGTCTGAAGTGGGATTTCAGACTGAGTTCTGCTCCATGGGATGTACCACAGTTAGAAGCAGACTTCTCCAGAACAAAGTCCCAAACTGTGCTTGGTGGTAGGACTATATTCAATTACTTAGGCAGTCTCTGTTATTATGGTGTGGGAATCCTGGCTTCCTAATGTCTTTAAATAGCTTGGATTAAAATAAAATACTGCTGGATTTCAGAATTTACTAGAAGAGAATTTGAAGTGGTTGAATGACAAAAATAATTGAAGTTACTGTACATAAGATAAGGGTTACCATGTTTTGTGAGCAAAGCCAGCTACCAGCTGGAAAAGTGCACTGAAGGAGAAATTTCCAGAGTTCATACCAATATTATGCAATCCCAAAATGTAGCATTACAGCCTCCTTGCACAAAGAGCTTGCCTTTGAAGTATGTGATATTAACATATTAGAGAAGAAATCAAAGGAAGCAGTCATGCACTTAAAGTATACAGAAACTGTAAGTCGCTGTAAGAACAAGTGATCAAAACCAGTATCTTAGAAATTACAACAGCCTGGTCTGATAGAGGCACCTGGGAACAAAGCAGAGCACAAGGACATGCTCCTGTGATCAGGCAAGGCAGCTGTAGTGTAAAACCTGCACGGTGTACCTAGAGCACCCAACAGAAACAGGAGCTCTGCAGGCTGCCAGTGTGGATGTGGAATCACAGCACTTCATCACACATGTACCTAAGGTAGAGCTTTTGGGGTGACTTTGTCATGGGAGACATGGTTAAGTGGCTATTATCCAGTGTCCTGTGAGCCTGAGAGGTCACACGCATTCCTACATGTTTTCAGTGGGGGTGAAAGTGATTTCTTGGCAGCCTTTCCAAATGTGCCTTGGCTAACATAGTTAAAATAGCAGAAAAACCAAAGCTATTCAGTGTGAACTTCCATGAGCCCTTTTTGATCATGAGTTTTACCCCCAGCTTCCTGTAAGTTTTCCTCTGAGCTCAGAACTACAGCTTGCTGTTTTCCACTGAAAATTTACCTTTTCTGGCAGGTCTTGATACTGCAGCAGAATCTTTCAGTCACAGATTTTACAGTGATTACTTCAGGTCAATGTCTTTCTTGTTATTATCAAAAGGTGGCTACTCATTTTACTTGCTTGTAGAAATACCCCACTATTTTTCCCATAATGAGACCATAAAAGTCAGAGTGGATTTTTGGTGTCTTTAAAAAAAAAAAAAAAAAGTTTATAAAAATGGTTTAGAAAAACATTTGTTCTAGTTCAGCAGATACCCTTGTGTGCAGGCACTCTTCAGTAAGGTTAGTGATTGAATGGCATTGTAAGAATACATTTGATTCTTCCACACATCGAATTATGCTGAATCCAAGCAGTTGAAATTAACCTGGCTCATTCTGCCTGAAAAACTCGCCTTATTGGAGACTCATTAGGGAAGGGAAATACTAGGAAGTTATGCCTTCCTCCCTCTTTGCTCTAGGGTCTGGTGCTCCCTGAGCTACTGAAATTCCCTTGCCACTCCATCTGCTCTGATATTCCCCCACTTTTATTAGCTGCAGATCTTTGCAAATTAGTCTGAGTATATTCTCAAGCCTATTCCTCAAAAACTATCTGAAGGACAAGAATCCTCTCATTTCTTCCTTGCATTTGGCCATCCTATTAGCTTTTCTCCTTTGTGTCAGCAATTTGTAGTGAGCGTGGCAGTTGCTATGCCTCTTATCAGTTTTCCCAGACAAAGGAACAAAGTTCTGAATGATCTGCACTGACGTTACAAAAACCAGTTCCTTATCGTGGCTGTGAGATGACTCAGTTACTGGAGGTCACAGCTTCTTCTGTCATTAGGAAGCAGCTTAAGCAATGATTTTGCTCTCCCCCAGTTAGATCTGAGAGAGAGATTTCCTTGAGTAGGTGAAGGTACTACTGAAATGTTTCAAAATGGTGTGTCAAGTTTAAGGTGTGGTATACTTTTTTTACCCTTTTTACAGCGTTTGTTAATATCTTTGAACATTGTTGTTAGAAAGACAAGTCAGGCAAAGACATGTCCTGAACACACAAAGCACTAGACAGGCATCATAGAGATTAACTCTCTTAAAGTCTTCTCTTCTTTTATTCTCTTCAGTCTGTTATATGTATGAAGTCTATTATAAAATATTCTAAAGTTTTGTGACATCACTGAATTAAAATTTGTATAAGTCTCTCATCCACTGTGACTAAAAATCCCATTAGCTCTTAATTTACTTTTTAGTGTATTTGTCCTTTCAGTAAAGAGGTATTAAACCATCCCATTTATTCACTTACAAAAGGTCAGCATGGCCAATTCTCCTTTAGCTCCTGCTTTTTGTCTAAATTTCCTCCTGAGAGATATGAAACACCGGAAAGCCATCAGGTAACCCACTCAGGGTCAAACATTGAATTTATAGCTAATAGGCCACAGCTGCAGCTGCTGCTGTCACCATGGGATTCCCATGGAGCTCAACAGGAGCAGTCTTGGATGTGGAGCAGCTGCAGGTTTGGGCTCTGATCCAGTATTGGGACCCAAATCCTGTGCCATGAGCACAGCAGAATGACCTTGCTGTGCTGAGGTAGCAGATTGCACAGAGGGCTGTACCCCACTACAGTAGCAGCAGTGTTTAAATATGTCTAGGAACAATTTTTGCAGATATATTTGGCAAGATTTCCAGCTTCTCTTTGAAAGCCCTGGGTTTTAAGTTGCTCATTGAACACCAAACTGACACTTTATAAGCCTTTTTAAACTGTCAATACCTGCAACATTTTAAAGCCGAGGCCATGATGCATGATCACACACATACACACAAATATACTAATTTTACAAGATTGATTTCTGTAGTTGTGCTGAAGAATTTTCATTCTGGTTCCCAGGACTATTACTTCCAAAAAAACCTCTTTATTACACTTTCAGTTCTAAACCTGTCAACTGCCAGTTAAGCATGTCTTCAAGCAAGCAAGTCTCTGTAAATTAGGCATGCTACCAAATTCCTCTTGAAATGTTTGCATTTTGTGGCACTTGTATCTGTGAATTATCTTGCATTGTCCTCTTTTCAAAACAAGCAGTGCCTAATCCTGTGCTGAGAGGAGGACCATGAAAGCTATATCAGGATCCAGCACCCAGCATTTTTTGTCAGCTTGTTCTCTTCCTCAGGCCATGGTGTCCCACTCCTCAGGAAGATTTCCCACATAAATTCATCATCATCCAGACTTCCTGTGTTTGGGAGGCTGAAGAGGCTTAGTTTTGGGAGGCTGTGCCTTTTTGGAAGACAAAGTTGTCTTGATACATTAGCTGTGCAAAAGAGCAGGGTAATGGATGGCTAAGCAAAAGTGTTAGGGTGTCCCTGCAGTTATACAGGCCCATTGAGCAGCCACTCATCTTTGTATGGAGGAGCTCTTTCCTCTGTGATAAACTCTGTGACAAACACAACATCCCCAGAGAGGAAAAAAAGCCACACTGGGATGGGAAGACAGCTCAGTATTTAAACTAGAGGTTTATTTAAAGCCATTAGAGAATTTCAGCAAGAAACACAAAGACCTTGACCATTTACAATGGAAACCACAATTTTAGAAAGTTGGTTTTACTCAGTATGAGAACTCTACTGAAAAGACACAGTTAAGAAAATAAAAGCAAGGAGCTGAAAATTGGAAGGGCAGTGTCTACTGAACTGTGGTCCCAGAAACATCAGACAACATACTTTATTCTAAATAATATATTGCAGTTAGACTAAGGATACATGTACTTTTTTTCTGCTACCAAATCTGTATTTGAAAACAGTGAAATTCTGGTAATTCAATAGTCCAACCAAGTCTCAGTGCTGCAATAAAGACAAAAATAAATGCTTTTACAATCATTATTATTTCATAATCCCCAGGAGTTCTGGAAATTTTGGTATGCACAGCTGTTTCAGAAATGTTCTATCAGCAGGAAGCCAAAGATAATGAGATTAAGCGTAATGAGAATTATAGATAGACAGATAATGACATTATTTTCAGCAAAATCAATATTTTTTACGTATTTATGTGTGTAATCTAGAAGTAACAGCGTGAAGGCTTCCTGACTTACGAAGGCAAACAGGCAAAGTCACCTGCTCTTTGCTCCGTGTCAGGTGTCAACCCTGGGAAGGCTGGCCTGTGGGTGCTGGGGCTGAGATAAGCCCTGGGAAGAAAGAGGCAGGGCGAGCATTTCCCAAAGGCTGTGGGAGCACAGCCCTTTGACCTGAGCAGCCAGGTTGTTTCCAAGAGCAGCACCGAGTCTTGTTTGCTTTACCTGGTGAGAATTCTCCGGGCAGCCCCGCGGGGCTGTAGATCCGCGCGCGGCCCTGGGAGCACGGGGTGGCCCTGCTCCATGGACTGGGCATGGGCAGGGAGTGCCATGGCAGCGTTCAAAGCCATGCCATGTGCTGTGGAATTCCAACGCTGACAAAGTTGAGGAGAGTGATTAATGCCCAATGAGAGCTATTTAATCTGCACCTGCCACTCTATAACTTTTTTTCTCTTTCTCTTTCTGTTTCATTGCTTAAAAAAGAAAAATGTTTTGCAAGGCCAGCACGAAGCAGACAAAATCTGGAGCAAAGAAGGATTTTATGCTGTTGTCATATTTCTCAGCATCTTCGTCATTCTAGTGACTTGTTTAATGGTAAGTTTCCCTTTTACCTTTATTTTGTTTTTTATTTCATGCTTTTCTTAGTCTGAAGGATAGGATCATGCATTTTTTACATGATGGGTGTTTTCTCAAGGCTAATAGAAACTCAACTCCAAGGTAAGAATTGGTCGCTCTCATAATGCTGGGAAACCAAAGTTTGAAGAATCACATTTCTTGATGTATTTTGAGTTGAATGAAGAATGTAACTAGAAGGAAGCTGAAGAAATAAACAACAGGTTCTTCAGTCTACAGGGTAACTGTGTAGGGACATGAGTGATGACTTCTCAACCTTTTTAGGTCCCAGGATCCCTGAAGTCCTCTTACCTACCTTTATTTCAGTTTTATTCCATAGTAAAAACAACACCACATTGATAGAATGCTGTCAGTGCAGGGTTGTTAGAGTATGTGTTGGTATTTGTGTACCAAATGCACAAATATTAAACTGAAATAACTAGTAAGTACATGAAGGAATAATAATTTTTGAACAACTTTGCCATTCACATTGTATGAGCTCAGTGGCCAGGTTTCTGAGCATTAGGCACAATTCTAATATGTTGAATATGAGATGTGCATTCGTCACATAGAAGATGAAGAACACTATACCACTACTGACTTTTGTAGGGTAATTTTTGCATTTTTGTCCACTGTTGTATCTTCTATGTTTTCCTTCTTTAAATTGTGTGATACTTCTGCACTGCACACATACAAGTGTTAACTGAATTCTCTGACAATGATCAGCATTGATGAACATACAGTATCTTGGAGTCTTTGAGATATTTTGCTCACATTTAATTTTCTTTAACCACTTACAACCTTAAGATGGAAACCATGTTCAATCTGAAGTTATTAAAAAATGTTCGCAGTTATACGAATGTTCACAAAAATTTATGACAAAATGTTATTTAATCTTTTAAGGTCTCCTTAAGATTTGAAAAGCACTTGTTTTATCACAGGAAATTGTTGCTTTATTTAATTTCTACTTTCTTGTTGTCTCCATCTCTCCATGACATTTCCCTCAAAAAGAGGAAGATAACTCTAGAAATCTCTTCTCTCTGCTCTCTGTTTAGGAGAAGAGCCATTTTGGTCATTACTGACTATTTAACTGGAAGAATATAGCAAATGCTGACTGTCTTTGTTCTGGTACCACACAGTATTTTCATTAATGATCTGGAATACATCAACAATATTGGAAATTGTAAGCATTCTGTATGACAGTATCAGAACTTCAAATATTCTTAGGGTGCCAGAGAAAAGATGGTTGCTTGGCAGGGACAAGAGTTCTAATCATTTGCATCAATACAATGGAGGAAATATGTGGCAAAACAACAGTTCCGTAGGAAAGGTTCCAGCAGTATCACAGAACAGTATTACAGAAGTAGATAAGGAGATAAGCAACATCAATGTTGCAAAAATACACTTCTTACCCTGGGATATAGAACTGAGGATATGATCTCTAAGATCTGAATTCAGCTCTGCTATGGTAATTTGGTTGTCATGTCTTACACATTTTCTGTTGTCCCTCTGTACCGCATTTGTGAAAAATTTCAGGCAATTATAGGAGGAAGGACATGCAAGAGTGATCAGAGACACAGAGGACATGAAATAATTTGGTTTATATACGACAGGGAAAAGGAACAAGCAGAAACATTGTAGTTCTCAAACATGGAAAGATTTCAAAGGCTGTTGTAAGGAAGAAGATAATACTTTCTCCACTGGGGACTGGAAAAGAAGAAAAGTTTTTACAGGGTGATTTGGTTGATTCATTAGAAAGTTCTTTGCTCTCATATGTGCCACTGGAAACTGGATTTCATTGCTTGGGGAAGCCTGGGAGTATTCACCTGTTAAGATTTTGGGCAAACATCTGTCAGAAATAGTTTGAGTGTATCTGATCTGAAGTTAGGGCAGAGGTCAATACTAGTGGACTCCTTGAATTTCTTCCAGATGGAAGGCTATTATGTTGTGGTCTTTTCTGCAGGCATTCCCCTTTCTGTTCCTCCCAGGTCCAACCTGCATCTTTACATGGGCTGCTGTTTAGACTGTGCAAATGAACATGGTCTCAGATTTTGCCAGGATCTGATAATATATGAGTATGTTCAATCTGTAAATCTAACAGCTCATGGGTTTTTTTTTTTTCCCATGTAATTGTGTCAGAGTTGCAGATTGGGTTGGGCACTACATTTTTGACCATTTCTGGTTTTTTTACTTTACCTTCATTAAAACTGTTATAGCCCTGTAACACTTTCTGAGGAAAAGTATTAGTGCTTAGATCAAAAGTTGTTGGTAGATTTTTTTTCAAGCTATCTTTTTTCCCTAGGGTGTTAATAATAGATTATTAAAGGGTACATTAAATAATATTTGTCCACATTTTAGAAGTCAAAACCATAATTTCTTGGGTGCCCAAAGAGTGAAACTATGTCAAAACATATTAGTGACAAGAAAGTATGGTGAGGATTGTCATGGCCATTAATCTCTGAGCTGTTTATCTGCTGGTTATCAGAAACAAATTGGCTGAAAACACTCACTGGAGAAAAAAACAGTTAAAATATTTCAAGTCCCTCTTTCATCTTTTCTGGTACCAGTGCCCTTGCTTCACAGGTACCCCCAAGAGGGCTTCTTTTTCTGCAAAATTATGGAAAAGCAATTTTATCCTAGTAATTCTAAACCCTTCAGAATGAACAGATGGTTTACCTAGCTAAGTCTTGTTTAACATGTGTATTGCTAATGACATTAGGTCAGTTCCCAGCTAAACCTCTAATGCTAATCCTTGAACAACAAACCCATCAGATATATCTAGTCACCACTGGAAAGCTAGGGAGTGATAGATCTTTTTGTGGTGCTAGGAGGGGCAACAGCTGTCAAAGAACTTCTGACTTGCAAGAAAAAATGTTCCGGTCTAGGTTTTCTCTTACTCAAGGATCCAAATCAAATGCTTTTCAGGAGCAGATAAAGCAAAATGGAAAGTACAAGGGCATCTGCAGACACCTTCAAAAAACTGTGTAAGTGCCTTCCATCTCCACACACAATGTTTACAATTCTCATAAATTTCATAGCTGATAAGGCATGTTTTGAAAATGGAACAGCTATGGCTCAGAAATTGTTTTTTGCATTGCCCTCCAAAGAAATAAGATGTATTAAACAAGTGTAACATGGGTACCTCTGGAGTGACATTACTGAGCACAAGCTACCTGCCTGTCCTCACCAAGGCAGGGTTCAGCAACATCAGTGTAGAGTTTGACAGAAGAAGATCAGTACAACTTCTGCTTTTGTTGCACGTACTGGATGTTCACATTCATAAGCAACATGTGGACAGATAATCCTGGTATTTCAGTGTGTTCAGAAGTCAATTTCTTGGTGATTGTAAAGCATACTTTTCTGAACAGATAGTTAAATAACTTCATAGGCCACTCATAACTTATTTATTTCAGAATAGTTAATGTTTCTCTTAGTATATTGGAGCCTATCCCTACCTGGAGGAGTATTTCAGAGTAATAGCAGCCTACTATTACCAAAGGGACCTGGTAAAGTTACTCTGTTCAACCATCAGCTCCATGCCAGATGAGTAAGGGCTTTTAAGAACATCTGCTCTAAAACAAATTGAGGCTGTTGTAATTTGAGACTTGTATCTGGCTAAGTCATAAACATCTATTTTATTTTGTGTCATTGTCTCTCTTGTGTTAAAATGCTTAAAATACCTTCTACAATTATTCTATTTATCAATATTTCCTTCTTTACAATGTCTTCTGTAACTAATTTCCATTCTGTGTTTGCTTTTTTAATAATACTACTGCAGGTATTACAAATAAGAACCAACTCATGGTGAGAACTGTTCAAATCCCTACTGCCCACGTGTACACTCTGCAGTTTATGTAATGGAAATATTTATCTTGTTGTGGGAAATGCTGTGTAACACAACTTGTGACTTACCTTCTAGGAATAAAAGCCACGTATGGCAATCTTCTCCAGCATTTGTGATACCTTCCTTACCTTCTTTACCAGGCAATTGAGATTGAGCTGTCCTCTTTATTTCTGTAGGTTCTATACAGATTAAAGGAGAAGATCCAGTTGTCACTGAGGCAAGAGAAGGAAAAGAAGCAGGAGATCCACCTCTCACCCCTTCCCCTGCAGACATCTCAGACTGAGTATAAGACCACCAACAGCATGGTCCAGCCTCAACAGGCTCCAAAGGTTATCAATGTTGTAGTGGACCTTCAAGGCCAATGTGTTCCTGAGCTCAAACCTCCCCTGTGTGCCAGTCCATCTCCTTTCAGAATGAAACCTGTGGGACTCCAGGAAAGGTAGGATGGTGTCTGGTGTGCTCAGGATTTATTCTGCTTTTTTTTGTACTTATGCTTCATGATTTCATGTGTTTCTCTTCTGTCAAAGAATGGAAGACTTTGCCATACAGACATCTGAGAAATGGGATTTTGGTGTGTTAACATCTATCTCCCAGGTATTCTCTCCTTTCCTTTTCTTTACATATGACCAAAGATTCAGGTCATATGCAAATGTTCAGGTTTAGGCTGAGATTAACTGCATTAGTGGCATTCTTTTTGCTGATTATATTTTTCCCTTACTCCAAATAATTTTTTTTTTCATTTTTCATTGATTTTTTTGCCTGTTTTGATCCTGGAGAACCTGGAAGAGAGTTCAACAAAGGACATTCCCATTCTCAGGGAGTCTGTAGCACCTGGAAAACAGAAGAAATATTTACACCAACTGAGTGCATTTAACAATCTCATACAGTGTTTCCATTATCACTTTTAGATACATTTTTTTCTTAAATGTAGCTTTCCATGATGGTCAGGATACAGCGCAAAGTCAACAGGCTTTACAAAAAGGAAGAAATGATGAGTAATGAAACCAACTCTTATGTGCAGTTCCTCAGAAATACTTGGGCACCAAACCCTGCCCTGCCACTCATCATACCTTTCAAAAACTGGGCCAGTGCTCTTTTTATAAAACTAGTTATTCTTCCCACAGGAGAATGCACACTGACATCTGTCTCTCCTCTGTTAGAAACCTGTATAATTTCTTGTCTGATGGCTGCAGGCTGCTTTCATAAAGCATCAGTGCTCTGAATAGCTCACAGAGCATGCAGCTGTGCAACTGAACTCTCCTGCCCCAGCACAGACGATAAATGAAAGAACAGACGCCTTGTGGAGACCAAGCACAGCCTCATCTGTGAGGACTCTCAGCTGAGCAGTAACCCTGATTCAGCTTCAGCCATGGGGATTTCAATGGCAGAGATTTTATCAATGGATCTATGACAGGCAGAGCTCAGGGAGGGGGATTGATTCTTCTGTGAGTAAAAGAGGCTTAAAGGCAGAGCTGTCATAAAATATGTAGTGATATCACTACAGGAAAAAAAAAAAGGAATAGAGGAAGCAAGTAAATACATTTTGATCGTTTCTCTCATTCCACAAGACCCTAAAAATAAACCCACAGGCATGCGAATCACTAGCTAATTTATAATACTTAGTATCTAGCATAGCATATGCAATGAGAGGGATGGAGGGAAAGGAATTTGTAGAGGGATTTTGTACCTAAGGACAAGAAACTTCTTGTACATAAGGAGAAGAAACTTTTCCATTTCTCAGACAAAGAAAGTAAAAACAATTGATTTAGCATATTAATTTCCACTACAGATAGGAAATTTGCATTTAATTCTCCTAAACCTAATTGCATTCTTTGGAAAGATAAAGTTCTGAGACAGATATGACAAAATGGACAGCTGAGATACAAAGAGAAAACTAAACCTGATGTTTGACCAAATAAACCAGACATTTAGGTAATTACTAAGGAAAAAGAAGTTGAAGAAATGGAGCACTTCAATTTCTACTGTAAAAGAACACCAGGAGACTGTTGTGAAAAAGTGAAATCTATTGTGATAACATCCCATTGTGCCATTCTTTTTTGTATGTTTAACACAGACTCTATCAGCCAAAGTCCACTCCTAAGAAATGGTGGTTTATTTCAAGCTCAGTGTACAAAGGTCTGGGGATATGACAGAGAGAACTTTAGGGAATAGTTTATCTTCTGTTCCTCTGATATAAGCAGCTATTATTATGTCTATTTCTTATTTATGTACTATAACCTTTACTATTAACAAATTTTTATGCATTCTAATACTCAGCAGTGTTGGAAGCAAAAAGTAATAATGCACTGACACATTCTGCCTCAGATTTTATCTAGTGACTAGGTAAGTGGTCAGTTTAAAACTGTCAACCTTTCTGTCCCAAAAAACCCTTGCGCTAGGCAGCCTCAGGCCATCCTCATTACGTGTGGGAGAAGTGGACCTTACAGCATGGATCTGCCCACTGCAAGGAGCAGCAAACCATGGTCAAAACAGTCTACTGGCAGTCTACTTCTGTTATATATGTATGGAGTGAATCAAGCCTGGAGGCCCCATCCTGCTCATGGCACAGCTTTAGGGCACCCTTTCAATAATTTTTTTGCTATGCTGATTTTGGTTTCTGCCAGGGGAAGAAGATCTTGGCAGGCCAGAGTGGATATGGGGGCTCCCTGATGAACTTAGCATGGAGATTCCTTTGGTGGCATGGCTTGACAGTGGTTCCTGAGCAGTATTTTCTAACCATCCAGACTACTCCCCGGTTTGATTCCTTAAGAGTGATCCATAGTCATGAAATGCCTAGCACGATCCAGACCAAACTGTCGCTGGTTTGGGCCATGGTTCATTGATTTCTCTTTGAGCATATAGTGAGCTGCACTTAGCCATCTAGGTGAGATGTTTGTGACATTCTCCCTGAAGGATGGGACAGAAAAGTTGGATAATGCAACTGATCTAGTTGAAGATGTCCCTGCTCATTGCAGGGGGGTTTGATTAGATGACCTTAAAAGATCCCTTCTAGACCAAACTATTACATGATTCTGTGCCTGCCTCTCAAGCTCTCTTTGCTTTGCACACTAGGTGCTGCTTTGAGGAGCATACCCTTGACAGGACAAGGGGTGATGATTTTAAACTAAAGGAGGGTAGATTTAGATTAGATGTAAGGAAGACTGATTTTTTTTTTTTTTTTTGGCAATGAGAATGAAAACACTGGCACAGTATGCCCAGGAAGGTGGTTGATGCTCCATCCCTGGAAACATTCATGGTCAGGTTTGAGAGGGCTCTGAGAAACCTGATCTAATTGTAGCTGTCTCTGCCCATGGCAGGAGAATGGGACTATGTGACCTTTAAAGGTCCCTTCCATCCCAAACTATTCTATGATTCTATGATCTAAATGCAAAAAAATAGTGGAACTGAGTTTTCACAAAGCACCACATGGCTCTCTGAACTTTTCCATTTTTATTTGAAATAGCATTGGCCAGTATAGAGGCAAATTGTTAATGGACTACTGTGCACGGATAAAAATATTTCTGGGAGTTTGTCCAGCTTCTTAAAACGTATTGTGCTTCTGAATACTAGAGCCAAGTCCATGAACATATTTTTCTGTGTATCTGGAAATGCTCTTACTCAGCTATTTGTATAAGACACAGCTTCCCGGCAGATAATTTGCAGTATGAAATGTGTGGGATGCCGCAGTTTTTATGCCGCCTGCGCGCACGCGGCGGTGCCCGGTGCCTTGCTGGATGCGGCTGTGCGAGAGCGCGGGGACAGTGACACCTAGAGCCGGCAGCAGCGCGGGTGTCCCTCAGCTGCTGCTCCTGCAGCAGGGATGGGGATCACACAGCCAGGATTAACTGGCCCAGTGCCCGCCCGCAGGAGGCCATTCTGCTCCCATGCTCCGCTCTCATGAGGCCCCACCTGGAGTGCTGCATCCAGCTGCAGTGCCCCCGGCATCAGAAAGATGTTAGCCTGTTAGAGCAGGGAAGGCCATGGAAGGATCAGATGGCTGCAGCTTCTCTCCTATGAGGACAGGCTGAGAGAGTTGGGGTTCTGGCCAGAGAAGAGAAGGTGCTGGGGAGACCTTACTACAGCCTTTTGATACTTGAAGGGGGCGTATAAAAAAGATGGGGGCAAACTTTCTCTTAGGACATATTGCAATAGGATAAGGGGTAATGCCTTCAAACTGAAGGAGGCTAGGTTTACATTGCATACAAGGAAGTAGTTTTTGAACGTTTGAGGTTAGATTGAATGGGGCTCTAAACAACCTATTCTAATAGAAGTTTTCCTTATCCATGGAAAGTGAGTGGGACTGGATGACTTTTAAAGGTCTTTTCCAACTCAAAATATTCTATGATTTTCCTAGGTGTGGTTTGGAAAGGGGTGGAACAGTGGTGGCCAAGTGCAGAGGGTGGGCTGAAGGTGTGGAAGTGGCAGGGCTGTCAGAACAGAGGCAATCCTGACCCCTTTCTATCACAAATTACTGAGGCAGGCAAGTGAAGGGCTATTTCTTCACAGCCTCTGTGCATTCTCTGGATCATTCAGTGCAGAATGCTTTGAAATTGCTCTCTTTTCGTGTGTTCACAACTGCTGCTCCTTTGCAGCCAAGACCTTCTCCACTGGCAACCCACATTATTCTATTGCTGACCAAAGGAGCAGGACAGCTGCTGTTCTCCTGTGGGTGTCATCTGTCTGATGAGCTGTCACAATATCACAGTGCCAAGGCCTGACTTTTGCATGCAAATAATTGTTTTCTCTTCTGTGAGCACATCTATGAATATTGCATCAGTGTTTACTTTTCTACTTAGGCTTTTATAGGTTTATATGAATAATATATACTCTTCATTCAGCAGAGTAAGGTTTCCTTTTATTCTGTTTCTTAGCCCAAAATTCATGTTGATATGAATGGTGCCAGTCAAAAGCAGAATCTGGTGAAGTGGAATATGGTATTTTAGATTTTTTTCTGAAAATTTTTAGTACAAGCAGTGAGTTGTTAAATCACAATCATGGTAGATATAAATATAAATACAAATGTTACCACACCAGCACAGTATTACAACAGGGTTTACATTTTCTGTGGCCACTGCAGCTGTGAGTTTTAGTTCCAGTGTTATTTGTGACTAAGACAACTGCATTTCAACTAACTAGTGGACAATATGATGTTTTGTTCAAATTAGTTACTGTGCAAAGATACATGGAAGAAAAGAGAATGTGGAAAATATCTCCTCTACTGTGTGTTGAAAACAAACAGTGCTTTGGAAAAATTTCTCAAGCATTTGTATTCCATTCTAGCCACAAAATCCTAAAACTGGCGATTATATTTTAATGATCACAGGGGAAAATTCACAGCTCTGTGTTTTCTTAGTCTGTTACATATTCATCAGAAACTTATTCTGTCTAAAAAGAAGGCCTCCTCATGATCACTATCAGGATGCCAGGACTTTTATTCAAAACAGATAGTATTTTACATGTGCCTTGTGCTGATTTTTTTTTTCTCTGCATATATACACAAGAGGGTGAAGATGGTAATAGAAAACAGTTTGGCAAATAAAGCAAAAAGCTGGCAGATAAGTGAAATAATAAACCATTTTTAAATGTGAAATAATTATGCAATGGTATGGAGGAACAGCTGTGACAACACAGGAAAATAGAAGATACTCTGTGAAAGGGAAGAGCCAGCAAGAGCAAAACTTGGATGGGAGTGGGCTGCTCGCAGGCATCATTCAGCAGAATGTGCAACCAATTCTGCAACCTCTACAGAAAATCAGTAGGCATCAGCATGGAGAACAGTACAGAGACAATCAATCACCTGAATCAATCAATTATTGCTCTCTACAAACATAACAGATGAGTGAAATTTGGCTTGAACTCTGACTGTGAGAACTCTGTGTGATGTTTCCCCACAAAGTAGAGCAATACTGTAGAAATCCTGTGCCACAGTTAGACTGTCCCCAGTGAGATTTCTCTTACCATCCTGAAGATCCCTGTAAACTGGCAGCAGAATTCTTTCACCAGTTCTAAGAATTGTTCAGTAGACATGCAGTGAGTACAGCTCACTGTAAGTATAATGAAACAAAAGTTAATATAGTGTGCATTATAATGCTAAGTGCACATCTCTGTCCACTTCCTTGTAACATGAGAAAGAGTGATATTCTAGTGGGAAAGAAGGCAATATATTTCTTTATAGTCTGAAAAAAAAAAATTCAGATAACCCATAGGAGTCTGTGGAACTCAGTGCCAAAAGGTAAATTTTTGAACAGGAATGTATTAGCAAAAGGTGCACGCACAAATACTGAGGGCAATTATTATTCTCTTTCTGTCTTCAGCATCCTTCCTCAGAAATGTCTTGTATTTTACACCTTTACAAAGAAAATCTTGTATAATTTGGGCTTCAGGTTTGTAGGTGGGAAAAAATTGCTCTTAATATTGAAAAGTATTCTCTTTTATTAGTCATTCTGCATAGACACACAAATTATTAAACTATAACTTCAGCCTCTTAGGCAATTTCTGTACACTGTAAATTGTCATCTGGATGACAAATACCACGGATGACAAATACCACAAAAACTAACTCTAATACCTGTTTTCCTTATTTTAGAAAGGCAGCATTCATTAAAATGAATCATTATCTTAACAATACAGTATACTGAATAAAATCTCATAAGAAACATTGGAGCCAGGGTAAAGAATCTGATGTGCTCTTTTCTTCATTAATATAACCTCAGCTGCACCTCAGGGTATCACTGTTCAACCACATCTCTGCTCTAATAGATGAGAAAAATTTCCAACAATTCTCTCTGTCTCTGTTCTGAATTTTAAATCACAGAGCACAGTTTCTGCAAATGGTGTTGCCGATCCATTATTATTTTACAAAACCATTCATTGTAATAATTTCAAGTAAAGCTCAGAGGGTAGCACCTTGCACTTGGGCTACTGTAGACATGCCAGATTTTGTAGTTCATTGCACAAACATGGTAACTTAATATATTTACAGGAAGGGGCCCTGGATTTCCTGGCTAAAATAAAGTAGCTTTGCATAGATTTGGAGGATAAATTTTCCCTATTATGTGGTGCTGAGTACGCTTTCTGCATTCTTAATTTAAATTGTAGGGATTGTTTCAGGAAAATGTCAGTGCAATTGTTCGAAGCAAAGCTATCTGCCAACATGAAAGTACGAGCTGTGGAATAGTTTTATGGTGACATCCTGTCAGAAGGAATTTGCAAAGCACCATGCACCAGTAAACTGAGTTTGAGGTGGGAGGCAGGAATTTCTGTGCTTTGATCTGTCTCTTCTACCAACTCCTTAGAGCACTTTGGGCATGGCACATAAATCTCCAGACATCTTCCTAACCCACTGGATTGCGGATGGCTGGATGTTGTGTCCATCTGAAGAGATGTAGCAAAGACAAGAACCTTAACCTGAGGTACAGTGAAAGTCCTACTTGCTAGTATTTGTTCACATCATTTAAGAATAGCGAGAGAATACAATTACAACCCACCTCACACACACTTTCTGAAAGACCTAAAAATACATTTCTCTCATTTGGCACCTCTCTCATTCCATTCTGGTCTGTAAGATCATAGAATCGTAAAATGGCTTGGGTTGGAGGGGACTTTGAAAGAGATCTAGTTGCAGCCCCACTGCCAAGAGGAGGGTCACCTTCCACTTGGTCAGGTTGCTCAAAACCCCATCCAACCTGACTATGAACACCTCCAGAGGTGGGGCATCCACTTAAAAATTTTATATACCCAGATGCACTTAAAGCACTAAAGCTGTGTAGCAGAGATTGGTTTGTGTCCATACTGCTAAGCTCTCCTTGCCTCCAGAGAATCAGGGCCTGGATGCAGAGTTCCTCCTGGGAATGGTTTGTGCCTGTGCTCATTCCCAAACTGAAAATTGCTTTGGAGTTCTCTTGTTGTCAAAGGCTAAAAACAGACCAGGGCTGCAATGATTGATATGTAGCACTGTCCTTCAGTGTCTGGGATTATTTTCCTGGCACTGTGATTTATTTTTCAAGATGTAGCTTGCACATGAAGTGTAGCAGCAGCTGATACAAAGGGAGCAAACCTGATTGAAGCAGTTGCTTCTTGCCTTTTAGGTAATTGTCTTTTCAGTGCAGGGTCTCCCTGAAGCCCTGCATTGTGGTTTCCCTCCTTCTCAGGCCATCTCAACTAGCTGGGAAGACACACTGATTTCTGGCATCTGCAGTCTGGATGAAGAGTAAAGGCAAGGACCTTGGGCTACCTGGGCTACTGAGGTGGGAGAAACTACTCTAAATAATGGGGAGCATGAGATGGGATCCAGCTTTGAGGGTCTCCTGCTCAATGCCCGAAAGGTCTGTGTTGGCACGTGGATTCATCACTAGAGAGAGAATAATGCTGTGCCTCCAGCCTGCATTTGTGGAACATTTCTGTGAGTGCACAGTAACACAAAAAACTTTCTGCAAGTGCCAGATCTTTGAGTTGCATGAACGTCTGTTCTGTCCAACCCATTACAGACGTCTTTGCTTATCTGCAGTGTAGGAAGAGGGCAGGAATGTGAATTGTCCCCTTTCTCTGGAGAGGAAGTGAACTCAGTCACTAGCCTAACAAAGACCCTCTAAAACCCATATTTTAACTATTTGACTCCTGGCTGGTTAAGAAGCTATTTTGGTTGTGTTTAGAGCTCTTTGAAGCAAAACTCTATGGGAGTTGTAATCTAAATAAATAAATGCAAATAACTGTGTACCATTGCCCAAACTTACACCCACAGTCCATTTCCCCATGTCTGTGGCACATCTTAAAATTACTTCAGGTTAGTGTAGGTGGATGGTAGGTTTCCATTCCTATTTCCATCTCTGTTTTCCCTTGTCCCACATCCCTCTTTTCTTCCCTTGCGAAGTAATAAGCTTTCCAAGGCACATGACTCTCACTTTTGGGAGTGGTTAATTTAGGCAAATTAGCCTACCCTTATTTAGAGAAATTCTTCTGATGCAGCTGCATGGCCCTCTGCTCTCATGTACAGGGGAAAGCTCAATTTAGCATATGCAGTCTATGCTAACCCTTTACTTTTGCCTCTGGGGTTCAGTCAGGAATTTTATAATAATTTTATTGTATTCCCAGGTCTCTCATCTGGCGTTTATTCTTGTTTCTCCAGTTGCTACTGGTTTTAGCTTGTACACAGGAAACCACAGTGCCAATCAGTGTCGTTCCCAAGGTGACAGGAAACCCTATTTGGTCGGATGTTGATTGTGCTTGTCTTTACAGCTCCACCCATCACATTTTCTTCCTTTTTGGCTTAAGTTAAGACAAATTAATCAGTGGCTGCCATCTGGTAGACAGTTTTGGTGGGTTTGCAGGGATTTGTCCAGCTGATCTTTTGAAAAGTCACACAAGGGAAAATATCCATGTTAATATTTGAGTGCTTCTTGAGCCTGGAATTTACAGGGACTGCTGTTATCCTGAGCACATGAGTAATTTGAGTTGTGTGAGTGATCCCCTTGTCTTTTTCAGCAGCAGTTTTGGGTCTTTAAGTGCTGTTTGGAAATCAGAGAGTTAAACTCTGATGCAGCTTTCCAGTGACTGATTTCCTCAACTCCTCTCTGCCTCTAATTTGTTTCTGTGCTTGACCATCCACGCATGGTTTCTGTGACTGCTTCACCAGCTGTCCTAATGTGCAAGCAGAGGGGGACATCTGGGAAAGTGAGGAGATGCACATTAGCTGGACTTGAATGCTCTGAGCATCTCGTCTCAGCCCTTAGCAGGATGTGTCCATCTGTGACATTTGCAACCTAATATATCACCTTTTCACAATGGTAGGTTGGAAGTGCTGTGCTAAGGGACAAAGGAACCACCTTCTTTATGAGATTGGTTTGTAAGTAGGAAGTATCTCCTGAGCCCTTGACTAGTACCCACAAGTACTGGTTTCAGCCAAACAACATAAAAGGAAGCATCCATATGAGATTTCCAGAGTTCTGATATTTAGCAGGAAGGTTGATTTTTCATATTTGGGGTTTGTATAGAAAAGTTTCCTTGAGTGTCCCCATTAATGTCTGAAAAAGTCTAATGCTTTAAGTTAAAACAAAAATATTCACCTTTCTTTTTGTTTTGGAATGCATTTATCTCTATTCATGATATTTCTTTTACAGGGCAGCCTAAAGCTGAACAAAGTTCAATTCCCTTTAATTTAAAATGTTAGAAACAGACAGAGAAAATAGTTAAAGAAAGAAAAGAAAAAAAACGAAAGTGCCTCCAAAGCTGCAATAGATAAGATATCTATTTAATAAATCTATTTATTTGAATTACAAGAAGCCATGTGCTGGGCAGTGCTTACATTCAGCTTGTCTTGTCACCATCAGTTAACAGTCCAGGCCATGAATCTCTTCTTTGAGTGCAATCATAATTAATTTTGTTTCTACGCAAAAATTATTCAAAATTATGAAAGTCAACATTATGCTACTTCTTTTTTGAAAAATCCAGTTCTGGATATTCAGCAGAGATCTCTTACATAGTCAGAGCTAGTATGTACAGAAAGCTTAACATTGTTAGCTAGCAGAAATGTCTCCTCTGTGCACATACACCTTTGCTCAAAGAATACTGCATGTAAATCTGTGGGGCAGGATATTTCTCAGCTCTTGCTGGAAATTCTCTTTAGCATTCTCACAGTACCTGAGAGCCTTGGTCACAGATCAGGATCCCTCTGTGCAAGACTCCATATGTACACAAAAATGCAATGTTCCTCTATCCAAGAGACTTACATTCTAGACATCAGACAAAGTAGTAAATGCATACAGGCAACCAGACTCTCCTCAACAAACAGAAGCAATAGCATCATGGCAGAGATGAGGATGCCCAAAGTATATCATGAGAATGGCTCAGCCAAAGAACTACTGCCTGGAGGCAGAGTTGATTCCATGCAAGGGTGACATTTCAGCCAGGCTCTTGCTAGAGTTGACTGCTTTGATACCATCACATCCAAGCTGATGCACCCATTTGGTTAGGCTCTGAACCTTAGCTGAGTTTCCAAAACATTTCAAGAACTCTTTTTGTAATTTTCCTACTACGACAAGTGAGACATAATTGGTTAAGTGATGCAATATGGTATTGCAAATCAGTGCCTGTCTTCATTAAATACCTTGCCTTTGAACCCTCCATTCATTTCTCTAACCAGGGGAGGCTAGAAGAATTTACAAAAGTGATATTTCTTTCTGGGACAGGGATTTTTCCTTATGTTCTCTATCAAAGAATATACATTGATGCTTAACAAACAGAGAGTATTGTTATTAATTTATAGTATCTATAATTATCCATGTTATGTTAATATTGTGATTTGATAACAGGAGCAAAACAACACAGCAACTTCAAATGACCGCTCAAATATGCGATAGGCATCAGAAAGGGAAGTCGTGTATATAATTCCCACACAGAAAAATGTCATTAAGTACAATGTTTCTCCAGGGAATTCAATCCCAGTGCTTCAGGATGACCAATGGCAGCTCCCTGGAAAACTGCTGCCAGCAAGAGATGTGGCTGGTGCTGGGCAGGAGGCAGCTGAGTTCTCCCCTCTGCCAGGGCTGGCTCTTCTGCTTCCCACCATCCCCTGACAGCAGCATCTCCTGTTTTTGAGATGTCTCAAATCCTTCCTGAGTCATAAAAAATTCCCCTGGGAGACTGCTGCATAGTCCAGAGGCTTTCAGTTCCTTTCCCTGGATTTGATAGTGGATCTAAAAGCACAGTCTCAAGGAAAACGATCAGAATGGCAGAAAAGTACACAATGGGTAAAAAATGCAATTTGCATGGGCTTCTTTCACTCCAGACTCTGTTTACCTTGTTTGGTCTCAGTGGATTTATAAACGTTTCTGGGAAGAGAGTTTGGCCCACAGAGCACAATACTGAATAGGTTTGCAAAAGAAGGCAGCATTGTGAAAAGCAGAAAGCTGTTATTGTAATTAATCCTCAAGTTAATCCTGTAGCTTCAGAGAGTGCATTTGCAATTTACTAATGAGATTATAATAAAATAAATGTTTTCTCCTTCATCACAGGATTTTCACAAATGTAGATGGTTTAAATAACCCTCTACTCCCCATGTATAGTGCTCACTATTGCCTGGCTCCCAGCTACGGAGCTCATCATCCGGGGTCAGTGCAGAGGTCATAAGGTGGGCTAAGAACTCTGTCTGAGGGAAAAACTGCAGAAGGGAAACACTGGGCACAAAGATGAGAAAGAACTCTTTGGTTCAGAACATTCCTAAAGTACAGATTGCCAGAAGATGGAGAACATACTGAAAATAAGTAACAGTATTAATTAAGTAATCCATAATTCCTGCTTGCTTTGTTCTTGTGTTCTTTCCCTAAACCTCCTCTTTCTATTGAAAAGAGGATACTGGTCAACCTTTGGCTTTATAGAGTACACCAAATCTATGTTCATATTTCTATATTACTTGGATGTATGTTAGCCTAACCTGTATTACAGCATTAGCTATATGATGTTCCTTCCCTGTGTGCTGGAAGAGTTTGTGCTGAGATAGATGGAGTGGAGGTCAGGTTGGGAGTGATTTCAGTTTGTCTTTCAGATATGACTTCTCTCCTTTCTCTTTATTTTATAATGCAATATGCATTTAGAGTAATACTACTTCTGTCAGGGTCTGTCAGGATGCTCACTTTTTCCCTCCTTTATTCAAATTCATAGAAGTAAATTTAAATCAAGCTGTTTAAGTTTCTAAATGCCATTAAACCTTTGCTAAGTCTTTCACACAGGACTGTGAATCTGAAGCAATTGTTATTATTTCACTCTGAAACTTTTAGTCTGTTCAAACTCATTGATGGTGTGTATGAGAAAGAGTAGACCAGAAAGCCTTCGCTCTGGCCTTCGTCTCTGGGCACAGGTACAGGTGCATTTCCCTGCCCTAGAGTCCAGCCTGTGCAGCCCCCTATAGGAATGTCTCTGATGAAGGCAGGTGGTCCAAGGCCATGGACTTCAAGGGATCTGCTGAGCTTTGTAGAAAAGAGCTCGAGATCACTTACCTGTCAGTCCCTCATCAGCTTTTCAGCCCTAAATAGGACTGCACAGCTTGGTGATATCTCTTTTAGAGGTCTACCTAACCTCTGAAGTGCCAGATAAATACACCATGGCATGCAGACATTTGCAGCTGTCTTAAAAGCATTTAAACCTTTCTCTGTTTCAAATTGCAAGCCTAAGTGGATTTCCTAACTTTATTTTCAAAGCGAATGCAGGCGCTTTTCACATTAATATACTTGTTTGAGCAAGCCTTCCCATAGAAAGCAAGGCTGGAAAGCCAGACTATAACAGTGGATCAAGGGAAAAAAAAAGCTGGAAAGAGAAAGGTCTATATATAAAGCTTAAGTGTCAGGTCTGGAGCAGCTAAAGAAAGGGCAGATCTAAGAGCACATACATGGGTCCTGTCCCTAGGAGATTAAATCCCATCAATTCATTGTACAGCTTGGGCTCATTAGTCACCCTGGAAATGGAGCTGTGTTCCAAAGTGGGTGTGTTACAAGGATTTGGGCTCTGTACAGGCAGCCTCAGGTGCTTTGTCCGCTGTGTGACTGAGCACCTAAGGCTGCCAGCTCCCTTTGGAAATGTCCATAGGTGGCGCAGCTCTGTTGAGCAACATTGTGGGTCTGGAGGTTTTGCATTCCTCAGAAACCGCTGCTGTTCAGTAATTTCTTCAAAGTGCACTAACGATTCATTTGTCTGCTTAGAAATCTTCCGTGTGACACTTGCAGTAGTTTAAAGATAATGAGGACCAAGTCAAATAAACAAGGAATGTGCTTTTTTATTATCTTAAGGTTGACAGGGTGTAGTAAACGCCTCTTTTCCCAGATGTTCCTTCCTGTCTTTCCCAAATGGCAAACTCACCAGGAAAGAACTCATTGTACTGATTAGCCTTCAAGTCACAATAAAAAAATCATTTTCTCTTACTGATACTGTCTGAAGATACTGTCCATTTACATTATGAATATTCCCGCCCATGTCTTTTTCCAGGTCAGCTGGTTTTGGTTAAAGTATCAAAAGAGTATTAAAGGACATCAGTGTGCAAATAGATTATGTATTTGCTTGTTGAATGTAAGGGTTGTAAATTATATTCCTTAAATGAGCAGCAGTTGTAGGATGGAAGTAGAATTTGTGCTCAAGAGATTAAGTATTATGGAATACATTAAGCTAAATTGACTTACCTGAGGCTCCGCCTATGGAAAAAAACAAATTAACTTTTTTTTTTCATCGAAAAGATTAAAAATCCACTTTTGGATTTTCAAATGGATCTATAAGATCCATTTTTCATTTATTTAATTATAGACTAACTGAATAGCAAAAAATGTCAGTTGAGTAGTCTTAAAAAAACACTTCCTTGAAGCTATAGCTCTAGTGTTGTACCTCTCCATCCTCACTTATTAGATCAGTTTTCTTAGATAGGCTGTTCTCTTTGTAATGCAGACAAGCACCCTCTAGGCATAATGTAGTGCTCAGGAAGAAGGGAGCCTTGCATGTTCTGGGAAAAGTAATCTGGCTTTGCACCTGGATAAGAGATCTAAATTGGCAATGGTGGTACATAGCTACAGCTTCTCCAAGGTCTCACAGAGGTACTTATGAATTGGAAGCATAGAGGGGAAACTTATACAAGTATGACAAAAATATTTTGCAAATTGCTTGTTTTCTTAATTTTTAAGCAAAATATACAGCAGACAAAATATGTGGGTTTTTTTTTTTTTTTAACAGTCCTTGCTGGCTTACCCTAAATAAATGCATTATCTGAGCTCTTTAAGTTGTGCATTTATTTAATATGTGCAGCCCTAGCAGTCAATTATTATTACTCCCCATCCTCTTTTCCTTTTTCCTATTCTTTTAACTCCTTTTGCTTATATTCATTTTAGCTTGGTTTAAATGAGCACGTGCATTAATCAGAGAGAGAACAGATCATCCAGTAAGTTTGTGCAATGAGGCCTCCCATATGACATAGAGCAATGCTGCAATGAAAGCAGATAAGAATAGTAATAAACAAGACTGCATTCAATTAAAGCTCTACCATGTAAAGAAAATTAACCATTAACTGGTAAACATTTGTTCAGTTCCTGGAATAAACAGCTCAAATAAGCACAACAAATTTGCATCTTCATTTATTTTTTGCTTCTGAACATTTAACTCAATTTTCACTCATGCTGCATACACACATATGTGACTATGAAGCAGAAACAGAGCTTTATGTTGCCATTCAAATTTTATTGAAGATGTAAATTTGCGTGACAAAATGCAATTTGACTGTAGAAATAATCTACAGGAAAAGATGGGAGGCTGTTTAAGCTTTGCATTTTTGAACAGTCAGTTCCCGTGGCTGAGAAGCATTGCCTTATCGAGGGCAGAACAGGAGTGAATTGGCAGAGCATTAGAAAGCCTGATTAAAAGAGGGAAAGTTGAAACTACACTCATGTCAGCTGTTTTCCTCTACAGGATATTGAGCCATTCCTGTCCTAACCAGATACTGATTGCTTAAAACTTAATCCAGAAGTACTTGTCAAAACCGTTTCCTCAGTTCATTTTGACCTGCTGAGCTGTGAGTAGATCCTGAGAATTGTTTGCAATTTAGTGCTAGGTATATTGGTCTCCTCTCGCTCATGGCTGTGGGAACAAGATCAGACCCTCTGTAGAGAATATTAAATGCCTCCAGGTCTTGAAAAAACTATTTAAATTCAGAGCTGAGGCTCCAAATCTGTTTCTGTGGACTCAGAGAGAGATGGAATATGCTGCCACGAGATTTCTTATAGCTGGGAGGCCACAGAGGATTGGAAGTCTTGCTTCACAGCAGCCATATATCCCTCTTCTTCTTCTAGCAGGAACACAACTTATTGTCATCATTTCCAGACCCCTACCTCAGAATCAGAAAACATCAGTGTTAAGTGTGACAAATAGAGAAAAATAAAAATACAACACTGGAATACTGTGAGGAGAACTGTGTGACAGAGCAAACATTAACAGAATAGCAGACAGTCTTCTCAAGAAGATGCATACTTCATATGCATCTTCTTATTGCCTGTCTTAGAGTCCTGAGCTTAAATATATTCCATATCTGGCTTCCAGGTGATGGGTATTAACTTCAGTGATATATCCAAGTAGCCTCTGTAAATTAGGTACTTGGTTTGGTGAGATGGGGCTCCTCACACCAATGGCTACAGAATTTATCTCAGGTACAGATATCTGCAAGCCAGAGTAGAAATAATATAAATATCAGTGATATTAACCATTTAATTGTTAAGCATGTTTGTGGAAAATTGGGCTAATACCTACCTGTCCATGTTCTCCTCTCTGGAGAGGAAAAATCAGAGCCAGAAGAATGTTTATCTGTGAGAGGAATAAGGTTTTGGAAATGAGGCCAGAAACCCATACAAAAAGAGAAATTTACTATTCCCATGCATGGTAAGAAGTCAATAGGTAATTTCTGGTGGTTTAAGTAGCACTGGTATGTCAGGAGATAGCAGGAGAGTGGGAAAGGTCAAGTTTTGACCTACTGCACACCCAAGTGCTGAAGGTGGACCTAAGGTCCTGAACTTTTTGTTTTTATGCATAATAAAGTAGCTGTAAAATAACCAGACATGAGCTGAGAAGAATAGATCCTTCAAGGTGTCAGTTTCTATCAATTTAGATTGGTCATAATGCAAAGTAAATTCATGTTTGGCCTTGTTAGTTGGTTGATCTCAACTTCTGATTTTTGAGTACTTCAGTCTGGAGTGTGATACAGGTTTGGTTTGTTGAAAATGTCGACAACCTCAGGTCAGAGTGGTTCCTAAAAGCCACAGCTCTTGTTCAAGTAAAACCCAGAATTGTTAGCAGGTAAAGGGAAGGTGAGTTTTCATTGTGGGTCTGCCAAGCATCTGCATATCAGTGCTTCATAGGGCACCTGGGAGTGTAAAAATTAAAAGTAAAGTATGGGCAATAAATACTATGTGCAAATATTTAGGTGCTAGGAAGACATTCAATACTTACCTAAGTATTTTTAATTCATTATTTTGTCAAACTAATAAAAAATGATATTAACTTTTGTGGAAAGGAAGAGTAAATAGGAGGATAATTACATTAATGGGTATTGTATATTATCAGAACTCATGAGGTTTTGTATTAGAATATTCTTTAATATGTGTTGCAGCACAGCAGAAAATTGAAACTTATGAACTCTACATTTCAAGGAAAGAATGTAGATGTAAGAAAAATGAATCTTCATATTTCAAATTGGGATGGTCAGTAACAGAGTTTTATTGTATTCTTAGAAGATTTGTTTGAGGTAGTATGCTGATGCTCAGAAGAAAATCAAGAGATTATCACACCCATTAATGTAACCACACTCTCATTCAGCCCAGATATCCAGTAATATCAGCAGCACTTGGTGGATATATATTTCAGGCTAGCAAGTGCAGAGCAAGAATCATATATATGGAATTTGGAAAAATATAAAAATTGTCCTTATGTATTAGAAGCAACTATTTAACAGTACTGTGAATGTTACTTTAAAACTTACCAAATTATTGCTTCAAATGAGAGTCATCTCTTAACCTTCTCAGGACTGCCTATAATAGATATTATAAATCTTCATTTGTGAATAAATTTCTCAGTTGTTTATTAGATGATCCATATTACTATTTGCCCAAGGCAGGAAATATCAGCAATATCTTCAGTCATTTGAAAAAATTATTTTAACCTCTTTGTACTTCTGGTTTTCTACTTTCCCTTTTTTTAACGCTAATTTTTCTTGATGAAGTCAGAGTTCCCTATTTTTATTTATTTATTTGCTATTGGTATAGAGGATTAATAACAATCCTTTTTTAATTTACTGTATTTTTCACACTTCACTGGCATTTTACATATCACATTAGTTCATCTACATGACCATGTTTTCTCTTAGCTCTTTTGCTAAAAGCAGAAAGAAAGCCAAGAACTGTATTTTTTCCATTGTTCTTTTTTTCCAAATATGCTTTTTTTTCCTTTGAATTGCTCTACTGAAACATAAAACTAGATATGCAGGTGGAGTCTGGCAGCATAAGTGCTGAAAAGGCTGTACCTAGTTGTGCTTTCCCAGCGCAATTCCAGCAGAGCAAACCCCACCTGCACGCAGTGCATTTGCTGATGATCACCCGCAAGGTGAGAGACTCAGCACCCGTGTCTAAGCCTAATCTGTGAGCACCAGAGAAACAAAAGGCACGGGGGAACTGTGGTGTTTTTCCCTTCAGTAAAACCCAGGGAGAATAGCCCTGTGGAATGTTCCCTGGTACAGGCAGGATCTGAGGACCCAAAGCAAACTCCCTCCCCAGCAGCTGCATCCAGCTGTGCTTCTCATGCTAATTGATGGCTTTCTTCACCCACACGCCTGATCCAGCTCCTCCTGGGCTGCACAGCAGCTCGGCTGGGTGGTGGCACAGCAGGAAGCACCTCCCTGTCCGCACTGCTGGGGTCAGAGGGCCATGACTCCTACAGGGCAGCAGCCATCGCCGCTGCTTCCAAAACTCTAGAGACACAATGAGAGGCCGAGGCTCAGGAATCTGGGTGTTGCATTTTTCACGCGTGCTGAATAAACATGTGTATTTGAAGAAATTATTCAGCTCAAAGACACAACTGGGAAAACATGTAGGGCAATTGGATTTTCGTAATCAAATCTATGGCTTAATTTTAGGGTCAGGAAAGACCTTGCAATGACCTCACTAATGTTTAATAGGGCTTCAGTAACCTGGTGGCCCTCCAAAGTGGACAGGTGGAGCTTCCTTTCAAGAATTTTCAAACAAACATTGCTTTTTAAAATTTTTGTTTAATCATGCCTTGTAATAAAATCTGCTTCTATAAATGCATTATTTAAAATACTCTGGTGAATTCTCATCAGTGAACTTGTTCCTATTACCCAACTGAAAAGAGATCTGTGAGTATGTAGTAAGACTCCCCTCTGGGATTCCAGACAATACACAGACACAAGTGGTTTCCTGATTGCATTTATTCACGTATCCAGTGATGAGGTGGCTGTCCCAGCTGGTGGAACTTCAGAAGAATTAGTCTCCTGACAATTTTAATATAATGTTGTCACAAATGTTTACAATTCCTCAGATTCCTCACATGGTACTCTTCCCCATCAAGACACAACCTTGAGAGGATGCTGGGGTAGGTGTCTCATAACAAAATCTCTTCTTTGGCCCAGACTATTCACATGGGGAACATAAAGAATATAAAGTTATTTAAAAGGGAAAAAAAAGCTTGGCCCAGAGAAATAAGGGAAAACCCATGTGTATGGGTCCCTTACTCTAATTTGAAGTGGAAAATACCAGTCAGGAGATACATACATTTTATATATATATATACGTATATACGTATGTATGTATGTCTAAGTAAAATGAGCTGTCTGACTTGAAGTGTCACTGGTCTGATTGTGATTTCCTTATTCAAAACTTAATGTAGGCAAGTGCTAATTACCAAAAATGGGCTTTGTTTTAGGTGGTACCTCCTTGTTGCTGGCCTTGTGCAGTCCCTCCTAGTAAGGTGGAAAAAGGTGAGCTCAATAGGTATTCTCTTTCCATCCAGGTAGTAAAACAGAAGAGAAGTCTTGCTTTCTACTCTTTAACAGAGAGTGAGGAATTTAACTATTAGAGGAACATTGAGAATCCAAAGAGTCTAGAGGAGGAGCTGAGACTATAAGCATCTTCTATAGAACATACGAACACATGATGGTTCAGGCCCTCCCTCATCTTTCAAGACAATGCAAAATGTTCTGTTCTCAGTCCTGTTCCTCAGCACAAAGAATGCAATAAAGAAGTCTGTGTGATCAATGCTAATATTGGTTATAGCATTTCTAATGAATGTAAACATTATTTAAAGAATTTTATTACTTGAAGAATAATTTTTCAAAAAGGTTCTTTGAGATACCCATATTTGTGGAAGCATTACCTCTGCGATCTATTGTTTGTCCTCTTATGAACTTCTAAGAAGATTACTTTATATTCAGTTTTTAGTCAATGTGTACCTTTTAATGCATTAAATATGCACCTAAGAACTGGTTCTTCTTTCCAGAGTAAGTAAGATCCTCAAGACCTCAAGTGTTCATCAATAATCCCCATAAATGGTAAAAGCTGTAAACTCACAGTTATAATTAGATCAGGTATATTTTTTGTTGTTGTTAAGAAGGAAATCACCCTGTTGCCAAGACTGTCAGTTATAACAATGTAAAAGCCAAAGAAAATATTAACATTTTCACTGTACTTTGTTACTGGACAATGGGAATACTTTTCCTCTATATTAGGAAATCCCAGTAGGCTCTCCCAAAAGTATGTCTGAATCTAAATTGCTACCCATTTCTCAAGCAAAGGTAGCCTAAAGAGATTTGGAGGAATTCATTGCACAGCTCTTCTGTGGATTTCTGGATGGTTTTCAAAAGACTGGATTTGCAATATATGCACTCAGAGCCACCTGTTTTAGGGATTGCCTTTTTCCATGGAATAAATTGCTAGTCATGGTCAGAAGAGGTTCTTGTGCAGAGGGGTTTTGTGACAGAGAGATCTAACAGGATGTTGTCCTTGAGAAGTGGTGTGGAGCTGGGAACTGATTTTCTCCCACAGTCTGGCACAGTCCCCAGGGAAATGGGATAGGCATATGAGCCAGCACCCTCCTGCAGGTCCAGCTGAGAGCAGCCACCATGGTGTGCCCAGTTCCCAGACCATCACAGCTCTGGATTTGGGTGTGGGTGCTGGTACTGCTGACTGGGACCCCAGTACCATGCAGGCTGTGCCACGAGGCACAGAGCACTACTGGTAGTCTGTGCATGTACCACTTACCCATCATTTTTTGCTCAGGATGCTACTTCACTTCTGCTTACCTTCCAGCACAATTAGCAGAATCATACCCCACCCACTTCCCTGTGCCAACAGAAATTGTCCCTATCTACCCCTAGAGGCAGCCAGACACCCGCTGCTGACTCACTGTTACCATCTGCAGGCCTGGGCAGCAAAGCTCTTGCTGCCACCCACCCATCACCTAAGCTGAAATAGACTGTGAACAGAATGTCACAATGTGAGATTCACCTATTCCACCAGGTGGTCTTGTCTCTTGGACATTATTGCTTTGTGCTTTGCTAAGTGAAAGGGGAGTGACTGGAGTAATTTCTCTTCATGTAGACTGACATGATACAAATCACTTGATTAAAAAAAAATTACTGAAGCTGACATGTATGAAGTTCAATGAGGTAAAATGCCAGGTCCTGCCCTTGGGTCACAAAAACCCCATGCAGCTCCACAGGCTGGGGCAAAGTGGCTAGGAATCTGCCCAGTGGAAAATGTGGATGTGGAGGTGCTGGCTAACATGAGCTGAACATGATCCAGCATGTGCCCAGCTGGCCAAGAAGCTGGGCATATGCTGGATCATGGCATGCTGGTCTATGTCAGGAACAATATGGCAGCAGGATCAGGGCAGTGACAGTCTCCCTTCACTCAGCACTGGTGATGCCACACCTTGGGTCCTGTGTCCTGTTCTGGGCCCCTCACTACAAGAAGGACATTGAGGTACTGGAGCGTGTCCAGAGAAGGGCAATGGAGATGAGGAAGAAGCACAAGTCCTTGGAAAGGCTGATGAGGGGGCTGGGGATCTACAGCCTGGAGAAAAGGAGACTCAGAGGAGACCTTATTGCTCTCTACAATGACCTGAGAGGGGGTTAACCTCTTCTCCCAAGCCATCAGGAACACAGAAGGGGAAATGGCTTCAAGCTGCACCAAGGGAGAGTCAGGGTGGAAGTTAGGGAGAATTGTTTCACCGGAAGGGTTGTAAAGAATTGGAATGGGCTTTCCAGGGACATGGTGGAGTCACCATCCCTGTAAGTGTTCAAAAAACAATTGGCACTTAATGCTGTAGTTTAGTTGGCATGGTGGTGCTCAATCAAAGGTTGGACTCACCAGTCTTGGAGGTCTTTTGCAACCTTGATGGTTCTGTGATTCTACAGAGGAAAGCATTCCCCCAACATTAGTAGCATTTGCCTCACAGATACTATCAGATGATGTCTGTATTATAATAATATGTGGTATTGCTGTAAAAGGGACTGTTGTATCTTAACATCCAGTGTTCAGAGAGGTGTGTAGTCACACTCTCCTAGCAGTTCTCCTGCAGATGAGAAATGCACACAACCAAGCAGAGTTTCAGAAGAAAAATTGGAATTATTGGATAATAGGTTATCCAGTAAATAGTTAATCATTGGAGTATGGGATTTTAGAAATGGGCAAGGCATAGAGTTATATACTGATATGGCAGGATGACTATTAGGAGAAACTTGAGACAATCTTATGCTAGTTTGTGCATACCCAAGCATGATAAAGTAACAAAGAGTTCAAAGAACTTCCTTGTAAGCACACCTTAATGGAAAACCAATACTGTGCAAAGTTAGGAATCAGACTGGTGTTCTCATATCTCTATACGTGCATAGCTGCTTGGTAAATGCTAACTGAGCTGGGCATCTGTAGTCCAGCTCAGCCAGCTGAATCTGTCAGTCTGATATGGATTGATTGCTACTTAGTAAGCACAAAAGCTTTGATAAATGCCTATAAATTTGTGTTTAGTCATCACAGTTTGCAGACCATGGATTTTTTGAAGTCAATATGCCTAAAGTTAAGGGTTGAGTAGATAGTATTTGATTGATGGATTGAAAATACAAAAAAAAAGCCAGTTGTCTTAAGCATTGTTTTAAGAAAGCCCCAAAAAGAATAGGGCTCATACCAAGCCCCATACAAGTGTGGTCTATGTGAATTTTCGTGGCTCAAAGTTGTTACTGAATCCAACTTTATTTTCCTGTAGAAATGGAAATGTTATGAAATTTCTAGTCCTGGAAGAGATGTTTGGCATTTCCAAGTAGCCCCTTTTAAGTCTATGACCATTCCTGTGTATGACTCCTCAGACAAAGATAATTTATTGTGGTTTATTGCCTCTCCCTTCCCTTCTACCTAGCATGAGACATTGTCTACTGTCTTGGTAGTCCCAATGTTTATACTTTCACTTATTTCTTCTGTTTTTATAAAATTTTCCTGCTCCATTATGTATATTTAATTTCAGTAAATTCTTAAATATGCATCCGACATAACTGTAAATTTATTTCACACTGTTATGTGTATCAGTTAGAAATATATCCCCTGTACTTTTTTCTGTGAAATACTTCTTCCTTACCAAGATACCACTTTTGCATTTGACATTCATAACAATAAAGTAGCATATAGGGAGCTGTTTCTGCTTCTAAGAATAATTCAGATAGTTGCCTCCCAGCACACATTTTTGCAGCATTGGTTGTTAGATTGAAGAAGTAGGATGTCCTTGGTTTTCTGTTGGCTCAGTGGTACCAGTGAAACTAGTCTTGCAGTCTTTGCATGCCCAAATCCATCAGTGACTATAGAGAAAGTCAGGGTGCATAAATAACTCAGGATCAGCTTCATGACTATGGGATTTTCAGTAACACAGATCTTGCATAACCAACTGAATTTTTTTCTAATGCAGGCGAGGATCCAACGTCTCACTGACTTTGGATATGAGCAGCTTGGGAAGTGTTGAACCTTTCGTCACCGTGCCAACCCCACGAGAAAAAGTAGCCATGGAATACCTGCAGTCAGCTGGCCGCGTCCTGACACGGCAGCAGCTTCGAGACACAGTGGCATGTTCTCATTTACTTCAGACAGAATTCATGGTGAGTTTAACAACACGCTTGAAATGAGGATTTTTGACATAAGTGGCACAACAGAAACTGTGGAGAAAAAATCATCAGGCAACACTTTAATGTCAAGGTTCAAATCATTTCCAAAGGGCAGATTAGATAATTTCAAGGTGGTGTTTTATGTTTGTGCACTAAAGACAGAGAAGTCAGTCAGTTATATCCATGGGTGATACAGATTTCTCTTGACCTGAAGTCCCATCATAGACAGCCTAAGCATTATAATACAGCTACAGTGCAAACAGTCAGAACTGTAACAGTGTGACAGTTTCAAAGAGATCATAAAGACTGTGATGAAAACACAGTCATAGTTGGAGATTTTGTTTATTCCCATGTAAACACCATCTATGTTTGCAATTTGATCACTAAATTTTTAGTCACCGTAAATTATTTTTTTGGAGCAGATAGGGACACACATCCACAGTCCCTGTCCAAAAGGGACTTTTTTCCCAAGGTCCAACATACCTTTAACAAGCATGCTATACAGCAGCCTAATATACTCAAGAAAAAAAACCCCTGAAGTGTTTTACAAGTGTATTTATTAGTAAAAAGGGTAAGAATCTAAAATGAGCAAAGTAGCCAGATGGAAAAAAGTCAGAGCAGAAAAACCTCAGTCAGGAGAAACACATTACAACACATTACTTTAAGAAGACCTGAAAAAGTCTGGTATTGCAAAACACTCAGATGAAAGATGCTGTCAGAAAAAAAGGAGACACTTTTTACAAGGGAAGTAGAAAAGAGCATAAACTGAAACCACCTGAATGTGAAAGCTGAGTAAGCCAGGGCAAAAAAGGTTTTGCATTTAAAAAAAAAATCATAACTTCATATTTAAATAGATCAAAAGCATGAAATTAATAAAGAATACAAAGACCAATTGATGATCAAAATGGTATAAAAGTGATTTGCTAAAGTTGAACCAGTAGGTGAGGAGTGACTCCATTATTTGCATCTGCATTGACCCTAGAAGAACTTAGGACATTTCCTACATCTGTGGCAGGGATAGGTTCAAGCAGATCACTAGAAGTTCTGTCTGATATTGAAGCATTAGTGGAAGTGATTCCATAAAAAGTCAATAAAATTAATAAAAGTAAGCTCATAGTCACCCAGGAATCCTAAAGGAGTCCATATATGCACTTACTGATGTATTAACTGGAGAGGTGTATTGTAGCAGTTGTGCTTCAGCAGCTGAGGAATCAGAGGGCCAAAGGGAGCAGTTTTTCAGAAAGGTTCCAGAATTGATCCAGAGAACTGTATGTCTAGAAATCTGATGTCTAAATCAGAGAAACTGGGAAGAATTAAAATTAAACATGCCAGAGCACGTGACTCCTTAGGTTTCACTTTGTTTTCAATTTGTGCATGCAAATCAATAGATGATGAGTGCCATCTTACTCTAAAAATAGCTTTTCATTATGGATAATTGCAACCTATGGAGCAGCCCTTTCAATTACCTTTAAAAACCAAGGTTTTTATTAAAAGTCATTTGCTTAATAAAAGTAAATCCCTCAGTTCTTCTTCCAAAACATGGACAGACAGTGTAGACAGAAAAATTACAATCATCCAACATACTTTTATCACCAGTTATGCCATAGGTTCTCTGCCATTCTGCTACTTAGGCAGGAAAGTCAGAAGAAATAACTTCATCATGCCTAAGCCCCCCATGTTAGGAGACAGTTTGTACAGACAAATTGGCACCTCACAGAATCCTGTTTACCCAAATCGTATCACACAGAAGTTGTGCACAGCTTTGGGGAGACAGAGTCACATTTTATTTGTCCCTCAAGGGGGCACAACATGGCTTTGGCCATTCAGTGTTTCCACAGAATTTTATTGAAAAGGTCATGATTCATCTATGCTGTTTTTAAAGCATTTTAAAAAATGTGTTTTAAGATTAAGCTGTTGAACAGTATCTGTTTGCTGTGTTCCTAGCTCCAGATAATAGCTCAAGTAGGAACGTGAGGCATGCAAAGAACGCAGTATATAACCCTCAGCCATTCTGCTCACACAGCGCATTTTAACTAGCTAAAGAAATACAGTAAGGCAGTCTTCTGGAAACTACAACTATTAGATCTCATGAAAAACTTCCAAATGGAAAAAAAGTGGAGAAATGTTTAAAGTTTACAGTGGAAAATTAAAACATGAGCAGTTTCAGGTTATTTTTAGTTCTTCAATTATTTTTCATTAACAATTATAGGGGCATTACTTGATTAAAGGGTATATTTGGTTGGGAGAATGTACCTGTTTTGCAAGGAGGAAGAAACATAATTTACCCAGCACATATGTTTTCTTTAGTAGCCTGAGTTGCTACTCTTCAAAGGATAGAAGATGGTAACAGAAGATAAATTTAATTCCCAAAACACCCAAATTTCAAAAAATACAGTCCTGCATGGGAAAGTCTCTGACCATTAAATCTAAAGCATTAGGTCCTCAAAAATAGGAGGGATGAGTGTAATGACTGCCTGCCGGAATTTTCCTAAATTTTGCCACATTTTCTTGAATGCTTTCGGAGACCCAAATCATACCTCTTCAAATGTATGAGAGCATTTAAAACTTAATGTGAGCCAGAATAGCTGCTATTAGAAGGTATCACTCAGAGAGGGAAACCAGCCCACGACCAATATGCATATGCATCTATAATTGCATGCAAGTGACTGAGCACGGGAATGTGTGCAGTTTATGCATTATTTGCAATTATTTCATTACATATATATGTTTAATAAAATAATTTTATATATATATATATATATATATATATCTGCTATACAGCTACAGAGTTTATATACTGGTTTGCACATGTTCCTGCTCTTTGCAGTCTGCTGGGCTTATTTGCTCCCCTGTTAGCAGGAATGTTATCGCCATATTATCCTATCTTTTTTTTTTTCTGGAATAATCTCTTTTTTCTCACAGCCAGTTTCAGAATAAGTGACTTGTCTGTGGCTGTGATCCACGGTGTATTGTCAGATTTCTGTCTGTGCCCTTGGACTCACAAGTACTTACTACTGGGAGGAGACCACTGATTAGAAAGTGTTTACAGGATGTAAGTGATTAATGTTATTAATGGTCCCGGTTGGCCCAAAGAAATGTGTTTCTGTTTTCAACTTGGTGGCATTTTTGCATCTGTCAGTACTCACCAAATAATAAACTATTAAAAAATTTCAGCAGCTGTAATAAGGGAGACAGCCACACATCTGGAAGACCCTCACCGACCACCATCTCTTGGGCAGGCAGAGGACTTCCTCACGCATTTTTTCCAGTCTCTGTCGATGACAGAGAGAGATCCCATTAAGCACAAGCTTAGTGTCTTGCTCTCTCTCATTTGGTCCATAGTTTAGCACAGAAACCTTTCAGAGGCCATGTGCTGGTGGTGTTTGTACTAAGCCGGAACTGAGCTAGGGAAGCTCTAGGTCAGCCAGTTGGAACAATTTGGAGCCCAAGGGGCCAAGGGTAAGTCTCAGACAGAGGTCACCACTGGGAAGCAGTAGAAGTCAGAGGGGAATATGAGGAGGGTATGGGAGCTCATTTTGTAGTTTTGTGGATGAGGAAGCAGCATTAGACACAGGACAGAGGTGAGACCTGAGGCAGTGGGCATGAGGTTTATGCAAGAATGAAGTCTTAGAAGTGAGAAGATCCTGAACTTAGGACAGCCATCATATGGATGGCAGTACACAATCTGAAAAAGGATTGGGTGAAGTACCTGCAAGGAAGGTGCATCTTAGCAGCAACACTTTGGCTGGCCTGACACAGCAAGTCATTCTTTTGAGGAGGCAGCCGAGAAAAGATCAAGGAAGAAACTGAGTGAGGGAGAAGGGAAGAATAAAGAAGGTCCATGAAATGCAGGGCATAATGCAGAGAAGGTAGAATAATAAAAATCAACACAGGTGCAACCTCACATAGTAAGATGTTCGGAAGCCAAGTTGGGAAGTGAAGGTGAATCACAGCATTTCAATATGAACCATCTAAATTTTACTTAAATTTGCCATCTCTTCAAGCAATAAAGTGAGAGAGTATCTTCCCCTGCTTGGTGAACCCATGTAAAAGTCTGCTGTTGGGTGCCTGCTTGACAAGCTCTTAGAGGCCTCATCCCTGCTTCTTTAAAAAATATCCCTGCAGAGGCCAGCCATGCTGGGCAGGACCAGAGCTTGTGTCTGAAGGACAGGGACCATGCATCTCTGCTGTACCAAAGTACTGGCTAAGCCTGCACTTCTAGAGTAGAAACCAACTCATTTTGGAGGAAAATCCTTAAGTAAATTTTCCAGTGATGCAAGCCAACAGATCCTCCTCAGGTTCCTAGTGTCTCTAAGAGGCAATTACATAATATGCCACTGTCTCTTAGGCTAAATGTCCCAGACTAGCATGATGTTTCCAAGTCTCTAGTTATGACTGTTCTTCTAAGTAGAAGTATTAATTTACTGAAGATAGACTTCCAGCTTACTCTAAGACAATTTAAATAATGGTGGCCAGAAAAAAATATCAGCATAAAAATGCAGATTTGAGTGAACTGAAGCAGTTTTGATGTGATTTTGCCAGATTATTTTAGTTGTTAGAGCATCCCCCACAATCATGGAAAAAAACCATCCTGCCATTTTTAAAGGGTTGGTTTTATTCAACTCTAGAAACATTGTTTTAGGACCTCAAAATCAAAATTGTTCTTATTCTCCCTTAAACCAAGTTAAACATTTTGTTTAATGTAAATTTTGTGGATTTTTAATTTTTGTGCTGACAAACAGTTTGAAAAACAGTAATTTTAAGTTTATGAGTTTATAATTTGTGTATTTTTGAAATTTAAAGGAAACTGTCACATTAGTTACCTGCACATCTGCAATGTAAATCAGTCACTAAAAGCTGAAAATTAAAAGCAAAAGAAATAGCTTCAGATTTTTTTACATTTGAGTCTGAATGCAAAAGACTAAGGCGCTTCATTCTAGTAGTTTAAATAAAAGGCAAGTGAGGTCTTTGAATTTCATTGATCAGGGCTTACCACAACATTTTTTTAAGACTTGCCATATATTAATATTTAATTATTTTTAATGTTCCTGCCCCAATTATGTAAAATATTGCTCCTTTTTGCCACAGTACTGTACTTTTGAATTCCACTTCTCTGGAACTATAGTGCATTTTATCCTTAGTCCTAATCCCATAAAAACTTTTTTTTTTAAATAATTCATCATAAGTGTTCCTCGGAAGTCACCCTTCAATATGCAACTCCCTGTGTTTATTAAAGGAAGGGTGTTGACAGGCTTGAGGTGGGAACCATTTTTTTTCTTAATGACTTTGATGTTAAGAGACAGTTGTGTAACAGCAGATGGCCTTCTGGTGATAATTTCCTGCATGGCTCCTTTGGAAACATCAGTCTGATTTAATTTATTTTTTATAGGAAATACCAATGAATTTTGTGGATCCCAAAGAAATTGACATCCCGAGTCATGGAACTAAAAACCGCTATAAAACAATTTTGCCAAGTAAGTGAGCTAGCCCATGGTTTCCTACACTATGATATTTAGTCCTGCTTTGAGAATGTATTGCTGTGAAAATGTAATTGTCTTTATATTTGCTTGATGTGTATCCATTCATACTTGTATTTATAATCCATGTAGAAAGATAACAGAAGCCCAGTGCTGTAGGACTGGCAAATGCAGAACTCTCACTGGATGCCTTAGTAGCTACACAGGTTGGCAGCATCCCAGGCACATGCTGAAGGGCAAGCCTGGCATATGTGATTTTTTCTGAAAGGCAGCTCTGGCAGATGGGACAGTAAGGTCTGCCATGCTTTGCAGCAGCTCCTCATCATCGCCCATCTTGCAGTCACTGTATTCTCTCTGTTTGGGTCAAGATACTTGGGACTGAAAAAGCCCAAACTACAAAAAGCAAGTGCAACCTATCTTGTCTTGTAGTGGGCTTCCATCTTTAAAGGTCCTCTGGTGATTGCTTTTTTTCTTCTCCATGCACTAAACTCTCTTTGTGGAAATCTGTTTACATTCCTGATGCAGTTCTGCCTCTTCATTGCTCTTAACTTGTTACTGCCTTGCTACACTGGTTCTGTATTTTCATTGTATATATTTTCTTACACAACTGCTTTGTTATAATTGGAGATGATTGAAAACTTTTCAGTGGAATAGTTTTCCTTCAAAATACATGTGTCTCTGAAATGCAGCTATTTTCATAATATTTGTTGTTGGATAATGAGATATTCCGTTTCTCTTTCATTAATCATTTTGGTTTGTGTTCTGCTTCAAAATAGGTTGCAGAAGTTTTAACATTACATTAAATATAGACGTGAATAGTTGAGTTTTTATAATTTTTGGCATCACCACAGTGAAAAACTTCAGTGATTCAAAATGTTACAGAACATTCCCACAGAAAAATGTAAATCCCTTGCTTAGGTTTGGAATGAAGAATACTTTTTAAATGTCAACATATCCTATCAATTAGAAATTGACTTTCTAAACATCTCTAGAATATCCTTGCAGGCCTATGTTAGTCATTCAAATTCACACATCTTCAGTTATGACGTTTCTCTCATCAAACCTGAAAACATTATAATTTGTTCATATCACACCAAGGCCTTGCAGTCAAACTAATGAAAACTGATGGCCTTCAGCCTCTAGATTAATCTCAGGAATGTGATGTGCAGCTGGGAAAGAAGCTTGTGTGGAGTCCTTGCTTCTCTTCAGCCTCCAGTAAAATTTTCACTGTATTCAAGGTTAGTTTATCTACTGCATCCAATAGCTGTGTGCATCCGAGTTCAGTCAAGAAATATTGAAGACAATTAAAGACAGAAGGTAACTGTATGCAAGTTAGATACCAACAATCAGACACTTCAGCATCCCTTAGAGTCTGGCCCAATGTCAACAGGATGTACGCAGAGGGTGAAATCCTGACCTCTTTGATGGCAGCAGGACTTTTGCCATCAGCTGCAGCAGAGACAAGATATCACCAGCCCCTCTCTGCCTGACTGGCACATTTTTGGAAGGACTTCTCCCTTCCCATAGCATCTCATGTCCAGGCTGCCCCAGCCACCATCAGGTTCACCTCCAGCAACGCCTTGCAAATGTGATGAGTCCAATTTCACTGTAGCATGTGTTTTGAATTGGGACACAACAGCTGGGCTGTGCTCGATGCTGATGAGCTTTGAGAACCTGCTTGCCTGTGTGTCCTCACCTCCAGTTAGCCAGGATGTGCCACTATCTCCACGGCACATTTTCAATCCAAGCACACTGCTGGTGTGCACCACAGCTACTACTGACAGGCACTTTGTAACCATCTTGGACAGAAATCAGAAGGTTTGTTGTGTGTTAGCACCAGGTTTTTTCAAAGAAGATATTTTGAGGATTGAGGCACATGCTCATAATAAATATTCGTGCACCCCACACCCAGTCTGAGAGGGTTTGGAAATTATTTGAGTGATTAAATAGAACAGCTTTCCTGGTTTCCTGCTCAAATGATATCAACCTGCTGCTCTGTACACCCGCGTCAGCTTTTCCATTCCCAGCACTGGGTGCGTCTCCTGAATCGGGGCACCTGTGATGACAAGTGACATCCTAAAAATGCCCAGTCCTGCCAGCTCCACCCTCTATGCTGTAGTGGGTATTCTCATTTTCTAAGAGATAATTCCATGACAGGATGCATGAGGGCAGGTTTATGTTAGCAGATACACGCAGCCAGACACACTCATGAGAAATACAGCTAATGCCTATTGAAAATTATTCTATATGGAAAACTACAAAGTACAGGAGATGTTACATTTATATGACAGATGTTTCAGTTGCAGTATAGCCAACACTCTTATGCAAACACCAGGCTGCCACTTTAAGTTCTCTAACATTAATTGTGTTACAATAGTATTCTAATTCAACTACTGACAGGGCAATGTGGGATCAGAGTCAAGTGGCTAAGCAGTTCCCTAAGATCAGTGTTTCTCCATCCTTCCTCCTGACTGTGGCCCCACCCATAGCTCCTGTTAAACCCTGCTCTGTATCTTTAGCTGCATCCCCTCTGCCACCCGTCTACAGTATTTCTCACACCTTTGAGCAGGTTTCCAATCCTGCACACAGATTTCCCAGTCTCTCACCACAGCCACATTCCTGTGGCAGAATAGCAGCCCTGCTGCTCATTCCTCATCCTCTTACTCCACATCTTCACCTTTGCCTGCATATCTCCTGCAGCCCCTACTACTTGTCCCTGCAGCAGGACCTCAGCTTCCTACTATCCTCTCCTATATCTTCCACTACTTCTTCAGCCCTATATCTTTCCTACTTCCTGTCTCACTTCTTCATCTCAAATCAGAAGCAGAATTCCTGTGGTATTTCAGAGTATGCATGGACTTTTGCTTACAAAGGAGCAAGTGGTTTAACACTATTCTGTGCTATCTTTGTATGTGCAACACATCCATTAGTTTACCATACCCTATCCCTCTCTGAAGATTAACCTTAAGTCAAAAGTTTGCATGAAAACAACCTGGGCAGAACACCAGATTCACACTAACATGAAGATAGAAACTACTTAGGGGGTCAGACCTAGAAGTCCACAATCTGTTGCTTGAGGTACTAGTGCTAACACTGGCTCTGACATTCCACTAAAGATAATGGGAATGTTAAATCATATGATCAAAGTGCTTTATTATGAAAGCATATAAACAGATGCTGGAAAATTATTCTCTTGATGCTGAAATTTTTGAGCTCCTTTTCACTCCCCAGTCCTGACTACAAACAGTCATATTTGCTCCAGTTCTGCTCCCTATTGAAAGCACCAACGGAGTTCACGGAGTGAATGATCCTCCAGGATCCCTGGCATGGTGGGAGGTTGTCCAGCACTGCTGCCATGTAACCCTGCTTGTTCCCTGCACCAGGCACTCTCATGGAGGCAATTTACAGTCCCTTTAACACCCTCCTATTCCTCCAACGTTATAAATTCAGGACATTAACTTGTTAAAGGTGGAGTTAGAAGAAGCACCTTCTATTCTACTGAGAGAACTATTCCAGACTTCCTAAATACATGGGAAAAAACAGCAGTAATTTTGCCCCAGTTAAAACTATGCAAGACATACTTTATTAATAATTTTAAGTGTTTAGCAGCACCAGTGCATTTTCAGATGCTTTATAGACATTGATGAATTCAGTCTTGCAGTCAACATTTGTCTTTCTGCAGTAGCTTCAGACTCCAAGATTTTGCCATCCTTAAGGATACGATTATTATGTCCAAGTTATTTGTCATTCAGGAGGAAGTTAATGACTTCCATTTGTGTCTGATGATTGCCTAGTGGGTCTGGATCTTCAGCATTGCTCAGGGTTTCCTCTTCTCAGAGCTCAATTTACAGCACTTGCCTATTTCATAACTGATCATTTATAACTGTTAATTTATAAAAGATTCCTGTTCGGAAGCAGTGTTTGTTTCATTGATTGGAGTTGGAAGGAGGTCTCAGAAATTGTGAAGCTGATTTAGCTGCTCCCTAGTAACAGAAGGATTTATCTCAAGACATGGTAATTAAACTGGATGTTGGGTCTGCTTGGAAGAGGTTTTTTAAGGTAGGGGTCAAGCAACACCAGAATCAGAGGCATTGTGTGAGCTAGAGGAAGCGGGTGTTTTTTCAAGGCCACGTAGCCTGAGGCATTTGTGGAAATGGCTAATAACCACTCTGTGCTGAAAAGAAATGAGAGGTTTCCTGTCCTCATATTGTTAAGGGAAAAAAAAAAGCTCTAAGTGAAAAAAGTTAGGAAAGTAGTACAAAGATATTTTAACACAAGCTAATTAGGATTCATGTAGTGCTATTAACCACAGAAGATAAGACTTCCATGTGCAGACTTTAAAGGCATGCAGTCATTTGCATATTTTAAGAAACATACTTTCAAAACATCATCCTGGGTTCTACAAAGGCTCCGCTCCTGTCCAAGGCGCTCCTGTGACTTCCAGTGGGACAAGGACATAAAGTATGTTTGGGATCATCCCTCCTCTTCCTTTGGTTTGCAAAGGCTTTATCATGTTCTTAGGAACAGGCTGAAAAGTCACAAAAGAAATCCAGAAGCAATTCTGAAAATACTAGGTTTTGCTGCAGCATATGTATATATATCAGTTCTATATTTTTTGTGTAAACAGCAGGGCCACACACTAAACAGTGTTTTTTATCTCTTTACAGCTCAGTGCCAACATATATATCTTTAAATGCATTGCCTAGATTGCACACAGCAAAGGAGTTATCCAGAGACTATTTCCAAACCAATGTGTCTATACAGTGTCAAAAAACCCTGCTGATTATAACTAAGTATTTAAGCAAATTGCCAGAAGAAAAAAAAAATTTCAGCATAGAAATATTTCTATATCATTTTGTGGTAGCAGAATATTTTTGTCAGAAAAAATGTGAAGAAAGTAGAAGTGTGTCCCTAGAAAGCCACAACATGGGCATCCTGCTCCCCACCTGCTTCCCCCTTTCTGTTATGTTGCATACTTGAGAATGTGCTGCTTTAATTCCAAAATGGTATTGCATGGGGCAGGGTGGGGGGCTGGTCACATCGTCACCAATGAAGAAGCAAAACCTTCCTTTCCAGGAGGGATTTAATAACCTCCAGCTCTTTACTCAATAGAACTGGCCCCCACTCCATTCTAGAGCATCCAAGACTGAGGGAAAGAAGAGTGTGATGGAAATTATTCCTGTATTTTGGCATTGTGTCTCCAGTCCAGTACACATGAATGGTCACAAAATGTGTCAGATGAGGACATGGGACTGAAGGGAAGAATATGGATTACCTAGTCTAGCCCCTTACAGTCAACTTAAATTGGTATAAACCACATACCTTTTATTTCATCCCAGGCAAAGGAATATTTTCTTAATTTAAGTCCGACTGTCCAGTGCTGTCCAGCTATTCCACTGAACACTACAGCTTCAGGCCAAAGTACCACAGTGAAGTTCAAAGGGCTTGGTGTAATTATGAGCCACTATGCAATGACAGGACACAGGTTCAGACAGTCCAGGCAGGTCAGCTCGCGAGCAGCACGGGCAGACCCGACCTCGCTGAGCATTGCCTGGGTCTGACAGTGTTGCTTCAGTGCCCACAGCTCACTGAGATGGTTCTGCACAGCCCAGCACTGTGCAGTACAGAGGTGCCTTAGTTACACCTGGTGATCCTCTGCAGAGGGAAGAATTCTTTACTGCTTGACAACTCCAAATAACAGAAGTTTTTTTCCCTTCAGAAAGTCTTTGATTCTCTTTAGAAATGTTCTAACTATGGGTTTTCTTATTAATTTCCATCTTCCTTGTGCTCTTAGATCCTCTAAGCAGAGTGTATTTGAAACCAAAAAATCCATCTGACTCCTTGAGTACCTACATAAATGCTAACTACATTAGGGTAAGTAAATGTACACTCTTCATGTACTTTCGAGAAAATATTTTATTTGTCATGTGAATAGCTGGCTTTGCCAAGATGCCACTCATTTTATTGTTACCCATCTTCATTGATAATTCCAAATCTTTTTGTCTACATATGTGTGATAGAAATAGTTTCATAAGCCATTTCTAACAAAGACCATATGGTCAAAAAGGTACAGAAATGGTTGTAATAAAAAAAATTGTCAAATAGTTTACAAGAAACATTAAGAAACACATGCATTACTATCTGTTTACTTTGGTATTTACTGTTTCATATTGACCTACTGCCTTATAGGAAAGAAAAAAGAGGGTTAGGCCTTTTAAGAGTGACAGACACCAGTACTTTAAAGATATCAATTGATAGTCCTGAAATCAACAGTTAAGTAATTAAATAAATACTGTGATGAGTTTGTGAAAAGCAACATAAACAGACATGTTAAATATTCACATGTGCCCACAACACAGCCATTCACATTTTACTCCCTATACTGGTCACATGACACAATGACATAACCAAGCATGGACCCTGTTGGAAAGCAGTATTTCCAAGTGTCAGGTATGCTACAGTCCTTGATCACACACACAGACACACACACCTGCACACAGAGCTTTCTTGAACTCATGATAGAGTATATGCTAAATAGACTACAAAGAAACTAATTCAATCATATTTTAGGAATGTAGTCCTCTACCTGCAAAATCAAATGTTTTCTTTAGAGTTATTATCCAGACCCTCAGCTGGAAGAAAGGTAATAGTGCAATGAAAGTTTGCCCACAGAGTTCTACAGTGATGTTGCTTCTTTGATTAACAGTACATAACATGTGGGTACACAGCACCATGCCTCTTACCCTGCCTCACTTTGCATCCTGGACTTTCAGCATTTCTTATGAAGACATCATCACATAACTAAGCAGAGTGGTTCTATTTGGACAGCAATGACATCATATCCAAAAACCAGGCCGTATATTGAGTCCTCTGAGGTCCCCCTTTTCCCTGTGCCACCACCCTTCACTCTCACATATGGTGATTCCTCTTGCTACTAACACCAGTTCTTGCTGAACTGTCAGCAGCTGTGGAAAAAAATGCAACCCAGCAATGAAATGAAATTTCACATCCAAAATCATTGGGCTTGCTGGGATCCTCACAGACCTGGTTTGGAAAAAGTATGTTCAGGCAGATTGGTGAGTGGCTGGAGGACAGTTTGTGCCAGCTCAGGATTATCCAACTGTTTCATGCAATGAGTAACGGCTGTCATGGAGAAAGGCTCCCAAAAGGAAGACCCAAGGCTAGAGGCTCTCACACCACCTCATGCTGTTTTCCATTCACTCATTCCCTTCAGACATTGGCAGGCTCTCTCCTGCATTGCTGTTGGGCACCCTGTCACTGAACAAAATCATAGTTTCTCCTTTTCACACAAAAAATAAGAAGGTCTGTCTTGTTTTTCCCATATTGTCTTGTCTTTCTCTCTTCTGCTTCCCCACTGTTTGCCTGACCTTTCTCTGACCTCCTGAATGTTCATGTGTGTCTTGGAACTCCCTATACTCCCTATATATGTTGTCCTTCCTATGAAGTCTCATAAAGGCACTTCTTCCTTAGAAAATATGTATAGCAGTCTTTGTAGTTATGAGTTTTATGGTTCTTCTTTTCTCTCCTGTGGCTTATTGACTATAAAGTAGCATGCAAACACTGCTGCAATTTAAATTATAGATTAAAGTGCCAGTGGATGGGGAAAGTCCCAATAACTTGAAGAATGGAGTTAGCTAAAAGAAGCCAAGTAAGCAGGGAAATTTGAGAGGAAGTGTTGTATACTCAGGACCATTTAAGTTCATCAAATTGGTTTCCAGAGAAAAAACTGTTCTACTGAAAAATTTCTGATCTGCTCTACTTTTAGTTGTATCTTCTTTCAGTTAATTTTTTTTAATTTCTGATTTATTTTTCTGCCCTTTCTGCTCTTTTATTCACATGCAATATTGATTGACCACATGAATTTAAAGTAAATGCTTTTGTGTCTGTTTCTAAACTAGGGATATGGAGGTAAAGAGAAGGCTTTCATTGCAACTCAGGGACCCATGATTAATACCGTGAATGATTTCTGGCAGATGGTTTGGCAAGAAGACAGCCCTGTCATTGTTATGATCACAAAGCTGAAAGAAAAAAATGAGGTATGACAACTAACAAAAATGAGAAATTATTCCTATGGCTGCATATTATAGAAGGGACTTTAGAAGATACAGAAGGAAGATAGCAGATAACTGTCTTAAACAGTCTGTTTATAAGATATGTGAAAAATAATGAGGGGTAGCCAAATACATCAAGTGTAATAAGTCAATACATCGCATAGCCATTGTAAGTCATTATGTATTTCAAAAAAGAATTCCATTTTCTAGATCTCTGCTGTGGGGTTCCTGACTTTTTAAGAAACACCTCATTTATCTGTTGGTCACCTCTGTACTTCTTTTTACTTTCTGATATATAAAGACTAGATGGTTAATGTTATGATTAGCAGTTTCCTGACATGGCTGAAGTTTGCACTTTGCTATAATGTCAGGGATTTAATCCATTCCCATTGTTAGAAATCTGGGCCATCCCAGAAATACAGTTTGGGCTCCCAGATGCCAACACCACAGAGGAACTTAGACAGAATGGAAATAATACTCTTTACCTTGGTATCAATTAGACTTGACAATTATATTTTAGTGGCTAATGGCCAGCAAACTGCCTGTTATGCATTCCACGACCTTTGCATCAAAACTATATTTTCAATATCTTTATTTAGTAATCATGTAAATTTTTGTCAGGCTTTCCTTGAAAGTGCTAGTGCCCATATTTCTGACTACCAAAAATTAGGAACAAAAACCACTCGCCCATGCAGAAGGCCAATACAAAACCTGTTCTGGAAGACTGAATGTTAAAGAAGTGGTTTACAGGGCTTGTGGACAAGAGAGAGTCAGAAATAAATGAGATGGACTTTTTTCTTGAGTCCAGACTTAGTAACGATTCTCAGCTCCAGGTAGGTGCCTCAGTCATGTCTCAGCAAACAGCCACCTAAGCACCAGGGCTGTATTTCCCCTGCTACACTCACACCCCTGCTATTCAAACTCATGGTGGTAGAGCAACAGAGTTTATTCGGGCAAAGTTTCTAGTCTGAATGATCAAGGACTGAGAGGCTGAGTGCATTCCCGGGGCTCAAACTCACTGCTCCATTTAAATGTGCAGATATACTCTTCGTTCTTCTGCCCTTGATTGTTGGTTCCCTCTTTCTGAGCATGAGTTTGGACTTCTAACATGAACTTAAAATCCAGGGGATTTTAAGAAACTGTATATGAAAAGTAGGTTGCTCCTGTAAAATGTCCCAAGACCTATTCCCAAACCAGGTGCCATTTTGCACTAGACTGTTCAAAGACATGTTCAGAGTCCCACATTTAGGATTAATCATGAAAGCATAGCAATCAACCAGGCTAATAGACCAAAAGAGTAAGTATTTCACTGAGGAAATGCTGACTGTTTAAACACTCACATCTGACACTGTGTAAGAAGAATGACTTGAAAGAAATGCCCAGAGGTTTTCATCATGTCAGGAAGCTCTGTGTTTACCTGAGCTACGCAGGCTCTAGGCACTGGTGTTTATAGGCATTGTTGTGCCTGGCAAAGGTAATTTCCTCCACATAGAAAGGGTGAGGAATCTCAAGTCGTTCCCAGGCTATATAGAGAAGCTCTGTTTGTGCAACCTGTCCTGTCTAGAAACCTTAGAAACCTTCCCACTGTCAGCAGGTTCCTCCTGATACCTTGCTTGCCATTGAAAAGAAAGCAAACTCTTATTGGCCATGCTCAGCATATTATCTTCACTGCTAAAAATATTTGTCCTCTGTAGAGAAGGCAAAAGCACCTCTTATTTGGCATAGTAACACTTGGTATTTTTTTCCTTTCTGGGGTCTGCTTTATTTCCATCATTTTCAGGGAGGTACATCTGCAGTATACAGAGATACAAGTACCTTCATATCTGCAAGCATATTTATCCACTCATCCACATTCACCCCTAAACAAATAAGCCTCCATACCTGACTATTGTGTATAGGCCATATTCCTCAGTTCGTGTAACACCAGTCAGCCTTCATTTGAGCTATGATGTACTCTAATGTATGAAGTAATATATAATGAAGGAGCTCTCAAATGAGAGACACATGAAAAACCTTAATCTCAACAATAAATTAATTTATTTTGCATGAAAAATTATTTGGGACATTAGTGTTCTAGTTCAAGATATTGATGTAACAAATTTGCATTAGCAATGGGAATTGTGTGAAATTATGATGTATAAATGTTACTATAGGATTACTTCCATGTATCAGATGAAAAAATGGTTTAGACTTGCTGTGGTAAGTATGGGTTTCTGCAAGATGGGTAAAGAGATGAGTGCAGAGTGCTGAGAAAAATATTTATTTCAGCTGTACAAAGGAAACATGCAGAATTTGTAAAACCTGTTCTCAAAACTGCAGAATGTTTGAACAAATTGAAAATCTACCTGTGCAAGGAGAGTCCACAGCAAAGGGGCTTCTGCCTGAATAACTGGTGAGAAACTTGGAAACTAGGCCATGATTTTGGGGTTAGTGTAAGGAAAACCACATCTCATCTAGTGGTGTAGGCACCCTTTGTGGTCAAAAAGCAGTAGTCACCTCCAGAGGGTGATCCATCCCACTTTGAGAGAGTGAGATAAATCACTAACTGAAGGTGACCATCTCTAATTCTGTGCTAATATTCTAGGACACAATCCTCCAAACACACAAGGCACATACAATTTTCATATATTACTGAGTTTACTCAGAACAAATGAGCAGTGGAATTTAAATAAATACATGGGATGTAAGAATGTCACAGACATATATATTATTTCATAGAGAAATTTATGGACTTCTGTTGTATCAGCTGATTTTTGTCATTGAGCTATGTACTACATCAATAATAAGCATTTATTCTGCCTTCAAAACTCACTAGCAACATTACCTGTTAAACAGGAAACATATTTTGGGAAGTGTAAGTAAAGAATCTTGTACAGCATTCTGCAAGAAGAGAGAACTAATACTGCCTGATGCATCAGATTACTCAGATAAGGCAAATCTTGTTAGTAATTAGATAATCTAGTAATTATCTAGGACAATCTTGTTAACTCACTGTCTAAAGCTCATGCCATATTTCATGTAACATTCTTTTCCTAATTGGTCTGTATATGGTCTACCCTTATATATGTACAGCCAAGTAGATTTTGGAATTCAGAAATCCTACCTTTTACAGACTTAACATAAGCCTCTTTGAAGATTACTTATTAGTTAAGTTGAGTATTGGTACCATATATAGGTTTTGGAAGAACTTAGGAAGATTTGGTGCTAACTGTGAGGATTTCAGTATATGAAGGCAAATCCTGCAAGCCCTCTTAAAGTGTACCTCTCCTCCTTGAGTTAAATAGTGGGCAGTGACGTTAAATAGAGGGCAGGAGTAAAAAGGGATTCTGGAATTGAAGCTTTGCTATTATTCTTTACTGTTGTGTTATTGGGACCTTTAATGTGTAAATGTATAGACATAGCTAAAAGGAGAAATACCCCTGAAGCAGAGTTGTAGTTAAGCAACTGCCCAAATATTTGAGAATTTTTAAACTTATTTTGTTCAGGGTCCAAATCCAGAGAATGCAAAGGCAGTAAACACCATGTCACCTGGGATAGCCTTCCTCCATTTGGCAGAGCTGGGGACCAGTAGATGCAGCTCTGGCAAGTTGAAAGCACTAACTGTGATAAATCACAGATGCCAGCCCCAGATCATGGCAGGGCCAGATCCCACTCATTTATGGAGATCCACCTCAGGAGCAGTCCCATGAAGCTGGGCACCCAGTGGGCATGGGATAGGGCATGCCAGGAGACAGGAGAGGGAATGGAAGGAAGCTCAAGCCTGCAGCCCTGTCACGGGGCGGGGGGGGGTAGTGGGGGGGGGAGGAAGGACAAAGGCTGAAATCAATTAAAAGTCATGTGAGAGAGTGTTTCTTGTAAAAACTTCCTGTTTGTCAGGGAATGTTTAGTTGGGGGTGGGGAGGGGCCATGTTTGGTTGTTTCTGATAAATACTGTGTGCAGTGAGATTTTTACTGCTTGCACACATGAGGCTGGACACCAGACTCTTCATCCACTGTATCAGATGTTTTAACAGGTTTAAAAAGTACCTACCAGAGAAGAATTTTCTTTTGCGTACAAGTAACAGCTTGAGGCAATTTACTTTTTTTTTTTATTATGGTCCTGAGATTTTGTATATTCTTTTCTGTATATCTGATAACTTTATCACTCCTACCACCATCTTTTTTCCCTTTTTTCAGTTAACTTTCAAAAACATGTTAATTCCATACTCCTTAGAAGTGCTTGCATCAGCTTATCCCACCTGTATTTTCAAGGCTATTTTTAAAGCAGCAACAAACAGTATTTTTAAAGGATGCACAGCAACAGTGTTAAAAATAATCCATTGTATCTCACTAAATGTAGATAGACTGTTGAATGAAAGTTATTTTAATGAACAGCCACATTTCATTGTCCACCCAGCACAAGTTGCCAATTCCAGTTCTGGGAAAGAGTCAAGAAAAACACTCCTCTGGAGTGCTTGAAGGTTTTGTAGCGAGCATTGCATGCTTACATTTATCAAGAACTCTCAGGAGTTTACTCAACTATTGTTGATTGTCAGGGCACAATTGTGTATTTAGACTTTTCTTTTTCCCATATTAGCACTGAAAACTACACTCCCAGGGAGGGGCATGAACTGCAGATCTGGCAGATGATAGTAACTATATGTGTCACATGGGTAGACTGTGGAACTTGTGAACACTCTTTTTCATTCAAATTTCTGAGTATTTTATTGCCATTCTCGATCTCTTCGGGGAGACAGCAAATTTAGGATGTTCGAGTAGTTCTGCAAAAGACAGGATTTGCACAAAGCCAGTCAGAATGGCCAGCATTATTTCAGGAAATGTGGCTTTCACACACCTTACACTATTAAGGTAATGAGCATCTATTTTTAGAAAAGCGTTTATACAACTGAGGTGATTCAGTTCAATCCACTATTGGGTTATCAAGTAGCAACTTAAAAATATCACCTGGTGGTAAAGCCTTGCATTCCACTGATTGTTTTTCTGCATAGTTTTTATCAGTATTTACTGGAAGTTATGCTTTATGGCAATTAATTATATTAAAGGCATTTTTTCATTTTGCTGCATAATGTAGTCTACTGTCTATCTACATGTATACCAGTTGCTTCAGCAAGAGTTTGTGAGGAAATACAAACAAGGTCTTTCTGGGATTCCTACTATTGTAGAACTGTTCTCTTTGGGGTTTGGGGTTTTTTCTTTGTTTGTTTATTTGGTGGATTGGTTGGGTTTTTATACCTGTGTATTCAATATTAAAATAGAAGGTTTCCTTTAAAAGTTGGGGAGTCTTTTTATTTAATGAATGAGTTGGACTGGACACCATTCTTTCAGAAAATGTGGCTATCAAGCACCTTACATTCTTAAGGGAATACGCATCCATTTCTAGAGAGGTATTTATACAACAGAGATATTTGTTTTCATATAGCCTGTGAGATACTCTAATTGAAATGAATACTGAAGCATATAAACAAACTATTGCAAGGAGAAAATAAAATCATTTGCCTTGTAAATACTATTTCTTCATCTCCTTTTTATAGAAGTTTGTCAGATAAATTGCTGAAATAGTGTAAAACTATTGATTCATTGAGAATTCTGCATAAAATTTTGTGTAGCTCTAGCAAGACTGAAGAATTTTTTAAACACTAATTTACAGAAAGTTATATAGTAAAACAGCTCAGGTTCTTCAAAATACTTTAACATGCACATTAAGTCAAATTGAGTTTAGTAAGATCTAAGACACATTTACATGCTTTCTTGTATCAGGCCCAGGAGAATAAATGGGATAGAAAGCCTTGTGAGCAGAAGACAAATTCTGAATCTCCTGCTCAGAAGGAAATCCCATTTGGAAAGACTTTGAAAACTTTTGAAAACCATTTTGAAAACTTCAAAAATTGAATTTTAGAGTTTTCTAGGGAAAAAAAAAAAACTCTTTAATTTTCAATGTGGAAAATAATTCCTGTAACTGAATTTCACTGAGCTTTTAAGAATAAAAACACCTGTGCAAATTGTTCTGTGAAAGAGATCTATACTGTAAAACTCAGATCCTGAAAACCAGGCCTAAGTCATTCAGTAAAAACTCTGGAAAATCTTATCTAGGAGTACTTCTGACATGAATAGCACTTCAGTTAAATTCATCTGAATTTTGCAGACAAATACATTCTGTATAAAAATTAGATACAAATATGGCTCCAGGATTCAGTTTGTTGATGACACTGATGCTTGCTTTCCAGAAATGTGTGCTTTATTGGCCAGAAAAAAGAGGAATCTATGGGAAGGTTGAAGTCCTTGTTAACAGTGTGCAAGAATGCAAAAACTACACTGTCCGTCAGCTTACAATAAAGGTAATAATTTGCATCTGAGAAGCATCATTCACAATGCTCTCTTTTCTTTATTGTTAAATGAAGGTAAAGTGTTAGCTTTTTTAAAGGATATAAATTTTTGCAGGAGGGACTATGAAGCTGCAATGTAGGGTTGAGACCAAAGTACTGGAATACTTATTGTATTGCCAGTTTGTATGACTGGCAATAGAAAAGGCTTCGAAAAAGAGTGCAAGTTTCATTTTCTTGAATTGCATTTGTTTTGGGCCCCTTTTAGCATTGTCAAGGCAAAGTAAAGGGATTTTAGTTAATGACAGAACTAGCATAGCATTGTTCTAAAAAAAGATATGCTGCTCATGTTGTGTGCTGAGTGCAACTATAACCTATCTGAGAAGCTAAAAAGAAGTATATAAAGAAACCTTCATGCTTTCCTGGTTCTCACTAAACATTAATTGTGTGAACTAAGACAGATGCCCCTCTTCTGAGTAAACTCCCCTATTACACTCTCATGCTCTCAGATTGACCTGCTACTCCTGACAGAGCATTACAATAAATAATATATTAGGAAAATGTGTTTAATGTTTCAGCCCCAGCACTGAGAAGTGAGCAGAAATCATATCATCCAGTACAAATTACCCTAGTCCATATTTAGTCCCTTGTTGAAGTAAGTGGTAGCAGACTCTTTTGGAGAGAATAACTGAACAAATTGGGATATCCTGTTAATCTAGAAGCGCAGTTCCGCATCTTTAACTTCAATACCCTTGTAATTTTAGTATCAGCAGCTTATAATGACCTTAAAAGGTAGAAATACATGATAATTTAGAAATTCAGAAGCCCACATCAAGCTATTCTCTCTAGATGTTGTTGCTGATATAACACAGACGTCTGACAATTCCCAACTGGCAATACAGTCATGAAGTCAGTAGTCAGATGAACAGAATTTTCACAGCTGGAAAAGTGAGTAGTCAGAAAGCAGACCTTACACAGCTGGAAAAACAGCCAAGTTTTCAGGTACACAAACACTTCTTGTAACTGGGTGTCTGGAAGCACATCAGTTCCATCCACAGTTACATCCTCCAAGTCTAATATAAAAAATTGTTTAATCTCTCTCAACATTTTTACTGTCTTTTTACCATACACTGTAAGAAATAAAAAGAAGACAACTGTTCATACAGAATCTCGGTGTTATTTCCAGCAAGGGAGTCAGTCCCGCAGTGTGAAGCACTACTGGTACACGTCCTGGCCAGACCACAAAACTCCCGACAGTGCTCAGCCCCTGCTGCAGCTCATGCTGGACGTGGAAGAGGACAGGCTGGAATCCCTGGGCAGAGGGCCTGTCGTTGTGCACTGCAGGTAATTAGCCAGTCCTTCTCTTAAGTGACTGCCTAAGGCAAGGCGACAGCAAATTACATCAAATAGCCCTCCTAAAGAATGTGTTTGGGGAAAAGCAAAATTCCCCAGTTCCTCTTCATGTTAGGTGACTTTTTTAGCTCATATTTGAGGATATGAGTTTTGGAGAGAATTCCCTTGTTGTTAGCAGATTGCTTCTGAACTGTTCTCTATTTTTGCTAATGAACTCTGCTTTTGATAGACCAGCTGGAAAAATTATTTTCCTTTTGTTTCTTATTTATGATTTGCTTACTTTTTTTGTCTTGCTGCGTGATTACATACCTAATTCAGACGCAGTGCCTGGTGACCAGTAGGCAAAGCATATTGCAAAGCAAGTCAGTTTCGAGGAGCAAGAATCAGGTACAAATTTGGAGACCAAAACAGTACTGCAATTGAGAACATCTTCACAAAGGCAGTTGGTTGGCTATTCAAGAGCAAAGTGTTATTCAGTACTCAAGAATAGAGCTTTACTCACACAAATTATAATGCACCAGAGAATGACCTTCTAATAAGTCTAGTTTAATTATATTTTATTGCTTTATATTGATTCATAACCCCATGCTGCAAATTAAATAATAGGAAGTAGCACTGGATTTGTTATATTGGTGGAAAGAAGTAGATGAAACAAAACAGAAAGTTAAAAAAAAATCAGTGTTTTCTTACTTGGTTTGTCTCATAACCGTGATGGTATATCTCTTACAGCTGGGGTAATACTTCTTTCTTTTTCCTAGAAGTACATTAAATCAGAACATTTTGTCTTGAACAACTTCTTTCCAGTTCCATATTTAGGAGATTTAGGGAAATGGAGGACAGATTAGAACCACCCATAATTTTTGAAAACTAGAATGTGATGAATAAGCAACTTTCCCAAATTTTGTGCAGCTGTATTTATCAGGGATGGTAGTTTCCCTAACATTGCAGAAATCTGTGGATAGCTATTGAGATTGCCCTTTTTCTTGTACAGTAATGAAAGTCTTCAGAAGAATGGGATGTCTTTCTGAGATGAGTGATATGACAGTAAGGTCTGTAAACATGGGCAGGAATTTATTAATGATTAAAGAGAGATATCATCTCAATTGTGATTAAGATATTATACCAGTTGTGATTAAAATTCATAGTTCTTCAGTCACAACTCAGCTATCTATACATTCACTACATTGTGGTCTACAAATCTCACTCCATTTTCAGTCAGACAGTTTCTTCCCTTTTTGTCTGAGTGAGAGGGCTGTGAAGACCTGGACCCCTAATTAATTTTTTAACATTTTCCACCAATTTTTCTGCCATTCAGCATGAAAGCCGTGAAGTGCACTGCATTCTACATTACTTAAGCAAGAAACAGAGTGGGGCAGAGGTTCCTCAAAACTGTTGAGGCCTCAGATAAAAAAAATGCCAAAATGGCTGTTTTCCAGCAGGCATGAAGGAAACCTGGGGAGCTATGGCACCAAGTCCTTCACCGTCCTGCAGAATCACAGGAGAGAGTTAACTTCATCAGCATGGGTCTAGGTCTTTTTTGCCTTCATGGTTAGAGGTATGGTTAACAGAATCCCTGTATACTTTGAGGACTTTAAACATAAAGCCCTATTGAATTTTGGTTTTAGGTTGGTTTCTTCTCCTTTTCAGTACATATCTCCATCATTGCTTGGACTGGGTCAGAGAATACTCAGATTTCGTAGTGCTAATGAAATTTGATTTTCTTACCATACACTTGTGTGCAATGTGGAAAAATGTAAGCCTCACAATTTCCCACAACTGGACTCCTGGAACAGTGCACACTTTCATTTCTCTCTGTGAAAGTGAGCTGAGAAGTCAGCCTTGCTGGACATGCACCCAGGAACTGTGTGTTCTAGCAATTCCAAGTTTCTTTTTTTTTTTTTTTTTTTTTTTTTTTTTTTTTTTTTTTTTTTTTTTTTTTTTTTTATTTTCATAGCTATTTAGTGTTTTCCATGTAACTCCTGGATCTGTGAACATCATTCCCCTATTAAATTTTGCCTTCTTTTCAGTGCTGGTATAGGAAGAACTGGATGTTTTATTGCCACAGCCATTGGTTGTCAGCAGTTAAAGGAAGAGGGAGTTGTAGATGCATTGAGCATTGTCTGCCAGCTACGAGTGGATCGGTGAGTTCCAGAAGCACCACAAATCAATCAATGATTCTGAAATCATTACCAAAATGATTGATAATGATCAGTAATGATTCAGTAATGATTCTGAAAACATTTTCACAGTTGAATGTTACTTTACATGAAATGGCTGTCATTGCTTTTGCTGACTTTTATGTCTGCATTGACTGAATAATCAAGGTAACATATGTATTTAGGTCCTGAATAAGGAATCATATTGTTTTCTGGGTGAAACTTCCATTGAATGAAATTTCCCTGAAATGACAACCCTGTAATTGCTAGGCACTTTCCACTTCTCTTTTCCTCCACTAAAATTTTCTGCTTGCTGTCTGCATCATGCCATTGGGACACAAGAGAGGTGAGGCAATCTGGAGACAAGGGATTTTCTTTGAGCCTGGGTTGACGAAGAAATCTAGGCTCACTGAGTATGTAGCTTCTTTGAGCACTGGAGAAAGACAAATCTGGTGCTGTTGCTATTTCCTCAGCTGTGCTGGGGGGTCCTTCTGAATTGAGCTGGCAAATTTACCCAGCCTAAGAAAATACCAAGGCATTTGTTCCAGATTTTTCTGAAGTCAGATCAATTCTCTGACTGAATTCACAGCTTGGGAGCAGGAGCAGTGTAAGCCAGCATTGTTGCAGAGTGCTTTGTTTTGTGAAACCATGGCTGAAGAGGGATTTGTGTTTTAAAGGAGGATGTGGGTATTGTGCACAATGGAAACTGTTGCTTGAGTTGTACTTTTCTTTCTTATTCTGCTTGGAGAAACAGGATTTTGTATAAAGTAAATAAACAGGAACCAAGAATAGAGGAGTCTCCTCTTCTGCTGTAGGTACAGGTCATGTAACCTCCATATAATCTTAACTGCTTCTGACATGCGTGTCTTCTTTAAATGGAAAAAATACATATGGTGCAAATGCTGAAAAAGAGCTTAGGTCAAAGGGTTAATATAGAATTTTTCATGTTGTGAAGATCTCTGAAAGGTACTGGAACCACAAAGTGCAGAAAGACCAGAATCCATGTAGTTGACTGTGCTTATGGATCATCTCCTCTGCCTTCCCTCCCATATGGCTTCATCATACTAGCCATTGTAATATGAGCTTTACAGGGCGACATGAGCTACTTGGAGTGTAAAATTCTCCAAGGGGAGTTATTGATCTAAAAATCTCAGCAACAAAATAAGAAGGAATAGCTGAGGGAAAAATGCTTACTCTGTTTTAAATTACCAACTGCAAATTTCCAAACCTCTTTTCTGAATATCTATCTGTCTTATTGAGAAAGCTTTGAAGAGTTCTTCCCCATTTTAGTATTTTTATTATGAAAAAATCTTTTTCTCATTCCTTTTACAATCCATTATATGGAAGTGAAAGCAAACTCTGGTCTCAGCTGCCTCTTTTAATATCCCTATTTCAGACATAAAAAAAACAACTCAGATTTTCAGCAATTTTATTGAGTGGATCTGCCTAATGAACTTTCTTTTACATATTAGTATTCTAGATAAACTTGGAAAGAGAATGGAAATCTGACCCAAATAAAACATTCATAACAGCAATTTCCATGACACAAGGCTTGTTAGAAGAATTGTTAAATATTGTGATTTGTACATTTCTGTATTTTTTCAAGTTTCAGGTTGTATAGACTACAGAGATCTTGCTTCATATACTCAGGCATTGCCTGAGACAAAGATTATGTCTCTGCTTTAATTTTTGAAGATATTTTTCTGGATAAACCTCAGTAACCAAAACCTGTCTTTTCTTTTCTTGGCTTTTTTTTTTTTTTCCAATTGGCCATATTGCAGAATGAATCTCACTGACCAGGCAGTCAGTTTATACTCATGATTATTAAGGCAAAGCTTAGCAGCCCCTAAGACTACAGTAGCCACTGCCAGCCCTGTCAGATCATGGGTCCATAAAGTGGACAAGAGTCACTGTTACATGGACAGAGCTCAATGAGACTGGCCTCCCCTGCTGTCACAGTCCTGACACCGTGGTTGTTGGCAGGTGGTGTGTGAGACAGGGTCATTACACATGCCATGAAGCTGGCAAAATGAACTTAAATCCCACTAGACCTGGCTGCAAGAGCTGGCTGTGGCTGTCGTGGTGTTGCACTGCAGTTACTAGCATGGCCAACGTTAGCAGTGGGGTACAGCCGTGAGCAGGGCAGGATCAGTGATGAGGCTGGCCAGCAGTTTTTTCTTTGTGCATCAAATTGCACTCAAAAAAAAAAAAAAAAGAGAAAAGAAAAAAGAGAGTTTAGCAGAATAGGATGGTTTTATCTGACCACCTGGATCCAGCAACCTGGCTAGGATGTACACTGAGTATTTTGTTTCTGGTATCCTATCTCCACTAGGTTCCTGGCCACTCAGAGCTGCATCTTCCAAACACAAGTTACTACTGGAATGAACACACTCAGGGATATCCACTCTCATGTGGATTTTTTATCACATGGGTCCATGACCACATTTCTACCAAAGTGAATCGAGCAATAGGAAAAAAGAAAAGAGCTGACTTGAGGACCTCACAAGTAGTGTTGTAGTGACTTACCAAAACATTCCTATTGCCCAGCATGTTCAATGCAAACCAAACAAGCATCCAGAAAAATTGCATATGGTGGTAAAAAGTTATGCTGGAAAATAGTTTAATTAATGGCCCATGTAACTCTCCCTGGAAACAGTTTTAAATAAGCACTGCAACAGGGTTTGAGACAGGACAGAGCTGTTCCTAGGTAGGGTATGTCCAGATACCACTTCCTTCTTAGCTGTTTAATGTAAGTTAAGGGGTGAATGGATCTGACAGTAATCATCAGTGCTGAGCTGATATGAGGAAATGGACAATCCGTTCAAAATAGTGGCCCAGTATGTAAATACAGCCATGGTCTGTGTGAATTTGTAAAAAGACAGACCCACAGGTCTGCTCAGCTTGCTTTTTTTCCCAGTTCATTTTTTATATTTTGCAACAGAAACAGGAAATGTTTGATGTGAGGCATCTTCAAGGCTTACTGTGACATCGAGAAACTTTGCACATTCTTAACCTTAAAGGCACATTCTTGGAATGACATCCGATAACTTTGCTCTTGGCTCCTCAGACAGGATGAAAAGAGTTTCCAGTGTGCGTCAATTCATTGTTTAAGTGTTTTGACTAATGGCCTCAGGTTAAAAAAAAATAATCCCAAACCCTGCATCACATTCATTCTGGAGCAGACCGCATGCAGCTGCACTAGCAGCAAGCCAGAAGGCAGGGTAAAGTACCTTTTATGCACTCACTGCTACCCGAGCAAAGATAGTGACAGTCCCTGAGCCCTCAGGATACCAGGGTCAGTTTCTTCCAAGCACCAGCCCAAAGAGTCTCAAAGAAGCAGAGAGCCCAGCAGCTCACAGAGTAGCTGGCAGTGCAGGCTAGCAAATAGACAAAGGCTGCACACCCACAGGTGCTGTAGCTGTGGCTACATCCCTTCTAGGCACTAGGAACACAGGGGAGGAAACCTCCCTCCTTGAGCAAATTTCCTCCTGAAACGCTCTTCCACACAGACATTTCCACAAACCAATGTCTTGGGATCACAGATAATTCCCTGCTATTAAATGTGAGCCTTGCATAAGAACGACAGTAAGAAGGACTTGGGATATTGACAGATGAAAAACTGGACATGAGCGGGCAGTGTGCACTTACAGCCCAGAAAGGCAAGTGTATCTTGGGCTGTATCTAAAGCAGCGTGGCCAGCAGGGCCAGGGAGGGGATTCTGCCCCTCTGCTCTGCTCTGGTGAGACCTCACCTGGAGTGCTGCATCCACCTCTGCGCTCCCCAGGACAAAAAAGACATGGGCCTGCAACAGTGGATCCAGAGAAGGGACATGAAAATAATCAGAGGGACAGAACACCTCTCCTTTGAAGAAAGTCTGAGACAGGTGGGGCTGTTCATCCTGGAGAGGGATCTGGGCACATATTTTTGCTGCATTTCAATATGAAAGGGGGCTTATAAGAAAGACGGAAAAAGCCTTTCTACTGGTCTGTAATGACAGGACAAGAACTATTGACTTTAAATTTAGAGAGAGTAAGTTCAGATTAGATATTAGGAAGAAATTCTTTACTTTCCCATCCCTAGAAGTGTTTAGAGCCAGGTTGGATGGGGCTCTGAGCAACCTCATATTAGGGGAAGGTATCCCTGCCTATGATAGGGGGTTTGGAACTAGGTAGTCTTTAAGGTCCCTACCAATCCAAACCATTTTGTGGTACTATAGCTCAATAAATCCCATGTATAATGGCACTGACAAGGCTAAGTTGTCTAAACCTCTGAATAAGACTCACATGCCTTTAAGCTGACAGAGATGTGGATTGTTTGCCCATACAGGGTTCAGAAACATCATAACCTCTGAATTGTGCTTGCTAACACAAGGCAGATGCCGTGGTGTTGGGCTCAGCCCCCACAGTCTTACACACGCTTTCCTGGGAGTTTTTTTTATTGCTTCAGCATTGAAGAGGAAGGAGCGAGGATCACCGCCACAAACAGCTTAGTGCAGCCAAAATTGTTTTAACCTGCCCTTTCTGTTAAGTCCTTCTTCCTGGATATGTTCCCTTCCCCCACCCCTTTACACAGCAGATCTAACCTGGGAAGTGCACTCCCTTAGAGAACATCTTGGGGGAACTTTGATGAGGAAGGCTGGGAGGGAAGCTGTTTGGGAAGGGGTTGCGTGGGCAGAGCAGGATGCCGCAGCAAGGAGGAAGGAAGGAGACTAGGCAGCACAGAGGACCAGAGCAAAGCCCTCCCCATCACCTTTCATATCTCACTGCATCTCCAGGCAGGGGACAAGCACAGAGGAAAGCAGCTCAAGGCAAAAGGCAGCCAAGAGTTATGAATTTGTGGATGTCTTTGTTGGCAAAACTATGAGTGCTCCATTTTGGGCTGGATGGGACCATTTAAGGGCCTATGATTTTTTTTCCTAGGAATAGCATATCATAATAGCTGTGTGGCTCACTAAAAGGTTTTCTGTATTTTCCTGAGCTCACAGACCGCTGGTCACTTGCTTAAAGAAGTACATCCTATTTTAATTATGATTTTCCTGCCATAGCCATTTAGCCATCCAGAAGCACTGAAGAAAATAAAAGGACCTTGTGGTTGTAGATAACCTTCTCTAATACTGAAGGACAATACTTGTTGAGGAAGTATTACCATTTTTCAAATAACTTGGTACATCAGTACTATAATCTGTTGTTAGGGATCTCATGAGATTTTCAGACCCGCTCCTGCAAGATATTTGGTTCCAACAGTGCTCTGGATCCAAATACCTCGTAAATTTAAATGTTTCAATGAAGATCTAACTGAAGGCAGATGTGACACATATCTCAATGTCTTCATTCTCACTAAGGCGTTTGGTCTTTCATCATCCCAAAGGTAACTAGTTGCTCCAGGGTACACTGAGGATGACCAAGGACTTTTAAAGACTAGATAGCTTTGAATACCCTGGCAGATGAGATAATAGAAGTGGTATAAAGTAAACTTGAGGACTTGCTCCATGAGAAGGGAAACCTCATGGAGTCTCGAGTACCTCAGTATTGACAGAAGGAGGCTCAGTTTAATTTCAGAGCTAAATGGTAACACTCCTATGACACCTACCTCCTGTAGGACATCCCCTTCCTATCACACTGTAACCAGTACTGGAGATGTGGGACTTGATCCTCATACTTAGACCTGAAAAACTGATTTTCAATCAGGTGAATGTATAAAAAGTAGGCGTTTAATCCAAGCTGGCTGCAACTAGTTCTTTTTATGGTTAGGTTAAACTCTTTTGCATTGTTGGTGATGAAATGATTCACTGCTGTAAAATTTTGTAGGTGGTGACTGTTCGGACAGGATGCATTGTAGGCAGTAGAAAGAGGACAGGAAGAGCTGTTCTCTGCACAGGCCATCTGCAGGTCACAGAAGGTTACATTTTTAGTAAAAGACAAAAATGAAAGGCCAGATTCTGTATACTTCCTTGCTCAATCAATGGTAGTGCTGCATCCATATATCTGGCCTTCCTTGCCCAAGTGATTGAGCAAAATTCTCTTTGAATATACTGAATTTGAAATGTAGGTTTTAACACTGTAGATGCCAGATGTTTCCTTCTCTAATTCTTACTCTGATGGAACTGGGAATTCTTCATGTTGGACATATGCTGGATGGCATAAGCTGTGAAGAAAGTAATTCCGCTCTGACAAATATCTCCCACTTACTCAAGCAAACTGTAAATCAAAAACTGAGAAAAGGGCTTGTGTCATCTGGTGGTCATGGGGCTGGCAGGAGCTGGAAGGTGTTTCAGTCTTAAGAAATAAGATTTCAGTGCAGTTTGTTTCCTTTCCAGGGGTGGAATGGTTCAGACCAGCGAGCAGTATGAATTTGTGCACCACGCACTGAGTCTGTATGAAAGCAGACTTTCTGCAGAAGCTGTCCAGTGAAGCCGAGGAGGGTAAAACCAAATGTCAGTCTCTTGAGGTAATTTGTTTCATTACCTACCAGCAGCTTCTTCAAGGAGTTTACTGCAGTGGGAAAGACGGCTTTGAGGCCAACTTCTAAAAGGATTATGGACGGTTTGGCAAAAGTACAGAGATTGCTGGACCCTTACTATGTATGAATGTATTGCAAGCTTCCCAAAAATGATTTATAAAGAAGGTACTGTACTGAAACTACACATGGATTTTGTGTATGTATCTAAAGGTGGGTTTAATTCTGTAATGCTGATATCTGCCATATGGAATATATGTATGTGCTACTGCTGCAGTCAGATGGACATTGGGACTTCTACAGAAGAAATGTTTAACAAGTGTATAAAAGCTTTGACGTTTGCAAACTGTCTTGTGAATGGACTGTCAAATGTACTGTAAAGTGCTATTACTGATTATGTGGTGAGCTTGTTTCTTGGCCACATAATATTCTTGCTGCTAAAATTGCAAGTGTTCAACTATGGATTAAAAAAAGGAGATAATAAAAAAAATTTAAAATCTTGTTTTTGAAAATATTCAAAAGCAGTTAATATTTTATATGGAAATATATGTTCTTCATCCTATTAACTATTAAATGTGTACTTACTGTAGGTCTTACAGAGCAGTTGCAGAGCACAATGTCTGTTATTCAGTGTGTATGTATTTACCCTAAACTGTTGATTGTCTTAGAACATGCTTCTGCTACAGACCTGAATCCAGTGTATTTGTAAATTGTGTAAGTCATTCTACTTTTAAAAGAAACTTTGTAGCATATATTAAATGGTAAGGATTTTAAATATTTGTCTGTCTTTTATTAATACAGAAATTTTTGCATATGTGGTTTATCTGCTCTATTTCTTTCACTAGGAGATAGATGCCTCTAGTGATACGGACTCTTCCATGACAGGTTATACAAGAAAGAAAATGCTGCTATGACTGTTTCCTTTATTGCTCAGTAAAAGTTTGTTTTTAAGAAATGCGAAGTTGGCATTATGGCTTACAGTACTGGGAGGTCTGTTTACAGGGTGTAATGAGTTTTTAATGCAGTGATGTTGACTTCGCTTCATACTGCTAATAAATTACCCTTAATATAAAATATTAACTGAAGTCTCTGTTCTTACTTAGAGTAGTTAATGCACACACACTATTGTACCCCTACAAACAGGCTTGGCCCAGCACAATTTGGTCAGCTTCCACCACGGCTTCAGACCACTTGGGAACCAGTCCAGAGGGCACAGGCAATCCCCAGCTGACGTGCAGCAAGGTGCACCACCTCATGGGAAGGCAAACCCAGCATCTCTTGATTCGTCAGGGGGAGTTTCTGTAAGACCTGGTACAGATGCCAGAGCTTTGCCTCCTCCTCTTCCCCTTCCTCCCCACCCTCCACTTGGCTTTTAGAACTTGTGAAGTTAGAAATATATTGAGCTTTTGCTTGATTGTGTATAGTTACAAAAAATACATGTTTTTCCCTGGATAATATAGAATATACTTAGTCAGCACCATCCACATGACCTGTAGATTTGTAATGGTTCACATGCAACAAATTACACAAAAGTATGATCCCTTTCTTTTAGTCTAAAGAGATTCAATAAAATCTCTTTTAATTTCCCAGGTGTTTGAAAACTTCTCTTTTGCTTGTATTTTTCCAAAATAAACCAACTAGTAAACTGAAGAATCATATTAAAAGGACAAAGTAATGTAAAACCCCCCAAAACAATTGAATAGAAGGAAGTGCTCGTCACTGACTTTTTCCCCCGTGAAGGCACATTTCCTTCCTAGCCTTCGCTTCACTTATCTGAGGTGGGTTTTTTTAAGAGAAGCATGGGGAGTTGCTAGAGGGAAAATGGATTCTTTATTTCACGTCCTGGTTTCTACCTGTCTTGCCTTGACATTCTCAGGTAAGTGTCTCTCTCCACTTCCCCTCTGCCGAATTGCTCTTTCTGCCACTGAGCAGAGCCCTCCAGCACAGCTGGTGACTTACAAAATCTGAGTCACCTCTTCTCTGGGCTTCATACCAGAGGAATGAGGGGCAGGGCCAACACAGCCCATTCTGTTTAGATTCCTTTCCAAAGGAAAATAAACTGCCTTCTTCTATGCTGGAGATACATCTTCTTTTTTTAAGAAGATCTCCTGGTAGACAATCCAGGAGCTGAGGTTTTGGGACAAATGCTTCAGACAGGAGATTCCTGTCTTTTATTCATACTTTATTAAACTTCAGAGACAAGAACTTTCTGTAATGCTTAGTTAGAAAATTCCCAGGTCTGTAAAAATCGGGGAATGACAACATAAATTGAGGGAAATAAATACACATTTGGTTTAGCACTTTGTAACTAATGGGGCTGGAAATGTTTGAGTAACTGAGATTAAAAACAAAGAACAACCTAAACACAATATGGCAGGGAGGCCGCATTTGAAATATCCAGTTCTGTGTTCTGTAACAAGTATGCATTTTGCATTGGTAGTTTTGTGGGGTTTTGATTAATGCACTGTAATTTTCTTCATTTGAGTAGCTGGTGTTGATCTTTAAGTGTGGTGACACAGAGGGCTAATCTTACATGAATTGGAATGGTCACAAAGCTAACAGCTAGAGACTTTGGAATAAATCCAGTAAAACAGACGTGCTTCCTATCAGTAAAGAACCTCCATTCCTGTAACACAGGCATTGAAAGACACATCAATTTGTGAATATCCTCCTATATGTTTCCCTCAGAAACATGAATTTTATTAAAACAGCTTTTAGGTAGTAAATTATATTTTTTAAAGTCTGTGTTGTAAAAGTGAAACAGAGACTGAGAACTCATGTAGATCTCTGTTTGCTTTCCAGCAGGGGAAATGAGGAACTGGTGTTTGAATTTAATAGTTCTTGGATTTCTTTTATATCCAAGTTTAATTTTTTCTTATTTTTATATATAAAGAAGGTCAAGATAACCTTGCCACAATAGCTTGGGGTTTTGCATTTTCATTATTTACATTACCAGCACATGCATCACGTGGGTGTGGTATTTGGAGGGTTTTTTTAAAATAGGTTCAACTTATGGGAAATTTCATGAAAAGTTCAACACACAGAAAGTGGGAATAGAGATTTGTTTGCTGATGTATTTTAAATCATAGAGGATTTGCTTTTCATCAAGTAAATGTGTAACAAATCATATTTTTCTGGGATTTTCCTTTTCCAGAAGGGTTTCTGATTATTCATGTCCAGAAACAGCAGTGTCTTTCAGAAAAGAGAGGAGTCATTATGGAAAAGTGCAATATGACCGACCTGAACCAGAAGTGGCAGTGGATGGCAGATGACAGGCTTCTGCATGTGAAGTCTGCCCAGTGTCTGAGCATCTCTACACGCTCTGCTCTGTCATCTCGCAGCGTCACCGTCAACTGTCCCCAGGCAGTCAGGTGGAATTGCCACGAGGATGGGCTCCTGAAGGTGGCCAACAGCTCCCTTTTCCTCACAAAACAAGGTCAGAAGGTAATGGCCAAGCGGAGTAAAAAGTACCTGCATACATGGATGCAGCTAAAAGCCAGCGAGACGGGAAAACCTGTTTATGTAAATCTGTGCTCAAAGCAAGGTGAGTTATTCCTTCAAGAAAATATCCTGGGAGTTTTGGTAACAAAAATGTCTCTGTTATGCTAATTCAAATATGAAAAATCATGATATTTTGTTCATACAGAAGAATGTTTTTCACCGTTGAAAAGCATTTTGAGAACTATCAAAGAACAGCTGAGACGAGTCCTGTCTTTCTCACAGTTGGTGGAGTTTTTAATCCACTTTATATTTTCAGGAGGTCTCTGCTTTTGTCTACTCCCAATCTTTGGATCAATGTGCTTATATGTAACCTCAGCTCACTATTATTGTGTCATTTCCTTTTTCCATTTCTAAACTATGGGTACTGACTCCTAGTACTTTTCAAAAATGTGGATGAAAAGAAGTTCTCCTCCCCATTCATTTTATCATACATATCCCCATTCATTTTATCATACAAATACAGATTCAATCTGTCAAGAGCAAGAAAACATCTGAAAATCAAACACATGCACAATTATTTCTCTGATTAACCTAAATGCATGATTGGAACAGTCATGGCTTACATATTTGTGTGTTTACTCAGTGTAATTTTGCTCTTAGATGCCATATGCATGAGAACACACAAAATCCTGAGAATAATGAACTGAATAAAAAGTCTCAGAAATTCTTGGAACAGTACCTTAAAGGCAAAGGTCTGTGCACATACCTAGATACATGTAGCAGTATATCTGTGTAGTTGTGGGTTTCCATATCCATGACAAAATGAAAGATACAGTGGTTTGAATACTGCTTGATAATGCTTTCTTCAGTGTCCCATTGTCAATCCTTCCTGGCAAACCTGTTAATATTGTTCTTGTGCACTACTAAGCAATTCTTCATAGTAAATAAGAACAACCTACAGACATCTTTTTACTGTTAATTCTTGTCATTACATGGTTAAAAAAAAAGTTTTATGACTCAAAACTGTAGCATATGTCCAAGTTTTCAGAATGTTTAAACCAAATCCTCATTCTTTCTAAACTCCCAGTTATTGTAAGGCAGGGTACCATTTTTACAGCAAATTTGCACTTGCAGAACTCTCCTCATAGGACCAGGACTACTCACCTGAGTGGAGGTATGAAAGGATAGCTTGCAGTATCAGGGAATGGAAGCCGTGATGCCATCCCAGCCCTCCCATATATGTTAGAGGTTAAAAAGGCAAAATCATTTGAAGTCCTGTGGGGTGCATATGGCTTGCATATTCAAAGACACTGTGAACAGTTTAGATAAGGTGCACAGGTAGTGCTATTTCCTTTCAATAGCTGGATGCAGGGTGGCCTACAAAGTTAAAGTAACCATACACACTTTTCTTAATCATCCTCAGAGGAGAAGCAATTCAAGACCAATAAGCACTAAGACAATTGTAATGGGATATTAAAGCACCTTCTCATTTGTTTACTGTGTTCAGTTCTTAAACGAATTTACTTCAATTTTCCTAAAATTCTTTCTACAGACAGGCCTGTAAATCCTTTCTAAGAGTGTTACTTACCTTATTTTTGACAGCTCTGGAAAGCTCTGCTGAAAAACCAACAAGATATTATAATCCTCAATACCTAACTAAGAATTTTAGGAATATAAGGAGCTCATAAAGTGGAAGTAGTGTTAAGAGATTAATTTTTCAAATAGTATTAAGTACTATGACAACAATATCTAATGCCTCCAATTCTGATCATGGCATCCATATGCATGTCAAAATTTTCAATGCTAAATGTGTAAAATTAGTCTTCCAAGAACATCTATCTGCTTTCAGTACAAGCAGAAGTGGATCTGCCTAAAATAACATATTTGGTCTATATTTAGCTAAGGTAGTAAAAACTGAGCAAAATCTTTGGAGCTGAAATGGCTGTAAGTTTTTCTACTCCTGACTAAGACGCTAACATATTTCGCTATAATTTACCCTCTATTTTCACAGTACTCATAAAAAGAGTTCTATTTTGGCATAGGTCTAGCTCACTGAATTGCATCCCAAACATCACTCCAGGTAGAGTACGAGCTCCAAACCCAATAACTGCAACTACCTTTTATTCTGGATCTTACTCAAATATCAAACATTATTTTTTGAGTCTGGGGAAAGTCTGAGCTTGGATTTGGTTTTCAAATCAGCCGTCTGAGATGTGTTTGGATTTACATGTTTTGTAACAGTCCTGACCTAAATCACTGTTTGTGGAAAACAGGATCAGTTTGGGAATGTAACCCATCTCTGCTCATATTTTACCTTCTGAATATTTACTAAAATATACTTTCTGCAACTTTTTTTTTCCCAACCTTTCTTTTTCCCAACTTTCCTAAAATCCTCTAATTCTATAGATTCCCACAATAGCAGCAAGCAGTCCTTCTCACACAAACTCATTTGAATCTGGCCTTCAGCTGAAACAGCTAACATGAAGAATGGTCATAAGGTATCAGTATCCCTTGAGAAAGTGAGACTTAATTTCCCACCACATTCATGAGGACATTCTGGGCAGATAGAAAAAAATTTCCATAATGCTAAGCATTATTAATGGTAAACAAATTAGTGCTGACGGATTAACACTGATGTCACTCCTGAGCTGCATAAGCAATTCTTACAAGCTTCTTTTGTTCTGGTAGGTTAATTTCAATAAAATATCCAATTAAGAACCAATTCAATGCTATGTGGCACGTTGAATATTACCAGCAAACCTCAAAACAACTGCTAACCAAAAATTATTTACTAAGTAGGGAATTACTTCAAATGAGGAGACACAAGGCCAAGCTGTATGCTGCAGTTATGCATGGAGCTCTAGAGACAGTCACACGGGCTGTACAGCAGTCTGGATATAGAAGGTGACACTAACTGTTCTGTAATATGATGCTCTTCATTGCATTTCTCTTCTGTCATATCATACATGGTAGGGACAACCCTAGAGCTGTGGATATCGAGACATTCAAAAAGAGTAGCTGATTTTGTGGAGGGTTTAGTTACAGTTGTGTGCCAAGCACTGAAGAACCATAGTGGGATCTACAAAGATATAAAAGGTGTTGGACAAGGAATTCAAAAACAACTAGAACATCTTTCTGTCTCTTGTTTGTTTCCAGCCTGAAATAGACAAAATACCAGACACCAGGTTTGAGCTGAAGTCTGATGTGCCATCTGACATTCATGCTGTTCCTTTTCCTTTTCTAGCCTTGGTTCTTGTCTGGGGTCATTTCCTTCACATAAGCTTCTCTCTTCCCCTTATCCCCCTTTCAGTTTAACTGCTTCATAATCAGAACTTCAGCTAATTAAGTTCACATCCCACTGCTGATGCTTCAGTGGTTGAGATGGATTGCAGAAGAGACCAGAGCAGTGCACACTCCAAGCCTGCTCTGAACCACTGGAGCAGCACTAGGAACTGCAGAACATGGGAAGGGAAGAGACATGTATCTTCTTGGGACTCTCGGGAAGATGGAAAAGCACCAAAGAAAGGTGGCAGAAGCACAGAAAAAGCAGAAACTCTTACCTCTTTTTGAAATAATGTAAATTCAATATCTTTAGGCTTCAAGCTTTCCACACCTTTAGTGTTTGTAGATACTGCAATAATCCACATTTAAGTTCACTACCGGTAGTAATTTTTTGTGTGCATAACTTTTACAAATTTCTTCAGGATAAATTAGAATAGTGATAACCAATATTTTCATTCCACCTTTAAGCTGACCTAAAACATTTTTCCTAAAATACATTCACTGAAATTCATTTTAATCTCTCCAAGTTATTTTATAGGTTGTTGTAAGTATAAGAGTTTGCTAACATCTATGTGAACCCATGAAATATCAAAAATTACTTGAATCTTCTTTCTTGGGTCAAACAAGTACATGGCTGACCACTTCACCTGAGTTCCACCTGGATAAGGAGAGGCATCAATGTCAGATCCTTGGACATAATTACAAGACTTTGTACAAAATCCAGTAGCATACTGATAGAAGCTCAAAGATAAATGTAGGTTTAGATTTTCTAAAAAGAAAGGGAGAAATCTGCAGTGTAGCCTAGGTCCTTGGGTTTTGTAAATTTTCAAGCCTCAATGAGTCACAGCACAAAGAATATAGAACAAAATCAGCTCAACTACTTTCATAGAGGAAAAAAAATGGAACAATAGGCACAGCTTCCCAGAGCAATCAGGCATGTCCTGCTTTATGTTTCATCTCCTGCTAGTGCTAACAACTTTACTGGTATTTTTCATTATTACATTCTCTCCCTTTATTTTGTGTGGACCTTCATGTAGAAGATGTAGTGGGTTTGATCTTTCAGGTGTCTAAATGTAGGTGTCTGAAGGAAGGGATTATTTCACTTATCTCAACGAGGTGCTTTTTGTCATTTGAGATGCTCCACAATATTCCACCTGATCTCTGGCTGCCAGCCCAGAAAGACATAGGTCTTCCATAAGTGTTATGAGAGCCTGGGCAAATGCCTCACATGCCCTAGGGCAGTTCAGATTCCACTAGGTTTAGGCAACTGAGCCAAGACCTAGGTGTCTGTAATTCCTGAGTACCTGAGCTCTCTTCAGTAGAGGTGTAATCAATGGAGTTAGTGGAATCTAGATGCCCCTTCCAGTGACCAAAAATCCACTTCAGGGTGAGCTGGAACTACCCATAGTGTCAGAAATAGGGCTGGTACAGCAATGGTGTTATCATCATAGTTATATGGATGTTCTGCTACCACTGATGCTGAAAGAACCTTTCAGTGGCTACTTCAGCATTCCAAAAACAAGCAGATAAAAGAGCAGCTCAGAATTAGACTGGAGTTTGGAGACATTCAACCTCTCTGACATAAGATACAAATGATACTAACTTCTACAACATTCAAATAAAGGAAGAAAAAATTTTCAAGCAGCACAGACTTTGCAGGTTTTAAAAGTCACATTGAATGGGAAAGAAAGGACATTCAGAGGATTTTGGTTTTCTTTCATACTCCAACATACAACAGAAATCTGAATTATGCTTCTTTTATTTACAAGTAGTTAGACAGGTAAAAAGATAACTCATTTTGTCCTGCACATAAAGAGAACTTAAAGGAGCCCGTTCTTGTTTCAAGTCTTGCAGAGAGTTAGATGCAGTTTTATGGAGTATTTTGTATCTTATACACTACATATCTGATTCAATTATGTTTCACTAGCAGTTCTGCCTTAGTTTTCTGAAACTGTGTTCTAATAGAGTAGGCAGATCAGTACAATGTGAACTATTTCAGAAAGCTGCACTCTGCCAGCTCAGCTAAAGCTGAAAGCACCACTGTAGAGTTCTCAGCTCTTGACAACTAACAAAAGTGCAATAGCACTTTTGCTATTCATACATGCAAACGTATGGAAGTCCCTTCCTTGTCAGCAGCCTGCTGCTGTGCGGATGGATGTGGTTTGCAGTACACTCTGTGGATGAAATGTGCACTTAGAACATCATCATTTCTCCTGGGTGTGCTACTGATTATTACAATATTATGTTCACACACTGTATATCATGCAGCCACTAGTGATCAACATCAGTGTCTGTGCTGCTGTCCTATTCCCAAGAACAGTTTTATGACTGGTTTCCAAACAGGCTGCTGGAACAATGCTAAACACATCTGAAAAATACCACTGTTGAGATTTCTATGTACTTCACAAATGTTCAGAGAGGAGGTGAGTTTTTTCTGGTTTAAAAATTCGGAACTCAACTTGTGTAGAAATATGCTACATGGGCCTTATAATATGCAGTTTTCTTTTTTTGAGTGCCTGCTACTGAAGAAGGGCTATGAGGGTCCTTATCCTAGGATCACAGTAGTGGCTTTACTTAGAATATAAACGTGGATTCTGACTTTCTTAACAGATATGAACCCCATTAGTCAGTCCACTGTAGGATATATGGAAAATACTGGTACATATATCTGTAGTTCCAGTATAGCATAGTTCTGTACACAAGTCACTTCTATCCACAGGTTACAGGTAACAAACTGTAACCCGTATTTTCTGGGAAAGATCCTTTAGCTGGAAACCCAGAGCAGCCCAAAGCTTAACATGAAAGGTTGGGTCATGCAGTGACCAAATACTTGTTCATCCTCTGTGGGATGGTGGAACTTCTCTGAGGACCAAGTGTTTTGCTTCCAGGACTGTTGATCTCTCCCCTCAGCTCCTGCACCAAGAATGCCAGTTACCCCCTGGCTGCTGAGTCCCATAAATGTCACTGGCAGCACCAGCTTCCTTTTTATGGACGAGCAGCTTTCCTAAAACACAATTGCACTGGAATGCAAATGCCTTCCTGCTGGAATCACTGCTATTTTTCTGTAAATTAAGCAAAGATTTTTTTTTTTAGTGTGTTTTCACATTGGGTGTGTAAATACATATTTAGAAACCCAGTTGTGTGGCCTTTTTTCCTAAGAGATTGCTGACTGCAGATATACCCTTTTTTTGCTGTCTTTCTATCAGTAAGTTCTACTTCCTGCTGAAGTAGGAGAGAGATATCTCAGAGATATCTGAAAGGCAAAGAGCTCTTTCCAAGTCCTCAGGGCTAGGATTTCTAGTTGCCTACTGTAGAATTTCAGAGACCCACAACAAATAGAATATCTCCAGGAACAATGACTGTCACAGAATCTAGACTAAGTCTGGACTTTTGTCAGCTAATGGGTTTGTTGCAGCACCTGATGACAACTTGAGCACAAGGTTCCTGTCCTTGTGGTGGGAACCATGAAGGTATGTGACATGGGACCACAGCAGACTCTGCACCTCAGGCTCTCTACGGGGGTTATGCAAAAGCAGCAGCATGAAGATGATCGTACAGAGTTGGACGAGACCTGAAATTTTGATGAAACCCTTTGCACAAGCGTGAGAGAAGAATTAGATCTGTAGTATTTTTTTCATTGCCTTGATTTGGGAAAATATTTAATCAATTTTTTTTTTTAATTTAATGGAGACTTGGAATTTTTTATTTCCAAAGAAGCACATTTAGATAAAAGGAAGGAAAATCTCTTCTGTGGATACCAACCCATTTCAGTAAACCACTACTTTTCAAAAAATTCCAGAACCATGTACCAGATGAACCCATTGTGCTGTCAAGCACAGCAAACATTTGCATGGAAATGTCCCCTACTAGGGTTTACAATCTCACTTTTCTGTGCAAATCAGAGTGCTGCAAATTTCTTTACATAAACATGTTAACATATATATTTACACATATACAAAAGAACTGATAATGTTGATTTTGTGGATGCTTACCCACTGCACCTTTGGGTAAGAGATAATCACACATTGCCCAGCTAAGACATCATAATTGCACACCAAGTAATTGCATTTGAAAGCTTCTGCTGTAATTTAACCCAGTCATTACTTTGTTTTTAAAGGATTTGTGAGCTAAAATTGTTATAAATGGCAACCAGCCCAGTGGTTCAGCAGCAAAACAAGGTTCTGTCATGCTGGAGACCCCAGTTCAAGGACAGACCAAGGACAGACATGCCAAGTGTCTTGGGCATTGGGCCAATACACACTAGCTGTGTTACAGCAATGGCTGGGCAGCTTTTTGTGAGAAGGGGCCAGTGAGTAATTCCAACAGTTTAGCTGAAATGTGATGCTACCAGATGTAGAGGCCACCACAGCTTGAACCCTGCCCTCGCTGCCACAAAGAAAGGATATTAAATTACATACCAATGGGGAGGAAGAGCCATGAAAATGTGGAGGAAAAATGTGTAGTAAAATCTTTCCTGAGCTCTAATTGCAGCTTTGGCTTTCTCTGAAGGATACGTGACTAAAAAAGCGAACCCACTGCCATATTTACAGGTACTTCAGTTAAGTGACAGATCATTAGCTGAGCCTTGGGAAGGCAGCAGTCAGGGACTAGCATGGGGTCAGCACAGGACTGATTTTAGAAAGCAAGAGAAATGTTCATGTGGGCACAAGGAACTTGAACACATACATTGAGGAAAAAAAAATCTTGAAAAAATCATCTTGAAAAATTATACTGAACAAAGCCATCTTTTAAACTTATACCAACAAAAGGCAGATGTGAATCCAGCCCATGGACTTAGAAAGGAGGGGAGAGGGCTGACAATATAAAGCTGGTACTGTGTGCCATTTGAGAGATACAAGCAAGTGGAAAAGTTGCAAATGAAAAAAATTGCATAAAGTACAACCTTTCTCTTCCCTTCAGAATCACTGACAGTGATTTAAAATATATTTAAAATGAATGGCATGAATATTCAGGGACATTATTTTTTTTCTGGTTGTGTTTTGCAGGCTTTGGTATTGATGCAGAAACATGTTTGCACTGAAAGCAAAGAACCTATAGAACTGACAGGTGCACTTAAACTACTTGGAAGTTGTATCAGCCACATTTATTGAATCTAATGAATTGTTTATAAAAATGTTGAGGCGATTTTAATAATTTTCCTTTGTTTGTTTTAGATCTCCAAGATGCAGACACTTCTGTGTGGAGTACTAGAACTACACCCTCCTCTTCAAATGCTGTTACTTCTAGGCCTGAAAATGTGTTGAAGAGTAGCACAGAGATGTTCATCAGAAATGTGACTGAACACTTCAGTAAAAATCCCACTGAAAACCTCTACTTTGACTTGAAATCTGCAGTAACAGAGGAAGCCTGGATTCCAACAACCACTCTTCAATACTCTAGCACTACAGAAGAGGTAAGAGAGAAGAATTACTGATTTTTATAAAGCCTGCTCCACTCTGTGGAGCCTGATAGCTATTACAAGTGGGCTTAAAAAAAACAACAAACCAAAACCTGAAAAAAACTAGCTAAAGGACTAAGCTTTGTTCTTTTTTTGGTGGGATGCTTTGTTTTGATGTTCATGCTGACAGTGTCCTTTGCTAGAAGCATAGCTGCAGAAAAAATCTGGCTCTTCTATACAGACTAATCTTGGTATACATGTCGCATTGGGAGAAGTACAAGGGAAATTATCAGGATGTGTGAGAAGCAATGGAAAGCTCCTGGATGTGGCAGGACCCACAGAAGCCTGGGTATCTGCACTGTGACTCAGGCTCTGGTATAGTTTGTTGCATGATGTGAGGGTCTAGCTCTAATTACATGCTAAGAGTTACAGTATGCAATACCCTTATTTACAGATAATTACATGCATTGTTTACAGATCAAAGCAAGAGAAATCCAAATGCTTTAACTGGCCTCAAAAGGAACCCTGGCCTTGGTCATGGTCAGCTTATCTACTGGCTGATAGGCAGAGTGAAACAGACACTTCTTGGTCTCTGCTCTGTCCGGCCACCAACCGCCCTGCCAGAGGTGAATGGGGCTGCCAGCCCCAGCTGTACAAGGGGCACATGGCAGGCCATTTGCTCCAAATCAATTTCCAGTCTTCCTTTTCTGCAAGACTCAGTTCAGTAATGTGAGAGCAAATCTGGAGTTACCACTGGCAAAATGCGTACAGGCAATTAGAACTAAAGCATGCAGGACATTATTGGTCCCTGTATCACTATTATCACATAGTGGTTTAGAACTGAAAATCCCTAAATTCCCTGTGGCTTATCTTCCAGGGGACCACACTACACACAATGTATTTGGGCAGGCAAACACTTCAGTTACTACTGTGTGTTGAAGTGGATAAGACTAAGAAATGTGTTTTATGTTTGTGAAGGCTGGGGCCAGAGTGTCAGGGTCCACAAACTTGATGGTTTATGGACCCCAACACTGCTGTTCTGATGCTGATGAGGGGAAGGAATGAGCAAAGGATGGGCACACTGCACTGTGTGCATTCCACAACTGATGCAGTTCTTTCTAAATATCATCTTTCTGGCTCAGTGCATGCAGGCTGAGCTTGTTTCCTCATGCCCTCTATTTATTTGCATACCTCCTGCACAGAATACTTGTTCCTTCCAAATGGAAATGTCCTATAAAAACAGGTATTACCCAAATGGCCTCCAACACTACTACTACATAATCCTGCCACCAAAGCAAGAGAAACGGCACCATTTTAACAGAAACTACTGCCTCTTGTGTTTCTTCTCCACTTCACCTCCTGAATCACATCATTTGCACTGAACAAGCTGCTTAGGTCAGAACTTTCAAACCAGAATTCTGATGATAAGTTGTCTAAGCATATCGATGAAAAAAAATCAGTAGTATGTTTCTCTTGAAAGCTGGCTCTGGACATTTGAATCTAGATATACCAATTTAGACATACAAACTTATAATCTTTGGCCTCCCTCTCCGTTTCTCAGTCTTTAGAGTGGAGTTAAAAACATTTTTTGTCAAACTTCAGGGATGTTTAAAGGATTAACTGAATTTAATACAATACTTTGAAAACACAGACTAAGTGCTGAGTATTGTTGTGAGGAAGACAATACCTTCTATGAACTGCATTTGCTCAGGCTGGGACCTCTTGTTTGCAGAAGTAAAGCCGTGTTGTTATTTGGCTGTGCACATACCCATTTTGGGGGGGACAATAGTGACATTTCAATTGAACAAAATGTTTGGTTTAGAGCTGCCTTGGATTTCAAGTAAAACTGCAGCTTGCACTTTGAATCCATGACAAAAGCTATGCAAAGCCCATTTCCTCTTGATTAGAGAGACAGAGCGGTTGGTGTTAAAAAAAAAAAAAAAAAAAAAGAAAAAAAAAGTCAGGAAACCTTGGGAAAGTGTCTGAAAGGGACTTTGGAGCCTGCTATTAGAGACACGTCCGGCAACTCCCAAAACTCACTTCCAGTTCTTTTTTCAGTTTAATTAGTTTCTTGGCTTGCCACACAGGTCAGAATTGTTAAAGGCTGTGCGACTGCTGATTTACTAAAAGCCCATATATTCACTACTAGTCTAGAAATAATTACTTGCATTATGTTGGCTATTCTATATAAATATATTGCCACCAGTGAACGATGGACCCCTCATGTTTTATTTCAGTACTGGCATAGACATCTGTGTCAGACCTTACCCATGTAGCAACTTTTGCTGGATAACAGAAGGAGTAAAAACCTGTAATAAACCAGTACTTTCCGACTAATACAGAGCAGTAAACATTTTATGATAGCAAGAATAAGAGTAATAAAGTAGGATCTTCTGAATTATGAGCACTCCTGAGAAGCCGTAATAAAATTTTCCCTCACAAATGATGTTATGCTAGCTAGAAGAGACAAACAGGTATTTATTTCCAAAGTCTTTAAGTTTTACTTGTGGTAGGTTCCATTTTTTTCCTGAATTTTATGTTTGCAGTGTTGATTATGCTTCTTTTTCCTTTTACCTATTACTTCTACTTAAACAACTTACATCTAAATATCCAAATTATATCTTCCCTGGAAGTTCAGGTCATGGATGTTTTCAAAAATCCCTAGAATAATGTGAGCTCCTTTTCAAGAAAAGGCAGGTTATCCTGAATGTTTTAATTTTTAGAGAGGGATTTGAAGTAATTCAAACATCACAACAAGCCTTCAGATTTGCACTTCTCCAGTGCTGGAAAATTATTGGTGTGGTTTATGCTGTTAAGCCCAAAAATCACAATCACCTAAAGACGAAATCACACTGCAAAACTCTCACCTTAAATGACTACAAGACATCTCTGTCATTTTAGTCCCAGTTTATGTCTAAGAAACATACCTTGTGTTTCCTATCAATGGTATGATTATCCCTGTACTAGATCTTTGGGGTTTGGTTCCTCCTTCTGTCTGAAGTATGTAAAACATCTCTTCCAAAGGAGATCTTCTGTGGTATAATAACCAAAACAGATTTATGTTGTCACTTAAGGCAGTGATCATAAAGTTATTAACTACCCTCAGCTTTGCAAAGTACAGCACAACACTTTCACTACCATGTCCCCAGGACCAGGCACGGAGCTCCACTGGGACAGATGAAGTTTTCTGTAGGTGCAGGTAACACCCTTGAGCGCTCAGACATTTTATTTCAGAACAAAAGGAGAGCTAAGGTTTTTCAGATATTTGTTCTTGCTTGACAGGCTAGTGCCCAGAAAAATCCTAGAGCAGCAGCTCCCCTAAAAGGCAGACTAATGTTTGTAGAACCTAGAACCTTTTTGTCCCTCAAAGAGGGCAAAAGTGATACAGAGATGGCGTTGAATTTACTTGAGGTACAGCTTTTAAAAGTTAAAATCCCACACACATAATGCAGTACAGAAAGATGCAGAAAAATACCATTCCCGTTGAAGAAAATAAATGTCCATTCCCTTCTCTTTTGTGCACCCCCAAATTCACTCCATGGCTGCTATTGTGTATTTGAATATCTGAAGGTGCAAAAATGCTTCTGTCTACACTTCTTCTCTGTCTCCCCATGTACACACTTACATGCAAATTCTCAGAGGCTGAAATGTAAGCAAGTAGGAAATGGGTATGCATGACAGAAATGGAAAGTTTTCATTTTGGCAGTAGCCAACTCAGAGTTGCACACAGCTTTATTGGTGCAGTCTGAAAACAGGGAGGCTTTCTGGCTTTCCATGGCGTGTGTAATTTTAGCTTGGGAGTTATTCGGGGGATGTGGGAAGGAATTGTTTGGAGGACACAAGTTGAAACAGAAAAGAGATTTACTCGGCCGCTCACAGACAGACTCTGCTGCTGCAGGCAGGAGCTCAGCTGGGCTCTGCTGGACCCTCCTGGACACAAGGCCTCTGGTCGCAGTGCCACATGGCCAGCGAGAGAATGGAGGCCTTGGTGGTCTACAGTTAACCCTTAAAAACAGCAGAGTTTGGGGCGTGGGAGCTGGAGTGGTGTGGTGGGTTACTGATTGCTGAGGCCAACACGAGGGTGGGCCAGGAGGAGGGACAGCTGTGAAGGGTGGCAGGTGTGAGGAGGGCAGGCATGTGAGGTGAGGTGGCCATGGAATGAAGCAAGCGTGAGGCAAGGTGGCCAAGAGGAGTGGCAGGCAGAAGGAGAAAGAGCCACAGGAGGCAAGGTGGAATGAGGCAAGACGAGCATGAGACAAGGCAGAGGTGGGGTAGAGGCAAGAAGACATTGTGAGGCGATGCAGCCATGAGACAAGGCAAGGCAGCGCCAGGTGAGGTGCAGCCAGCTTGAGACAAGAGTGCCCGCTCCACGACAGCGGCACCGCCGAAGGGCCCTGTGCGCCGAGGGGAACGCTTGGGAAGACAAGACACAGAGGAAAACCGACATGAGGAGGAAGCAGCGAGGAAGGAAGAGAGGTGGGGTGGGAGAGGAGCCGGGAGGAAGGTGGGATCCTTAAGGAGAGAGGGGCGGCACCCCGGGCCCGGTCGCCTGCCCGGTGGGCGGCAGGTCCCGAGTCGCCGAGCTTCGCCCCCCGCAGCGAGACGCGAGGAAATCGCCTCTTGATTGCGGAAGTCGGCGGGAAGGGCTCCGGGAAAGTCAGCCCGGGTCAGAATGGCAGCGTGGGAAGCGGCGGCCGCCTCCCCCGCCTCCTCCGCTCCTCCTCAGCCGCGGGCGGGCAGCCCCCCCACCCCACGCCGGTGTCAGGGAGGCGGCTGGGCGGCCGGGGCAGCCCCGAGCGCATGCAGCAGGCGGGCGGCCCGGCACAGGGCTCGGAGCCCGGCGGGGAGCGGGGGCCCCCGGGGCCCGCCGCCGCCACTTCGCTTCTTCGGACCCCCCCACCCCAACTCCGCCGTCCTTCCCCTTTTCCCCTCCCCGCGAGGGTTTTTGGCGTTAAAAACTATCGGCGATGCTGAGCTATGGAGCAGGATTCGCCCTCTGGACGGCGCTGGCCCTGACCAAGGTGAGCGGCCGGGAGGAGGGGCGCGGTGTAGGGTCGTCCCTCGCAGGTCGCAGGCGAGCCTGGGGAACACGGACGGGCAGGTTCGCCCCGCACCGGCACAGCGCGGGGACGGGGCTGCGGGCTGAGCCCGGGGATACTGGCGGGTCTCTCAGAGCTCTCCCCGTTCTCCGCAGGCCGCGCCGGAGCAGGCGGCGGGATGCAGCGCCAACCTGACGGAGCGTCGCGTCGCCGGGCAGAGCGTTCGGCTGCTCTGGGGCGCCGCGGGCCGCGCCTGCAACTTCAGCCTGAGCGGGCGCTCCGAGGACGGGGAGGCGGCCGGCTGCCAGCCCGCCCCCGCGGGCAACGGCACCTACGGCTGCACCCTGCGGGGCCTGCAGGCCGGGACATGGTACCACCTGCGCATCGAGCCGCTCGCCGGCGGCGAGGCTCTCAACATCTCCCTGCAGACAGGTACGGGCGCGGCAGGTGCGCGGGGAGGGACGCCGGGCTTTTCCTTTTCCTCCCCTTCCTTCGGCCGGCTCCGAGAGGAGGAGGAGAGCGATGCATTTACACCTACTCCAAGTGGACAGTGTTTGCTGAACATAGCAGCCCTGCGCTTGAGTTCTCTGTAGCCCATGCCAGAAGTAACTCCTGCTGACAGTTAACCCAGCAGACTTGAAAGAAGAAGGTGCTATGAGGATATTAAGTTTAAAAAAAGGTTTTTGTAGCAGTAGCCGATAACATCCTTTGTGTTCATGTAAATGCATTGTTGTCACAGTTCCTCAGTTTATTTGCTGTATTTAAAATACAATCTATTTCATAGCAGGTAAATATTCTTTAATGATAACTTACTGTTTCAGCCCATTTCCATACTTTTATTGTGTCTAATCAGGGTCTAAAAGTGAGAAAGTAAGGCTGAAACTTCCTTCTTACATGTTTTCCTTGGATATCACCAGTGAGGTGTTATGATATGCAGTTGTGCACAGAGCACTTCCAGTGACACATCCATGACTGGCTGTAAAAATGGTCCAGCAGCCTGGCAGAGGGCTGCCAAGGAAAGCCCCCTTTCTACGTTCCTGTTTGTCTGGGCATGTGAACAGTTTAGCTGTGAAGCAATGGACACCATTGAATGACAACAGCTGCAGTGGCACAACTGGCCTCTTTCTACCTGTATTTGTGCTTTTTTGAAGATAATAAAATAGAGTACTGTTCGACCTCTTAAACGTAGTAGTTCAAGACGCAAAACAAAGATGTCTTAAATAAAGTCCATCATTAAATGCCTCTCTGATTTGCTCCTAAGCTGTTAGTTTTAGAGGGGTACTTAATATTAGTATTGAAGAATACAGCAGCCAAGTACTTCACAATTACCTGTTCAGAGGTGTTGCTTTCTGTCAGAACCTTTTTCCTGCATTAACCATGCAAATGCACTAAACACTCTCCATTAATTTGCTGTGGTAACTCAAGTTTAAAAAAATCCGTTGACAAGTCAGCTGGTGTGATAGCTATACACTAAGCACAAGTCATGTCAGTTGGTAAAAATGAGTAATAGTTTCTATGCAGACAGTGATTTAAATTTGTTGTGCATCGTGCTGATTGCTTTTAGTATTGATATTGATGACTTGTAATTTAAAAATTGAAATAATAGATCAACCATTATCAGAGAGACAGGTATAAATCACCGTAATTTCTGTGTATCAAAGTTCTATTATTGAACACTTGCATAGAAGGTGAGAAGATGCCACTTCAGAGCACATTATGATTAATGCATAACCATTAACACAGAAGCCTGTACGTGCTATTTATAACTTTTTTATCACTAAATAGATTTTTCAAGGCTGTACGATGAAAGTGATTGGCAACAGCTGATCGTTAGAGTCATGTTATGTAGCTGACATCAAAGTGAAAAGTCTGATTAAAGTTCAAGTTGAAATACTGATAATTGGTATACCATAGTTTAAAGTGAGGTTTACATTTGGATTTTGGATAACAAAGATCAGTCAAAAGCATGAAATAAGAAGAGGAGCCATGAATGTTTCCTGCAGAAAGCTACTCAGATTGCTCTGTGGTTCCTTGCTTTCCTTGAGTTAAATTGCTTGATGGTGTTCAAAATACACAGTTAGCACCAATTTTTTTTTTTTTTTTGTAAATTATGCCTGCAAACAACTCATGTTGTATTGTCCATACTAAGCTTTTCAATGCAGAATGAGGGAGGATTGATTATTCCTCTTATGTTTCTACTAGGGGCAGCATTTTAAACCAATTTCATGGCAGCTCTTTTTCACCTGTTCTTTGTAATTTGATTACAGTAGTTTTAGTTTACTATCTACTGAGCCTGAATGTCTATAGGCATGTGTTCCTGGAAATTGTCCTGTGAATATGGAAGTATAAGCAGTATTTCCAGCCATATTGTAAACGAAATTTCCACCAATTTCAATGGTAGTAGTACTGAGTTATCAATAAGGCATCTAAAGGCTATCTAAAACCACAATGTCTGACCTTGGTACTCAGTGAGGTTCCCTTCCTGAGCTCGTTTTCTAAGGAAAATGGGCTAAAGCTGTCCATTGAAGGTGCTTTCTCCACTGGCTATCAAAGGAAGCTAGGTTAGACCAGGAAGCTGAAGTGTAGGTGGTTGAAGTGAAAGGAATCCCATCTCATGTGTTTTATTTTGGCAAAATGATGTTTGAACATTTGTATCATCTTGATACAATAAATACACATGAGAAAGTGTGGGAAAGTCACAGGTTTGTTTATATACCTAGTTCAGAAACTAGCTTTTTGCTCATATTCAATCCTGTAAAAAATTTTGTGTGCCAGTTCTGAGTATAGTTTTCATCAAATTTCTTATACAAAGTACTTGAGTAACTAAGCACATAAAATCCAAAATATTTGGCTAAATTTTGAGTGTGATCTTTTCTGACTAGGAACTCATGGTGAAAGCAATGAATAATACATCCCACAGTTGCAGTGATAATGTAAAAGCTTGGAGAGGACCATATTGGCCTTTTCAGTATCTAATGTCACATTAAAATCATGGTCTATGTTGTTTGCAAGTTTGATATTCCAATAGAATAATTGTGCAGCTTGAGAAGATTCCATAAACTCTCAAGTAACACCAGATTCACCCTTGTGAATCTTTTCATGAAGAAGCAGCTTCTATTTCACTTGTGGATACATAGATCTAAAGTTTAATGATGTATGAAATAGTGGTACAAGAATCCACACTAGTCCTTTAAAGTGACTCTCTTTACTCAAGAAATTTTGATCTGTGGATTGTAAATTTAAAACAGCAAGTATTTAATCCTGTAGAGCAGAATTAAAACAGGTCATCCAAAATGATGGAAAATACAGTCACATATGCACTTCATGAGCCATGTATACATAGGCATGGAAACACACACAGTGGGGACATTTGTGCTATTTTGGTAGAATAGGAAAGAAAGAAGAAGCTGATAACACAATTATCAGCTCTGAACTACAGATAAATTTTCCACTGCAAAACTGAAATTACAAACGTTAGTAGGCACAAGTATGCATATTTGCTTCATACTAGTATTTTCAATTTATTGTGGTTCTTCTAAGATATATATATATATATATACATTAAACAGCACATAAAACCATACAACTAGTCAGCATGCTGCTGACATTGTAAAGCTGGGATATGCACTTGTCAGTCCTTTCATGTTATATTCTTTGTTTTCTCAGTAAAACTGTTTCTCTGATTAAGAATTGATGTATGGCAAAAGATGGTAGGATTTTGTCTTTCCCGATTACAAGTAAGATACATTTTAAGTTCTCAAATCTCCAAATGTCTGTGCACCAGTATAACTATATTTCAATTAATTATTAGGTCTCGTTAAAAACAGTAGTATATGAATAGATCCTAAATTACAGTTAAATTTATAAATTTCAATTCAGAATTGAAATACAGATTTGAGATACTGGTCTAGAGAGACATGGAAAACAATTTGACAGTTACCCCACTTTCAAACTGTCTCCAAAAATAGACTTATAAATGCCATTTTCAGAATCTTTGTCTACAGAAATATTGCAGTGCTGTATTATGGTACTATCTAATCCAGCCTTCTGTTCTGAGAGAACTACAGGTAAATAATTTTTGTTAGAAAATCCATTAAATATTTGAATGAAAATAAGATAGAATTTTATCTTCCAAAACACAGACTGTTAGAGTGGTTTTTCATTGTAATATGTAACTCTCTAAATGCCAGAAGCATACCCAGGCCATGTGTTCACTCCTGTACATTTCAAGTTATTTGGGACAAATTTGATTTATTAGCCATCTGTAGGAACAACACGTGACACGGCTCTAACTATGGGCTGTATAATCCTATAATCCATAATCATGTAATAGATCATGATCATCATTTCAAAGACAGAGTGCAAGAAGAAAATAAATAACCGTATTTTAAAGATCCTCTAACTTGCGTATCATCCCAAAGAAATGGATATTTGTGCTTAGTAAAGACAATGAAATCAACCATCTTTACTTAATACTCAGAAAAGTCTTTATGAAGTAGGTTACTCTTTTATGAAGAGGGATAGCTAGGAAAAAATATGGTAGGAAGATAACTGAGACTGGCAGGAATTCCCCGTTACTAAGTCCTGGGCTCGTACCTCCCAGCTGTTTTTGTTTTCTCCTGCATAAGGCAGGTGTGTTTCTGTGCTTACAGGCTGTATCTGGGAGTCATGTCACTGGAGTTTGACATAGCCATATCTATAAACTGGATCTGCAGTAGCTGTGCAGAGAAAGCATATCCTCTTCCCCAAAAGTGAAAATGGAGTTGCAATATAATTCAAAGACCATTAAGTCTCTGGAAGATACCTTTGTAGACCCGGGGACATTAATTTGTATAGTGTCAAATAATATAAAAATATCTCGATGAAAATATTTTATTTCTGTGATATATCGGTGTTGAATCATTGCCAACAGAGACTTGTATAACAATGTAAATGGTTTTTTAAGTGTTTGTTTCCATCCAGGGCTCTTTCAGCCCAGGCACTTCCCAGTCTCATTGTTCCTTTGTTCTAGCGGATGTACAAAGCACTGAGTGTTTTGTTTTCTGGACCAGATAGATTAGATAAAGTCTGAGTTTCTGAACTTCACCTTCTAGGCACGCAACTTTCTTCTTTGCTTATGCACCTTAGAAGACAGATTACCCAGGACAGTAAAAGTGTTTCTAAAATTGCAGCTATCTTTTTTGTCAAATTCTGCAAATAATACAGATGACAATGGTGATTGCTTTTGCAAGACTAAAGAACAGTCGACCTTGTCCTAACTCAGTCAGAAAGAGGGTTAAACTTCTTGATAGTTATCATGACTGTTCTCTCAATGTCAGTCAAATTAAAACTTTTTCAGCTGGCTGTGCATCTGACCATATATAGTGCTGGAATTTATTTCTGACTTCCAAAGTCTGACCTTTTAGATTAGAACAATTGCCTTCAAGGAACAAGATTATACCCCCACTATTCACTTTTGCCAACATAATAGTCTTTAGTGGCTTAGTATATATTATAGGTGGAGCTGGTAGTGAAGCCTATTGTTAAGATTTCCTGACACTTTTCATTAGAACCTCATGTTTCAATTGCTGTAACTGGGTGAAGTTTTAACTATTTAGCCTGAAGTTTGATGTGCTTGGTCTTTGAATTGATTTTTAATTTTACTTTCTTCTTTTTCAGATTTAATCAGACTTAGTTTGGCCTTTAAGAAAGCAGTCAAGAAACTATAGTTTTATTGATTGATTTTGTAAATAGATTTGTTTTGTAGTTCTCTTTTTCTGAAGAGCACTAACATCTCTGTGGTCCAAAGGAAGAATTTGAACTTAAGCAGAGACATTGGTTCAAAGGGACACAGTATTTTTCAGAGCTACAGAGAGGTAGAAAGGTTGAGGTTGGAGGGGATCTCTGTAGGTCATTTGGTTCAAGTGTCCAGCTCAAGAAGGGCTCCCTGGATCTGGTTGCCCAGGACCACGTTCAGTCAGTTTTTTTATGTTTCCAAGGAAGGAGATGCTTCCTTGACATTCCTAATGTATTTGATTGATAAAGTATACCACCAAAACTTGGCACTACTCTGTTCTCAGCAGAGCTTTGTAGGAAGTAATTAAGCCTTCCACACCATCCAGAATTGGAAGAAAAAGCATCTTAAAGTCTCCTAAGGCCCCTGTACTTAAGTATTTGTAGGCAGGGGTAGATTCAGCTTCATCCTTTCAGCCTTTACATAGTATTTTTTAATTATGTGTTTGACACTTTTTTGTATTCTATGTTCAGGGAACCAAGCAGCAATGACTGTATTGGAAAAATAGTCTTGTTCTTCTGTGTGCTGAGGTGCTGTTCATACAGAGACCACAGTTCTCAGCCTGGATGCACCTTACATTCCTGGTCTGAGGCTAGGAAAGAGTAGCACAGAGTGTACTCTTGTGGTAGGCAAATTTATTCCTAAATTTTTGGGAAACTTTAACGTCCCAACTTATGAAGGCTTAATTTCACTGCTTTGGGTTGTTTCATGATACCTTCTTAATAAGCATTTGCTTAACCTTATTGGAAGACATAAACATCAATACCTTAGTACATCAACATATCGTAAGTTTTGTGTGGTTTGCATGATGAGTGATGAAATGCACCTGGAGAATAAAATCAACCAGATTGTGTAGGTTTGGTCAGTTTATCTTTCCTTTAGAGTATATTTTATTTCACAGGTGATTTTACTGGAGAGCTTCTTAATAAACAACATAATGAATGTTGAGAGTTTCATAGAAGTATTCCCAATATTAGTTCCTTAAGGGATATCCAATGTACTGTTTGGGGTTTTTTTTTTTTTTTTTAATTTTTGTGAAGAGAACTACAACAGAGCAGAAGCATATTCTATCAGAATCTGTTTGAAGTTGTTGGAGCTACTACTAAAAACAAAAGATCATATCCCTTAAAATTGTATAAATGCTCATACCCTTAACTGATAAAGTGTTTAGGGTGAGTGCTAGGAAATGAAAGCTGTTGCTGCCATCTATAAAGCTACATTACACTGAGGCACTGAGTATAATTTGCTGGGTTTACATGTTTGCTGTTTCTTACTAAAGTTGTTACAGTTTCACTGTCAGCAAATTTCCAAGCTTTCCAGTATACATCCACAGTGGAAGTGTTTTGCTATGTGCATGTCTGTGTGAGTGAGTGTGTACAAAAACATAAAAGTAATATTTCTGAATTCTTCAAGACTCTCTTGTAGATTGGCTTCGATGCACAGTGTTTATAAATAGAAAGAAAAAACTTTTTGAAAAGTATTGGCAGCATGATGATGATAAAGGGAGAGTTTTGGAAGATTTCTTGTGCTGCTGTATAAAATTTCAGACAATCCCAAAGCCAGAAATGGTTTATGTTTTCTGGGGTTTTTTTTCCTAACTGCAGATCCCTTGCCACCATCTCGTTTGGAAATTAATAAGGAAAAAACTACGTTCACAAGCTTGCAGGTTCAATGGGATCCTTCCTCAGGAAAGGTGGACATGTATAACCTAGTATTACTTGATCGTGATAATAAAAAGATACAAGAAGTCTCTGTACCAGGAAGAATTTCAAAAACAGAAAATACATTTTCCAGTCTCATTCCTGGGAATAAATACTACATTGTCCTCAGTGCCGTTGCTGGAAATAAGACTTCTCCAGAACTTCACATAAGTGGATCCACTGGTAGGACTTCTTTTCCTGTAGTTCATTTAATAAAATCACTTACAGTATTCTGTACTTCTGCATTTTAAAATTAGCAAGTTGATATAATTCTTCTACATGGCTATATATATATATATATATATATATATATATATATATATATATATGTGAAGTATCTATTGATTATAAGTAGAAATAAAATATGACTATCTGACTGACATAAAGACTTGTTTGCTAAGAATAGAGTTTCATTTTTATTATGTATTTGTCGTTGGGTTTTCAGTAACCCTAAAGAAACCTAATATATTCCAAGAGTAAATCTATTCAAAATTGCTGAAATGGTGGAGATAACCGTTAGGCCTTAAACATGTGTCTTTTTTATACCAACAGTGCCATCTCCTGTGAAAAATATTCAGGTCAGTGTCAAGACAGACACTATCCACGTCTCATGGTCTTCTGGCTCTGGACATGTGGGTCATTACAGGCTGCTGTTGCTGGATAATCATGTACCAGTTCATGAGATTCACCAGGAGGGTTCCCTGACCTCCTACACCTTTTTAGGACTTACAGCAGGCCACCTGTACAACCTCTCTATCATAACCCAGGCTGCAGGATTGGAGAGCAGCAGTTTTCAAACAATCAGGACAGGTATGATTTCAGAATTCATCACAACAAAACAGGAGGCTAAGGCCATAACCTAATAGCGTTATAGTACATATTTCAGAATAATATGTGATTCATATTCCAAATTAGAGACATCATAAGCTTATTTAATATCCTAAGTTACCACTGCAACAAACTTAGAGGCTAAAATGAAAGTAGAAAAAGTGTGAAAAGGAGTGGAAAAAATATAAAGTAGGTTAAGAATTGTAAAATTAAATGGTGGTTTGGGTTGTTTGGAGTTTTTGTTTGCCTAGTTGGTTGGTTTGATGTGGGTTTTTGGGATTGTCAGGATTTTTTTCTTTTCACAAAGAAATAACTGATTCAAAGAACTAGAGTTATAGAAATTAATTTTTTTTCAGGAACACTTTTTGGGCTGGAGTTCTGTGGTCATAGAGATAATGATTAGATGACATCCTCCTAGAGTCCAATGGTTAAAACACTTATGTAGGGAAAAAAAGGGTCATGCCTTCGCTCTCCTTAATTTCTGGGAAGAGTAAGGTGCAGTTTCTTCTACAGAAATCTTATCAAATGTGGTGGTTTTGCATGAGAGGCATTTAGGGAAGTGATTTAGGGAAGGGAAGTGATTTAGGGAAGTGATTTTGGAAAGTGATGTGCACTGTGACCAGACTTCACTGTTCAGGCAAAATCATTCATACTCCATCTCATATAACTATTCAAAATCAAAACATAACTATGAGAGTCTGGGAGGCAGCAGGTGTTATATGTTTTGTGGTGGATGTATTTTATTCTCTTTCTTATTTTCTTTTTTTTTAGCCCCAGCTGAAGTCTCAGATTTGATGGTGACTAACGATGGCAGCTTAGATGCTTTAAAAGTTAAATGGAGAAGACCTTCAGGAAACCTCAATTTCTATAATATCACTCTGTCTCATCTTGGATCAGTTAAAGAAGTCAAAACTGTGCAGCCACCAGTCACAGAGACACAGTTTGATAAGCTAACTCCAGGACGGCTTTATCAGGTCACTGCCCGCACAATCAGCGGTGACCTGTTCACCGATCGGATGGCAACTGGCAGGACATGTAAGTCTTCTTCTTCAGTAAGAATATAGTAACAAATTTTTGCCTACACTGGCCTTGTAGCAAATCATTGTAAGAGAAAAAATGATTTAGATTCCAGGCAAAATGAGATTAAGAGCACAATACTGTTTCAGGAATATCCCCTGCTGACTCTCTGGCAACAGTTAATCTGACAGCCAAAAGCAGCTCCAGCGTATCATGTGAGCAGGCAACAGTTGTGAATTTTTGTTGGACCTTATAGTTGAGTGAGTCTGTTACAAAACTGTTGCATACTACTGCACTTCTGACCAACTTTGTTATCTTGAATTCAGCTCAGCATACTACATGAACTGATTTATATTATGGGGAAGTGTGCATGTAGTCAAACTATTAACAGTCTTTAAAGTAATTTTGCAAGGTCTAGTCTTATTCCTTCTTCCAGACACAAATCTACAAACTGGAAAAGATTGCCTCAGATTTCTTTACTATAAACGGCGTGGATTAACAAAGGCATGTGGCAGCTTGGATAGAGCTGAGTTATGAGTTTTTTATCTTCTTTGAGAAGTAATAATTTTCTTTCAGGTATCTTTTGTATGAGTTCTAACCCTGAAAAATCCTTCGTAATTCTCTCACAGCTTTACTGGCCCTAGAGGTGTATAATCTCTTCCACACCAGCCTAGCTTGAGCGAAAGTTAGATGGTAAAAATATGTCAAACTCAGTGAAGAATGCATACATAAATTTCTAGTAGGCTCAGAGCCAAAAGGGAGAAAATGTGTGTAAGAGAACAGAATATTTGTTTTAGTAAATATCTATTGTCTACAGTTAAACATCTCATGTGAAAGTCACATCCTTGACATACGTGGCTGATACCCCATTCTCAGTGCAGGCTGGAAGAGCCCTGGAAGTGTTTAAGGTCCAGAAAGTACAAAGCTGGACTGGTTTATATGTATGTCTATTTTGTTTGTTTAGCCTACAGTGAAAGTCCTTTAAGATTATCATTTCAATCTAAAGGGAGAACTTCAGGCCCTCACTCAACAGCACTGATCTCCAGCTTTGTGACCTAGACCCAGTGCTTTCAAAGTTGAGGATTACAAGTCCTGTTTCCAAGGATTCTGATCATAAGCAGTTCCTTCCTTTGCCACAGACCTCAAGAGCTTTGAAAACAGTCACTTCAGCAGAAGCTCTGTGGAGTAAAGACAAATTCATAAATCCAGACTGTCAGGTCTACATATGCTGAAGGGATTAGACTCTTAGGGTCCCTCTGTAACTCACAGAGAGAGCCAGGTGCCCAAGAACATAATACACATTGCTGTGTATTGAGAGGATGCAGCAGAACCAGCCAAGAAATGTTGTAGTAAGAAATATGGACATCTCAGAGACTGAAACATTATGCCATTAGGGTGCAATGATGTCCAGTCAGCCTGACAAGGCTGAACTTTATCTGTTATGGTGTAAGTTCATCTGTGCTTCCTAACAATACACTGTGTGTTTTTATCCACTCACTCAGAAATTGAAACATATTTCCCATATTCACTGGCATATGGGAGTTCTAGGTCTGATAGCCAGCTATGCCCATGGGAAGTGAAACCAGTGAGTATTTTGTGATGCTGGTAAAGAGCTTTCAATCCTCTGCTACTGATTGATCCTACTGATCAGTTAAATATTAACTAAGCTAGATAAAGCATAAGAACATGATGCCTTGTAGTTATCAGCTAATACTTGTGGATGGTCTCAGGGCTCCAGTGCTGATCTCTTGAGTATCTTAATGTGAAGTTTACAGGTATCCTGTCCTAAGGATCTGCATCTGTCTTCTAGTCTCTGCTTGGTCTGGCTAATATTTAATTGTTCCATGAAAATCAGAAAAGTTTCAGTGGTCCAATGTGACCTGCAGGAGTATATGGTTAGGCAGGAGAAGGTTAAGGTTGTAAATTCAGGATCCTTGAAGTACAGGACAGGATGGAGTGGATGCTTTAACCTCAGTGCCTTTTACAGCTGGGAGGAATTAGGGCATACAAGGTGGAAGAAGCTATTTCTGTGAAAGAAGCCATTAGGCTTTTTATTTCTGCTGCTAGTACCAGAATTGGACCGATAGAAATTGAAGTTTGAACATTAGCGGTGAAAAATTGATAGACAGTTTCTAAGTGAGCTTAAGTGCAGGAAACAACAGGGAACCTGACTGAAAACTGCAAGTGGCATCCAAGAAGTGTACAGGGATGCCCTAAGAGGGGTTGCCCATTTCAGAAACCAGCAGGAAAATAAGTGAATGGTTTTGTGGGGAAGAGTAAAAATTGTCTTTAAAATGAAAGCCAACCTTTGCACAAGATAACTGACATTGCTCTGGCTGGTCCAAGCACTCGTACAACAGCTGTGCTGCAAGGCAGGTTTTGCCAGTGCATTTGCATCTCACCAGAAATATCCCACTTCAAAATTGCTTTTTCACTTTCTCCAGTTCCCCAGAAAGTTTTGGAGCTGCAGGCGGGTGCTAGTGGCTGGCCACGGTCTCTGCGAGTGACCTGGCTGCCCCCTGCGGGAGACTGGGAGAGGTACCACCTGCTCCTGTGGAACCGCTCAGCCTTGGTGCTCAACACCACCCTCGAGAAGGACACCACCGAGTACCTCATCCGTGATGCGGGCCTCATCCCAGGGAGGGAGTACGGTGTGGAAGTCATTGTGGAGAGCGGCGATTTGCAGAGCAGGACGAGTTGCACGGGGAGAACAGGTCAGCATGCTTGTCCAGGCACTGTGAGAGTGCAAAGTGTTCAGCTCTGTGAGCAATGGAAGAGTACTTGGGAATCCACAAATTAATTTCGCTATTAATACAGTAAAAAGGAGCTCCCTTTGTAAACTACAGAAATAATTTTAGCAGTTCTGTGAAAACTTTCAGGATTACTTTTGTAGTAAATGTTTTTTTAGTGAAAGCTATGGGATCTATATCACAATTCTGTCATGACTCACGTGTTACATTACATGTCTATTTCACTGCTATATTTTGTAGCTGATTGTAGGGCACCCTATAAAGATCTTAAAGAAAGTACTATAGGCCTTTCTGTATTGTTCATCAGTATGTTTCCTTGCCAGTCTGTGTAAAGAATATTAACATAAGGTGAAGATGTGTCTTAGTATGGCTGTCCTTTGACATCCCAGTTCTTGCTTTTGTGCTCCATAAAGAAAACGGGTTAATCTGTTCAAGTCTTTGTTTCCAAAGGAAATCCATATACACTGCAGGGACATGAGAGGAATTCTCTTGCAGTGTGTTAGTCAAAGCCACATCTGATTTGCTTCAAAGTTAAAAAAGAATTATTATATAATTGGTAGAATTTCTGCTCAGTGAATGCAGAATAAGTGCAATTCAGAGGAAAGGAAAACTTGAAGTAGGAATAACAGGTAAGGCTCAAGGCTAACTTAACTGAAAAATGTGAGATAGGACAGTGGCCATTCTACTTTATCCTCACCCTTCCTAGGGCCTGCCTTTTCTACTGTACTATTACCTGTCATTCCCTGAGGACTTAATTTTGTTAATTTTGTGCAACAGCAAGACCAGTAGAAGCTACAGAACTGAAGCTTTCTCTGACTTGTAGCAAACTTGATCAGAGCAAGATACATTCTCATCTTCCTTACTTGGACATATGTTGCAAGTAATTTAACTTTATGGTGTTACTTTTAATTGACTCAGCTAAGCAATTAATAGTTGGGCCCAATGATTTTAGAGGTCTTTTCCAACCTAAGTGATTCTATGATTCTGTGGTTAGAACATGGTCCATTTGATAATATCCAGCATGACTGTGTTTGACGCACAGTGAGGTGCATATTGTGTCTGCTATAAGTATTAGGCCCTGTTGTGACTCAGTTTTCTCTTACATTAACCCACAGACTTGGAAAGTGAGTTGTATTTGAATGTGACAGGGACAAAATCAGATCAGGGACTATATTAGGCAATACATGCTTGCTGAGTATGCAGGCACACAGACACATGAACACACAGAGAAATTCACTGATCAGATTCTTTCTTTTATGCCCCTGTAAGTTTGAAGTGTCTCTCAGCTTGTCTTAGGTATAAATCAATGCAAAATCAATGTCACTCTGACCCTATAACTTGCATCCTTGTTTATTAGAAGTACATTGTTGTAGATCTGATTTATGGTACAAATGTCTTATATTCCTGTTCAGCACGCAGAGTTCAAGAGGAAGTTCGCTGATTCCCTGCATTTCCATTTGCTCTAAAATATATATCCTGGTGTAAGTTTAAACCTAAGCATTAGAGCCATAGTGCATTGCTGAAGTCTGCTGCTAACAGTCCTTCACTGGAAGAGGGGCACAAATACTAGATTTGTAAAAATGGCTTCCTAGAAAAAGGTAGAGACTCTCCTCTTGATTGCAGATGCTCTGTTACTGTCACATTTCTGTATTAAAGAGCACATTTCTTACAACAGCTGGAGATAAGGCATGTGTGCACACTATACAGTTCTGTTCTTGTTGTGATATCTGTGTACTTTTCCAGCTCCAGAGCCTGTTCTCCAGCTCCGTGTGAAGCATGCTAATGAATCTTCGCTTAGTGTCATGTGGATGACCCCTGTTGCAGAATGGGACAGCTATGTGGTTTCCCTGGAAGTCAGTGAGCTCCCTATTGTAAAGAAAGGACTTGCAAAAGAAGCTAAGGAATTCACTTTCACTGACTTGATACCTGGAAGGAAATATACAGCTACTATCACTACCATTAGTGGGACTTTAAGCAACTGGACTTCAGTAGAAGGAAGAACAGGTATCATCTTGTCAAACTGTTTTAATCTTTACTTCTGGCAACCATTTACAATTTTTTTTTTGCTTTGTAGTGAACTTAATTAACTCTAAATCTCAAAAGTCTTAATCTTATGTTTGTTTCCTCAGTAAAAATGTTACACGTCTGAGTCTCTCATTTCTGACTGTCAGTTATCTTGCTGTATTTATTTAAGATTTTTGGGAAATAGATGTGTAATTCCTGGCAAAACAGTTTCCTGAAATATTTTGTCATATCTAGTCAATCTACATTAGCTCAAGATTCCCTGTAAGAAGAACCATTTTCATTGTTTATTTTCAGGAGGGTCACTTCCTTGATGCAAAACATTCATCATCTGGGAAAAAGAGAAACATCACTACACAGGAAAATGTTACTTTAGGGGGAACATTCCAAGGTTGACAGACACAAGGTCACATAAGTGACCTTGAAGATGTGTTTTGAATCTTTTTGCTCTTCTGATTCCAGAATATGTGTTTGTTACTGAGGATGATGACTGTGTCACAGGGAAGGTCCCATTCTCACCCCCTGCAGGGTACTGATTTTGTGCACATGTTCAAGTTTTAAACCATACAAGTTGCTTTACCCTGCTTAAGCGCTGACTTAAACATTCTGCAGTGCAAGCAAAGTTTGAAAGTGTAGCTCTGGCCTTGCACAGCACAGGGAAAAACAAGCTGCTTGTGTTTGAATTGAAGCATGCCTAGGGTTGATGGTGGTCCTTACTTAAATTTCATAGCTCCTTCCAAGGTCTGAGAAGTTTAGCTTATACTTTGATTTCTTTGTTTTGTTGTGTTGTTAGATAGCTGGAATTTCACTTCCATCTGACTTATATCCGTTTAGGGGACACATTCAGCCATAAAGGTCCCACTTCACTGGTATGAGTCAATGCTTGAAAACACATCAGGCACTGATTGTGTGTCAATATTACATTCAAAGTGAGTTTTAAAGAACAAGCATTATTTAGCTAGAATATAGGTTTTAATAAGCGTTCCAAACCTCTGAATCTTCCTTGCAGCAGGACAGCTTACTAGGCTTGAAAAATATTGCTGTAAATATGACAGAAGTAGGTCTTACTTGCAAAGAGCACTGAAATGAGCATTTAGCACAAAAATGTGGCACTTTAGTGTCTTGTTGGAGCTAACTGTGTTATGAGAACATTATCAAACAGGGAGGATTTTTGATCGAGTTTTTTGTCAACTTTGCATTTTCTTCAGCACTGTGCCTGATTTTCTAGCTTTTGTTAATGATTACTAAACCAGTACTATGTGTGCAAAAAGACTGATAAAAACAAGTGTGGAAGAGTGCATTCACATTCTTTAAAGTTAGAGTCTTCTTTATTTCAGTTGTGCATGGTCATGTAAAAACAAATCTTTAGAAGTAATTGTATTTCCTTGCTTTGACCAAATATTGTCAAACCAAATTAAAAAAGAGGATTTGTGGTAAAATTTGTGCTACATATTACATTCCTTTGTTATTTCTTTATCCTTTTTGGTCTTGCTAAGTTCATGAGTATATGCTTAGATAAATGTTATGTTTGTTTAACAATTCATCTTTTGATTCTATAAAAGTTGGTATCCTGCAGATCTTCTTACATAAAAAGTTAAACCATAACCATGCATCTCAGTTATCCCCAAAATTAAAGGGTCTGGCACAGTATAGATGACTGTGCCTGAGGTATTCTTCAAACAAGTTTGCCATTTATTAGAAATGAAAGATTGGGAATGGGAGACGAAAGGGAAAATTAAAGGCACAAGGCTGTATTTGAAGTAGTCATCAAAAACCCTGAATGATTTCCTAAATTGATGGTTTTTATTTAATGGTATTTATAAAATGCCATCCCTTTCAGTTCTCTGATCTTGAATCATTTTCATCTGACTGAGAAAAGTTGTGCTAAAAGCTGAAAGACCTTTCTGTGCCTTGGTTAGTTTCCCATAGACCACATCCCAGACAGGAAGCAGTCCCCAGTTAAAGTATTTTTAGTGCTGTTGAGTCTGGCTGCAAATTGGAATGTTCTTTTGATGTACTTCCTCAGTGTGACTAAACTTGTGTTCTTTGGGGGATTCTGTTTTGTTTTATTTTGTTTCTCCTCAGTAACAGTATGACAATTTCCTTTTCAGTGCCAGCCCAAGTGACAGGTCTGACTGTGTCAAGTCAGGGATCAACCAACAGCTTGTTCACCAACTGGACAAGAGCACTGGGAGATGTAGACTCATACCAAGTGCTACTGATTCATGAGAATGTTGTCATTAAAAATGAAACTGTTCCCAGTGAAACTAACAGATATCACTTCTATCCCCTGAAACCTGGAGGACTCTATTCAGTTGTTGTCACCACTGTCAGTGGAGGGATATCTTCAAGGCAAACAATTGCAGAGGAAAGAACAGGTAAAAAGGAAAACACTCCAGCATGCTTTTTGATAGTTGAATTTGTCTAAGAGAATGGTCTTGTGTTTAAGCCACTGCACTGAGAATTCAGAAAAACAGGAGTTTCATCCGTATAGCTTCATATGTGCACACTATCTGTCCAGATTTGTGTAAATATAGCTTTAGAGAGCTAGCTGCTCTAACTACAGTGGGAACTCTACAGCAGGATCACTCTGTAACAAAGACAAAAATATTCCCTGAGAGTAATGAACAACTGTCTAGGCAAATCACTCCTTGGAAGGGACTTTCTTGTTCCATTGGCTATGTGGTGGTGGTGTAGTATGACTGACTCCTTACTTATGTGTGCCAAGAAACTGCCTAAAGGTGGTGGGATGAATTTGTGTCTCAGTTTCTCATAACCCATTCTTTTTCTTTAATCCAGCATCAAAGGATGTCCACCAGGGCTAATTAGTTACTATGAGGTCCTTCTGTACTTCACAGAACAAGATTTACTGTTGCATCAAATTCTTTAGGTTTAAAGCGTCATGAAATGTAATACTAGTTCTGTGGATATTTAGAGGAAAAATCTGGTGACACAGTGCAATTTTACCTGTTATGTGAATTTGGCAAAGGCCAGGCATTCTGCAGTTTTCTGCAATGTTCTCCTTGAAAATCACTATTTTCAGGTGAAAAGGCAAAACAAACCTGAAAAAAATGGAGAAGAATAATACTTAAAGTAGATAAGTGTATTTTGTAAAATCATGGTGTGGGGGGGTTCACTGACAGCTGTTGGCCAGCCCCTCTGCTGAGATAAGTAAGTTCTGTGCAGCAGAGTCCAGTTAAAATTTGGAAGTTCATTATGTCTGAGTTCTGCCCCTGTAATAACTGAGTTTTGTACCTGAGTGATGATAGTTCTGGCAATGCAGAGCCTTTGAACTCACCTTGCTGGCTTGAAAAACAAGTGGCATTCATGTTTTGTCCACTAGGCGTCAGAAAACCCATTGGAAATGAAACATTCAGCTGTGGGCCTCAGCCTCTTACCAACCTCACCAGTTATTGTCGTTACTGAGGAATGGCAGTTTGAGAGGATAACTCAGCTTCTAGGATTTTGGAAGTGCTGGGATCAGGCCACCAAGAACAATTTCTTTCACTGTATTTAAAAAAGGAGATGAATGTTGCTGAAAGGCAGTCAGTGCAGAACTTCTCAGGAGTCCCAGTCTGCTTATTTTGCAGGGGATGGCATTACAGGGATACTCACAACAATAAGAATTCGCTAGTTAATGCTTTTTTTGTTTTGTTTTGTTTTTTTTCCTCTTTATTGCCCAGTTCCTTCCAGTGTGACTGGAGTAACAGTAAATAACTCAGGTCGGAGTGACTACCTCAGTGTTTCTTGGCTGCCAGCTTCTGGAGATGTAGACAGTTATTTGGTAACACTCTCTCATGATGACAAGATTGTTCAGACTCTCACCATTTCCAAATCATTCAGTGAATGCTCCTTCAGCAGCCTTACTCCTGGGACGCTTTATGATGTGATGATAACCACAAAGAGTGGAAAGTATGAAAACTATTCCCTCAGCCAGGAGCGAACAGGTAAAGAGAGGCTCTGGGCAAGTACAGTGACTGTAATCATTGTTATGTTGGTAATGGCTAATGTATAGCCATTACCTATGATTTATCAATATCTCACCAACTGGGATAGATGACTAGGGGTTGGAGGGTCAAGCCATAAAATTGCAGCTTTATAAACTTAGTTTTATTTTTATGCCCCTGTTGCTGCTTTATTTCATGCAAAAATGCCTTAGCATGAATGAAAGTAATGTCAGTCCTTATGAGTGAACAGAAATTATGTGTTAGTTTTGGCTCAAATGTGTTGTCCTGCCCTTAATGCCTCTATGTGGCACTTCAAGTGTATCCTACAGAGCATCTCCTCAGAAAGTTACTGAGGCACTGAAAGAACAGAAAAGGACAGGCTAATTAGTAAAATATTTGTGAGGTGTCACAATAATGAATAACACCCCCATCAGTTGGTTTTGGTAACGTAGCACACTTGTCTGTGGTTTTGGTCATGCAATTTTCAAGGATATTATAACAGGAGTAGAAAAATCTCAAAAAAGGATAGCAATAATGATGGAGAACCTTTCAAAACTTTCTCAAAAATGGGAAAAATTGGAGACTTTACGCTTGGTAAACCAGTAGAACAAAAGAAAGATTGTAAGGGGTGTTAAAATAACAAAGAGTATCAAGTTAGTGCAATTTTATTCTTCTCATGATCTGGGTGAAAATCCAAGCCACAAAAGGACAAGAGCCAAATTTTGGATCAGTGTTTGTCTGTAGAACTCACTACTCTTACAAAAATAGAGCAAGTTCCACAAGAGCAAAAATTAAAAAGGCAGACCATTGTATTGTCATAAGATGTAAAGCAGCCTGGAAAGTGCAGATGATAATTTATTGTTTAAATCCACATTGTTGTCTTTTTGCAACTTCCTCACAAAACTCTGGTAACTACCATAAATATAGTTCTCTACCACAACCCTGGTTACTTCAGGAAGTTCCTGCTTTTTTTTTTTTTCTTTCAGTCCCTTCAAGTGTCCAGGGACTTACTGTCAGCAATTCAGCCAGAAGTGACTACTTGAAGGTGTCCTGGTTACCTGCATCTGGATATTTTGATAATTATGAAGTGATCATCAGTAACAACAATGATTTCATCCAAACAAAAAGTGTCCCAAAGGATGAAAATGAATGTGTGTTCACCAGTCTGGTCCCAGGGAGGCAGTACAGTGTCACAGTCAGCACAAGGAGTGGGAAATACGAAACTAGTGAAAGAGTCTATGGCAGAACAAGTAAGTAAGCACCCTGGAAACATTCTGAGACAACCCAGGGTATTTTTTTTATTTACTGTACCCAGGAACAAAAATCTCATATGATTTTTAACATAGAATGTTGACCCTGACTCTTTGAATGTGTATTATTTCAAATACAGAAAGCAGTATTTAGTTTATGACCGTGCTTAAGTTACAAACAAGCAAAAAGTGAAAGAAGAGACCTATGCTGTTAAGTTGGAAAACAAATCTTGAAACACTGAAAGCCAAAAAAACAGTTGTACGGTTTTCCACATGAGCTTAGTATTTATCATTAAATTATGCCAGAATGTACTAAACAGTTTTTTCTGGTTATGGAAATATTTAGGAAAGAAGATAGACTAGACTTCACTCTATTCAAGCTACCCCAACCACTGGAATTGGAGAGCATGGGGCAAGAGTGGTAAGGTGGCTAGTTGGGAGCCAGCAGGGATCTGGGTGCAATCTTCACTTAGCACCATATGTGAGTTAAGGAGCCATGCAGAGAAACTCAGTTTATTAGCAGAGATGTAGCATGGGGCAAAAATAACTCACCTGTGTCTGGCACAAATTGGAAACTGCATTGTGGTGCTGCATCCCACAGATGGATTGCCTTGACTTGGCACTAGTTCAGGGCTCTTTTCTCTGTGTTTGTTCTACATGCAGATCTTATTCAGTTTTTGTTGGGTAGGTAAACTCCCTGCAGGCTCCATTATTATTTATTTATTTTTTTATGCTGATAGATTGTGGATTTTAGTTCTGAAATGGGACCTTCCAGTGTTAGATGGGGTGCAAACTACCCAAATAAGTGCAATCTACTGCTTTCTCAAGGGAACTGAATGAAAAATTGTAGCTCAGAAGCATGACTTCAGAGATGCTAGCTTTTAGCTGTGATCTGTTAGTAAGTACTGAGAAGTTTCCCATCTTTCTTCTCACTTCTTCAGTGCCAGAGTCAGTGAAGGAACTGACTCTTAGTAACAGGAGCACAGAAGATCTGCAGGTAACTTGGTCAAAGGCCGAGGGGGATGTTGATAAGTATGAGATTCAGCTGCTCTTCAATGATATGAAGATCTTCCCGCCCATTTTCCTTGGGAACACCATTGAGGAGTATTGGTTCACAGCTCTGACTCCAGGACGTCTATACAAAATTCTTGTTTTGACCATCAGTGGAGATGCACAGCGGGCTACTTTCATAGAAGGCCTGACAAGTAAGAAATAATGTGGTATTTAAAATGTGTTTAGGCTTTTCTAGAATGAAGCACTCAAAAGCAAGGGTGAGCCATGACTATATTCAAGCTTATGTAACACTCAGAGACAGCAGATCTCATTGAAAATCACACTAGTACTTAGCCAACACTCGTGCTTAATAAAAAAGTGTCGCATTTACTAATACTTGATTGTTGACAGAGAATCTGATTTGTTGCATGGGAATTGTATTGAGATGTCAGCATTTAGGTTTGTTATTCCCATGCATGCCAGTTGTTTGCTTAGTGTCTCTAGTGTAATCACTTAATTATTTTACACCTCTGTTTACCTACCTGAAGTGAATGATTGAGATGATAACAGAAAAATGGCTAACTAACTGAGGGTACCTAAAGAACTTTCATTTTTTGAGGTGTTTTGAAGGCATCATATGGATAAGAGGGAGGTTACACATAGAATTGTGTTTCTAATAATCCCACACAAATGTTTACAACTTTGCTTGTGTTTACACATGAATGACATTACTTGTACCTGTAAATGATCTTTCTCTTTTGAATAATTTTTCTGTGGCCATAAAATAGGTAGAAATTAGGAAGCCTGAGTCAAACAGGAAATTTGTGAGCAAGTGCCTTTTTGTTCCCTGTTTTTTTTTCAGTTCCAAGCAAGGTCCGAAACATTCATGTGTCGCCTAATGGCATGACAAACAGTCTGAAAGTGAGCTGGACCCCTGGAGGTGGAGATGTTGATTCCTACACAGTGACTATATTTCAACAAAACCATCAGCTTGATTCTCAGAGTGTCTCCAAACACATCTCTGAACACATGTTCCACAAGTTGGAAGCTGGGGAGCAGTACCGGGTGGTGGTGCAGTCTAACAGTGGCACCTTGCACAACAGCTTAGCAGCTTTTGGGAGAACAAGTATGTTTTTTTTGACACAACAAGAAAGTTGATTTATATCTTCCCATTATGTCTGACCGTTGTTTAATAATGTTTATGAATGTACTGTAGGGAATGGGGACATTCACACTCATGGGAAGTTTTTATCTCAAAGCATGAGTCATGATGTAGGCATGGGTCTGTTAATACCAGTGAGACGTGTCATTTCAGTAGCTTTACCGGGGTGAATGTGCATGGAATTCTAGTCCAGCCCAGTGTCTTCCTTCATAGGATGAATGCAATTCCATCCCTCTCATTTCTTATGCCTGTACCCATCTGACACATACGTCCACTCCATGTAGACAAGTATTGTGTTCTAGCAGAGCCTATTGCATGGTCAAGGTTTCTTAGACAACATATTGCCCCAGTGTCCAGGGTGTCAGAACATACAGAACAATGCAATACCTTGTTTTTAATGCATCCTTTCTCTTTAGCACCTGCATTTGTTATCTATGGCCTTGACTTTGTGCAGCAGCTGCTGGCTAACATTTTCTATTCTGGGCTACTATGTTGCACCCATTTACCACTCCTTTATTTTTCATATTCCTCTTTTAACTGTTTCAGTCAGTTCATTTCACTCTCCTTCTCCATCTTTTCATGATAGTCTATATATATCTGTTGCTTCTCCATTCCCGGTTCAGATATCCCTGATGCTCTGTAACTTCATCTGTTTGTATTTATGTCTAGGAATTAGTTGTTTGCATAAACATATGCACAGACATTTCTTTTCCCACAAGTGAACCTGAAAATATTTCAGGTTATTTGAGTTATGTTCTGTTAATTACTTTACTCAGATTTGTGTATTGAACGGTCTGTATTTCACCTGGTAATGTCCTGCCTTTAATTGTTGCTTCCAGTTCCAGCTTCTGTCCAGGAATTATTAGCCCATCATGCTTACAGCAGTCATTCCTTGTTAGTAACCTGGCAGAAAGCTCCTGGTGTAGCCGAAAGATATGACATTCTGCTCTTGAACGAGCAAGGAATCCTCCTGAGTAACAAATCAGAGCCAGCTACTGCCAAACAACACAAATTTGAAGATTTACGAGCTGGCAAGAAGTATAAAATACAAGTTTTGACCATCAGTGGTGGACTCTTCAGTAAGCGTGCAGAAACTGTTGGCCGAACAGGTAATTAGAACATCTTGGTTTACTTATACTTCCCTCAGTCAGATATCATTAAATATATGAACCATCTGTATATTTTGATTCTACAAAGATTCTAGTAAGGTACAGACTCTGGATGTTTATGCATCATTTTTCCTCATACATGCTTTGTATGTGAATCTGAACTTTACTATCATAATAATGTGACCATGGTTCATAATAAGGATATTAAACCAAAATGCTGAATGCGTCCCTCTGTCTTTTGTGGATATACCTGAATGCTTTATTGTCATCAAATTTTTAATTCATAGTTTCAAGGTTCATAGTGTAGGATTTGATGTGAGTACACACTTCTAAACTCAAGGCCAAGTCTTGCTTGCAGTCTTTACTGATTAATAGCTTCTTGTAGAAGCTAATGGACAATTCTCTGTGAGCACAGTCTAGAGAGTCAGACCTTCTGGGAAATAAAAATACTGTATTGGAGAGGCTCAGTGGCATTTCATAAATGCTTTCCTCTTGTTTCTGACAGTTGCTGTTGATATTACTTAGCTACTTGTGGCTTAATTTAAATGTGTTACGGCCATGAGTTTATTAAAGGTGCAGCTTAGTGCCTAGACTCTGATATTTACTCTTACCTTCTTTTCAGTTCCAGCAGCTGTTACAAATCTGAAAGTCACAGAGAACACCACTGACCGACTGTCCTTCAGCTGGACCACCTCTCAAGGGGAACTTGATTCATATGACATCTTCCTATACAATCCAGACAAGTCCCTTCATGACAGGATTTCAGGAGAGCAGCATCTCCAGCAGTGTTCATTCCAGAACCTGCGTCAAGGCAGGATGTATCGAATGGTGATTGTTACACACAGTGGAGACCTCACTAACGAGTCATCTGTCTATGGAAGAACAGGCAAGAACATCTAAGAAAACTATCTGTCTCCAGTGTGGTGCTCATGGGGGACACCAGTGAGCTGGACTGAGTCTGATGCTCATACTAGATTAGAGCAACTATTAAAAGTATTAAAATCAGCTCTAATATGTAAAAAGCATTAGATATATAAAAAAATAAATTTTGAATTATATAGTTACAGCAGGAAAAATGAAGTGAGGAACCTTATAACAATTCCCAGGAGCTCATGTCAGAAGAAAGACATTCCAGCTTATGCTCCCTAAGCAGGAAAATGGCTGTCTCTCCTCCTAAAAGCAATATTGGCCTGAGTGGAAAAGGCAAAAAGGCAAAGCAAGTAGGGTTAATGGGATAGGCAGTCTACCAGTGAAATAAAACTTGTTTCCCATGGGAAGCTCTGGCTGCAGCTCTGTGTTTGTTCAGCCACATGTGGAAAGCAGGGTTTTCTAAGCAGCTCTAGCAGCTCTGACATTCTGTGAAACCTTTTATTCCCCCGCAGCACCGCATAGGAACCCATCTGTGGGACTACATCTGCACAGTGATGCAATTTTTCAGCTACCTCAGAATGGGTGTTTCCAAATACTGACTAGGAAAAAGCTGCTTAACATTTGCAAAACTATCCATTATAAACATTGCAAACTCTTTTGGTAACAGTGGCAGTTCAAAATAATAAAGAAAGCTACTGAGATTTGCTTTTCAGCCAGCTGTGGTGGCTGTCTAGTTTGTAGAATGACTGTCATTACAGGACAAGTACAAGGTCTGCTTGACCTGTTTGCTTCTTCCCACCCAAAGGATGTTCTACATAAAGTAATATTAATTCCTCCTTTTTTCAGTACCAGCCCCAGTTGTTGGTCTCAAGGCATCCAACCGAAACATGACGGACAGTCTGTGGTTCACTTGGGGTCCAGCAGCAGGAGATGTTGACTTCTATGAGCTGAATCTTTACAACCCAAATGGGACACAGAAAGAATCTGAGCAAAGGAAAGACCTGGAAGAGTGGCATTTCCAGGGGCTAATTCCTGGCAGAAAGTATACTTTGGTTGTGGTGACTCACAGTGGTGACCTGACCAACACAGCAAATGCTGAAGGAAGAACAGGTATGGGATTTTTTTTTAGTCCCATCTGTTTGAATTCATTAGTTCACAGCTATGCAACAGACTTGTTCTGAGGGAGGATTTATTATAAGAGTCATTGAAGGTATAAAGATGAAGGATAACCTTAAGTGCATTAAAACAATGGATTGTGAAAGAAAAGCAGTCAGCACTGTTTTTCTTTCAAAGGCTCAGGAATATGTTACAACTGTGAAAGTCACCATCATCAGCACAGGTGCAGTAACTGGCTGAGTATACGAGATAATACAAACTACTTTGTGATGCATGAAGAAAATAATCCATGTTTCATTTTATTTGTCTTGTGTAAAAATTTGTTAAGAATCTCTCTTTCTTCTCTCCTTTTTTCCCCACTTTCTGCATAGCACCCAGCCCTCCTAACACTGTGTCATTTACTGATGTTGCAAACACTTCTTTATCAATCACTTGGCTGGGTCCTCCAGACTGGACAGACTATGATGATTTTGAGGTGCAGTGGCTTCCAAAGGATCCCCTCACAGTATTCAATCCCTACAGCAGCAGCAGATCTAAAGTACGCATCATCTATGGCCTGCGACCAGGGAGACTCTACGAGTTCAGTGTGAGAACTGTCAGTGGCGACAGCTGGAAGACATACAGTCAGTCACAGTCTGCAAGTGTGAGAACAAGTAAGTAAAAATTTCCATTGCACCCTAACACTCAGCTGAAGAAGATGCAAAACTGGAAAATATTACCAATTCCTTATGCAATCAGTAATTTTCATTAATAAATTCATGAATGACAGTGATGAATTCAGCTAGATTCTAAGCTCTTGCTGTGTGCAAGGTCAGCTATTTAAAGACTGATAATGGACATACATTTATAATCTTCACATCGAGAGTCAAGCTGTTTGGTTGCAGAGCCTAAATCAATCTGTTTCAGGGGTAAAATAAGGCTGAATATCCAAGCTTCTCTGTTGGTACTATATTGAAATAATCATGTTTCTCAATAATAAGACAGGAAGGATGAAAGAAACTGTTCTGTACTAGATTTGAAACTGGCATCGCTTCACTGCTCTGCATTTCTGCCTATGTTTGTGAATCTGTTTCATCTCTAGCAACTTCAGTAAAAGACTGATGTGAAAAAGTGAAATTGTAAAAATAACTGAGTTGTGGCAAATCCTCATGTTATTTGTGGTGGGATTCAGCTCTAAATTGACATCTATGTTTAGTAAGCTATATACTCTTTAATACAGCATAATAATTAAAATTTCACCTGTACTTAATTACGTAAATGTAGATGCCTGCCATCTGAGAGTGAAATCCTGTCTTTGTTACATGTTACATGATATAAATGGTGCTCCCATATTACATGGATGAAGCATATTTCTATGTTATGTTTAAGTAATATGGACACACCACATGCTGCCCAGGAAACCAAATCTGTCATGAGATGACAATATCAGTATTGACTGATATAAGTGACGACATGGAGCCTCCAAATAAGTTGTAACAACTTTCTAGAAATCCATTTCTTTGTGGTGTTGCTGTTCAGTTAAGACTTCAAGTAGGATTGAAGTTTCTTCCTTGTTTTCACAGTTAATTACTGGAGCTTCACAATGTTAATGGGGCAGATGTCACTAGATCTGATTTCAGATGGCTAAAATGAGTTAGACAGCCTTACATAATAACCAGGCAGCACACATTTGCAGGATAACTGGGAATACTGACTCCCAGCCTCCTGTTCTGATCTGATGGTTGATGCAGAATATAGGAGCTGTAGTGCGAGCAGAGTGTTTGACACCTGTCCCTTTTCCCACTGAGTTTCAACTTCTCAACATTTCTCTAGAGCCAGACAAGATACAAAGCCTTCACTGTCGGCCCCAAACCTCTACTGCTATCGCATGTTCCTGGACTCCTCCCGATTCTGACTTCGATGGGTATAGCGTTGAGTGCAAGAAAATGGACACCCGTGAAGTGGAATTTTCTAAAAGGATAGATAAAGACAAATCTCTACTTAATATTATGACCCTTGTTCCCCACAAGCGATACCTGGTGTCCATCAAGGTGCATTCTGCAGACATGACAAGTGAAGTGGTTGAAGACAGCACCATCACAATGATTGATCGTAAGTACAATTCAGAGTTACCCTGAAGACAGGCATTGAGCAGCAATAAGCAATTGCTGGTGTTGCTTAGACAGTAAAAGGAGTTCTGAACTCCACAATTGCCAATGTGTGGAGTGGTGGCCAGAGTAGACTGAACCCATTCTTTGGTCTCTGTTGTGACAAACAGTGTAAGATTTTGACTATATTGCCTCTCATTACATTGCCAGATCCAATTATTTGGCTCATTCATGAAATATAGCCTCAGAAACATAAATACCTTGTCCTCATCATCACATGCCTTGTCTTTATCAGTTTGTCTTCATGCTTGCTGCTTGGCTTTCTGTATCTGGCTATCTGTACCCTCACTGATGGTAGCCATCCTCAGCACAAATATCCATCAATAAGGACATTGAATTGTAGTACTACATTCTCTTTTGGTGTCTATAGACTCTTCTGAGGTGCTACTTGACCAAATCACCTGTAGGACCTGAGGGAGGATCCAGATTTCTATAGCATGTGCTTTGAAACAGATTCTTCAGTTTCTCTACCCATAGGCTGCTGAATGGAGTATCAGTAGTATCTGCTGGTGCCTCTGCACTGCCAGGCATCGCTGCAGTCAACAGCCTGCCATTGCTGACCCTAGAGCTGCCCCAGATTTTTCACTACTTCAAGATTCAGTGGCACAGCACAATGCAGAGGCTTGCACTGTTCCAAGGCTAAACTCAAAAATGAGAGGATGGCCCAGAGTCCTGTATTCAGGGATGCCTCTGTAGCTGCTTTTTAAAAGCCACGTTTGTGTGAAGTGCTAGATCATAAAAATTATGTTTGCTTTGGGAGCTATTGAGCTAAGCTAGAGTTCAGTCACCAAATTGCCTTCTCCTTTGCCCCTCAGTTGCCTTTAAATCTCCTTCCTCTATCACAAAGGATATTACAAATCCAGATGTAAGACCTAGTTATTCATGTCACAAGAGGTGAGACTGAGTCCTGTTTGAAGGTTTGCTGATCATGTTTATTCTTATTTGGTTTATGTTCATGTTTGTTTATTCTCACTTGTTTTGAACACTGCTGTTCTCCCAGACCCTGGTTAACACTGGAGGCCCTACCTCAAGGGAGCACAAAAAATTGCAGCTGGACTTTGTAGATGTAAGAGGTATAGCTAAAAGCATATGAATGTATGAATGTATTTTTTGTTCTTTTGGCATTCTAAAAGCTTCTGAAATTTAGCCTCCTGCTTTGTATTTTTCTATATGTGCAATATAGTTTCAGTACTACAGATTTTTAAAAGAATCAGCAATGTAGACCCTTAAAATCCCCACTTACGCTGCACTTTCTTCCCTGTGTACTTCACTTTCCAGTTACTTCTACTGTGTCACTGTTCAAGGTGTAGTTTTGTGTCATACAAAGAACATTTCCTATGGAGATTCTGCAGTCAGTCTAGAAAATGGTATTCTGTAGTTGAGTGCGCTGTGTGGCTAACCCTGGCTGTTCCTCTGGAAAAGAAAGCAGAAATATAGATGCTTAAAACAGGTAACTTCTGTAGTGAGTGTGTTAAGTGGCCTCCAAACACTTGGCTTAAACCTGTGTTGTTTTCAGCAGCTACAATTTCTGTTTTCATAGGCTTGACATGACTTTAATGCATTTCCATGTGGGCTTCTGCAGGAATTCATACTGAGGAGGTGTCACTCTTATTATGGTGAACACATTGCTGGCTTGTTTCATCTTCTGGCACTTTCACTGTGGGAGGTGAAGACTCTTGATTGCAAAGGGAGTAGAATCAGAGACTTGGTTCCAGGCAACTGAGATTTATTACAAATTGCATTTTCCTTATTAGCAAGTACATAGGTAATGCTTTTTCTCTATTTTGTATTTATTTTCTATTTATTTGATTACTCAGGTCCTCCTCAGCCACCTCCAGATGTACGAGTGAACAAAAAAGAGGTGCTGATTACCAAATCCTCCATCAACTTTACTTTTAACTGCAGCTGGTTTAGTGATACTAATGGAGCTGTGAAGTACTTTACTGTGGTTGTGAGGGAGGCTGATGGTAAGTGTCATGATTTAATGCTATTCTCTCCATAGCCAATAAAATTTACATGGGGAAGTACATCCCTATCACTGCACAGCAACAGGGTTTCTCCTCATCTAATGGCTGAGTGTCATACAGGTATTTGATCTATACTTCCTCGCTAGCCTGAGGATGTAGGGAGTCCTATTCTCAGGGAGTCTGTAGCAACTACAGAGCTCAGACAGAAGCAGTTCTCTAGATTATACTGACATGTATGTTCAGACAGTTTTTATAGTCTAAGGCTTGTGTTGGTTGCCACTGCCAGTGAACACAGGTGCCTTGCTGTGCACAGATTTCGAAAGGTAGTTTAAATGTTAGGTGTGTACACTAAAAGGCAATCACTTTGGAGAGTCTCAGTAAGCCATGCTGGGAAGCCACAGGTCTGCCAGGTGATGTTTGCTATCTGAAGAAAATGACTTTGCATACAGCACTATAAAACAACAGAAATGGTCCTTGTGACATGCACGTAAACCTCTCTTTCTACAGCTGACCTATTGTTGAGTCGTGTGTCTGGCAAATCAGATACATGTCTCAACAATTTATACCTTGTTTTTAGAAGTGGCTTCATTTACTGTCATACCAGGACATATTTTGTGACCTTTATGAAAGTTTCTTAATATCTCTCTCCATCAGCCCCTAGGAAAAAAAAAAAAACAGATAATATTTCCACTGTCTGCTTTGTCATGTTTGGGCAAACTATAAAGGTTTTTGAGAAGGACTACTCATTGCCATAGCTTTGCCCATCTGAGTCTCTTCCAGTATTGTGAATTTACATTCAGGGGACTCCTGTAATTTCCTACTGTAGTTTTTCTCTATATACGGTAGAGTTGTCAGTTTATGGGGTTTTTAACTTCTTTTTGAAATAGCTAGCAGTAGAATCCAGGAATCTGGATCACAAAAACTCCCAACAACAAAGGAATAAATGTCATAGCATTCAACCTGTACATGCCTATTGCGGCAAAAGTTGCACTGAGGACTTGTGAGGAAATCTGCCTAAAAAAATAATAGAAAGGCTGGTAATGGAAGCAAGGTACCCTAACCATTGTAGCTTTGTATTCATGAGGTAGCCTCCAAGAAATAGAAAATTGGATAAAAACATGTCTCTCAAGAGCTTGAGCCTATAAACCTCATCACATTAATGGCTGTGGCATCTGAACCTTCTGTCTTTCTCTGCACATGATGTAGGTAGTGAAGGACCAAAGCCCGATGAGCAGCACCCGTTACCTTCCTACTTGGAGTACAAACACAATGACTCTATACGCATCTACCAGACAAATTATTTTGCCAGTAGCTGTGCTGAAAACCCTGACAGTGACTATAAAAGCTTTGACATTAAGCTTGGAGGAGAAATGGAAAATCTGGGAGGAAAGTGTGATCCAGATCGCCAGAATTTCTGCGATGGACCTCTAAAGCCTCGAACTGCATATAGGTTAGACTTATATTGGTATCTGTGCTCTGTCACATTATTAGGCTTGGTGTCATCTGGGTGCCTGATCCACCTGAGTTTCAGAAGATTAGTAACTGCATTGTACAATGTTCTTTGTGTTTCACTGCAAATTTATGAAAGCTTTATCCATGCCCCTGTTCCATAGTTAAGAACCAGTCATTCACGAGCAAGGGAATGATATTATTAATTATGCACAAAACTCTGTGCAATTAATAGGTTTATTTATTTACCTCAACTTGATGGGAGGCTCTCCTATTGCTGCTCAGCATTTCTTTGGAAAGACTGAAGACAATTGGCTAAGTCAGAAGAGTATTTAACAGAAGAAGGCAAGCATGCTTCACTCAGTCTGGCAGAACTACCCCACTTGTTCTTTTGGAACAAGCTAGAAAGACCTGGAGGCCGTTCTATCCTGTGGCCCCATTCTCAGGCTCCAGAGCTAGGTCCAGGTTAGCTGTAGGATGTAGAAGAGGATGACTTCCAAGACCAGCCTCAGCAGTTACATTGGCTGTGAGACCAAACATGAGCTCCAGTGTGGCTCAGTGACACCCCTCCCACAGGCAAATACTGTCCCAAGAGTTCTGCAAGCTGCTCACTGAAAAGCCACATGGACAGAAGGCACATGCCAAGGAGTGCCCATTGTGCCTCTCAGCTTCTTCATCATCATTAAAACAGTGCTAACCTACTATAGGCTGCTCCCATTAGGGCACATTTCCCAAAACTTCAGTCTGAGAAATACCCACATTACCAGGAGAACAAAGAGGACTCTAACATTTATCCATTAGCACAGTCGTGCCCAGCCAAGTGAAGGGAAAGTGTGTCCCCCTGAGGAGCATTTCTGAGTCCTCTCTCCTCTGCAGCTTCTGCTAGTCCTGCCTTCAGACATGGTCAGGCTGTGTGTGCCTGCAGCCAGAGCCCCCATCTGTTACTTCTGCCAGGGTACCTCAGAGCTCTCCACCTGTGCTAGCTGGACTCCCCTATATTTAACTCAGGGATCAGTATTATTAATTAAGTACAAGACTGATTAACTCAGGTGTCTATATTAAGAATTATCTATGATCAGTGGAAATGTTTTAGTTGTCTCAAAGGGACAAATGCGTTTTTACTTTTCTGCTGTTGGTTCTGAACATCTGATGAGCCATTTTTTTAACTGTATTTTTTAGAATCAGCATACGAGCTTTTACTCAGCTTTTCAGTGAAGACCCAAAGGAACTTCCTAAACCACTCTTTGCAGACACCTTCTTCTCTTTGCCCATCACTACAGAGGCAGGTTAGTTTCAAGCTGTTATCAGTGACTGTGCCATGTGATTATATGTTGTGCCTAAGAATACTCTGGCATTTAGAGCTATTTGTAAGGAGTGGAACAAAGCTTGTTGTGCATGTCCTGCTGAGAGGACATGAGACGACATGAAAGGCTGCTCTGAGAGGAAGCTGACTTGGCTTATCTACCTTTACTAGAAAATTCAGAGGACAGCTTGACAGAGCTGCTGAAAGTAGAGAAAAAGAAAAATGCTCAGTGGGGCTATCACCAAGAAAGCTTCCAACTGAAAGAGAACCACTCCCATATAATGGAGTTTTGCTTTCTTTTACTGTGGTTGGGAGTGAAAAATTTTGTTTAATGGTTTGAAAAAAATGAGGACAGAAAATCAAGGCCAGGTTTTAGCTAGTTTTAATGTTTTTAAAGTGTTTTAATGCCTTATATTTCCTTGTATGTAGCCATTTTCTTCAGCTGATAATAACAGATCCCCTGAAAGTTATTGATTCTCTGATTCTTTTGATCCTTTCCTCAAGACATATAAATATACTATTTTGTTTCTAGAGCCTCTCTTTGGAGTTATTGAAGGTGTGAGTGCTGGCTTGTTTCTGATTGTGATGTTGGTGGCTGTTACTGCTTTATTTATCTGCAGACAAAAAGTTGGGTAAGCTGAGTCCCTTTGTCAGTCTCTGTTATTAAAGTCATGTCAAATTATATTAATTTAAGTAATACAATTGATTAGCTAAAAATTGGATGGATGCACTGAACTGTTCAACAGATAAAAGTCTATGTCCTCCCAAATTCTGTACACACTAAGTATACAACTAATGACTTGCACATTAAGAAATCTATATATACTTAATTCAAATGGTGTCAGAATTATGTCATAGAGGATCCTTGTAACTTTTATTTTGCAGTAGCAGTCTGAATAGTTCTGAATAAAAAATGGTTTATCATTCAAACTTTTATCTTCTGGGCAAACATGTCTTTTGCCAAAAAATGAAGTGTTTCAGATTAATTGCATCTGCATTGTAGATGGGAAGATTTTGAAACTGTTCATTTAGACTGTATAATTTCAATGCAAAAATACTGAGATGTGGCATTACCTCAGTGTCCAAAAGATTAGCTCAAACTTTGCTTCTCATTTTTTGTCAGTTATAGTTGTATATTTCACATTACAGATGAATCTTAAATAGTGAACTTACATCTTTTTTTAAAATGAAATACTGTGTGTCGACTGAAAAAATCTTTATCCATTTAAACTATTTTGCATGACTGAGAGATGTGAAATTCTTTGTAGTTTCTGAAATGAGAAAAAAACCTCAGCATTTCTAGTGCACGGGAAACACTGCAAATCTGAAATTCAGCTCTTTTACTGGTACAAAATTAAGCTGATATGTTTTTGAATTTGATTTTCATATGCCAGAATTTCAGATTTAAAAAAACCCTATTTTCTGACTAGTCATAGCTTTTAGCCAAAATGGATAAACTTCATTACAGAATGTGGTTTCTTGTTGTAAGTTATATACCCAGCAAGATGGCAGTAGTACTGGCATGGTTTTCCCACATCAGACATAGAGAAAGTGTTCTCTAAGGGAGATGTCTTGAAGGAGGAGATGGCAGCAAAAAGATGAAAGGCAACACTAGCTGTGTGGAGTAAGTACCACTTCTGTGGCTTTCCCAAAGCCTGCTGTGGTTATGCTACTTACTCCTGCCATGAATGTGGGCATCTGCTACAGGCCTGGTCTGCAGAGTGGATGTGCTGGAAGCTGTAGACCTTTTACAGCTCTGAAAACTACCTCTGTGTTCCTCTGCATGTAGAGAATCAACTGATTTAGGGGTCCATCTTAGCACAGGGCACCCTCTTTTATGATGGGCTGGACTGCGAGTGTTTCAGAACAAGAAAAATGTTTTACTCCCTGTGCCAGGCATACCCTCTACATCACTATTGCCAAGCTAAAATATAGGAAAACTCTGAGCCTGAGCTAAGAGCAATGTCACAGGATCAGAGCCAAAAATCAAAACACAGTGGAAAATGGTAAACTGGAAAAAAAGACATTTAAGAAAGTATAACTTATGTCAGTGCCAGCTCTTACCAGTCTCAAAACTTAATGATGTAACAGAATACCTTCCTTTTTGTTCCAGCAATGGCCATGAGAGACCTACAGCGAGGCTGAACATTCGTAGAGACAGGCCACTGTCAGTCCATTTGAACTTGGGGCCAAAAGGGTAATGTAAAAAGTTTGGTTTTTTAACATAGCATTGTGGTTGAACAGACCCATCTGATCACTTACTGATGAAGTGTTTCTTTTTCTTTTGAAATAATTTCCAGGTACAGGAAAACTTCCAGGTAAAAAGAAAAAAATTAATACCTAAAAAACTTCTTGGTAGCGAACTGGATAAATTATGACTGTGATTCATCCTGTGATTTTCTTCCTCCTGTTGAATATTTCAGTCCGATCAAAGTCAGTCACTTTGAAGCACACTTCACCAAACTTCAAGCAGACTCCAACTACCTTCTGTCCAAGGAATATGAGGTGGGATCCTAACCTAGGCAAAGGACTTCCTTTGTGAAGGGGTGGGCTGACTGAATCAACTGGTTAACGTATTAGAAAGGTCTGCATTTGTTTGCCTTATTCATGCAAATCCAAAAAAGGTGGAGCATTTCATTTGAACTCTACTTGTCCATGTGCAGAAACTAGCTCTTCATTTGGCATCTTCTGGTTGGAAGCTTCTGCCTGATACTTGTCTGGCTGAGATTAGGAGCATTTGTTTGAATGGCACATCTGTGTGATAAAGTATGGAAGGTACCTGCCAGCCATGCAGTTGCTTTAAAACAGTATGATTACGTATGTAATTTCAGTTTGTTTTTTTATAAAAAAGCACCTGCTTTCTGTCCATGGCCTTTGAGAGCTGATGAGCACTATTTCCCTTTGTGTTGTCTTGTCCTTTAATTATTTTGACCTCACATTTTATTCCTATTCCTTTTTTACAGGACTTGAAAGATGTGGGTCGAAACCAGACATGTGACATAGCCCTTCTGCCAGAGAACAGAGGGAAAAATCGATACAATAATATATTACCCTGTGAGTTTTAGCTTTGGTTGTGTAATATTGCATCACACAAGCTATTTTTCACCTTTTTTTCACCAAGCCTAGTGGAAAAGAGTGCAGCCAATCCCTTCCCTCCTTTCTGTCTGAGATGAAATATCTCTGCCAGCTCAGGTTCTTGTGCTAGGAGGCAGATGATGCATGGCCCTGAATGGCTTCACATAGAACAGTAATTTAATTTCACACTAGAGGTGTAATGACTAGCATTCAGTCCAGGGAGAAAAAGCTCAAGCTATTGGGAGCATTCAGTCACTGCTGATAACAAGGATAGTAGAAATAACAGTAGGGTTTTTTACATACAGGGTAGCATCCATTCAGTGCTCTTTGACAACGTTGCCAAATCTTTGTTCTTCAGAGTACACAGCAAACCTACTATACAATGTAGAGCTGGTGTGATTCTGCATGGTAAGACATGTCAAGTTAACCCTGTTCTTCTCATGCAAGACCTGTCTGTCATTGAGAGGTTCCCCCTTTAATCTCCCCCCTGTCATTTGGAGGTAGAACATTGAGGAGGAGCACCACATAACTCAGTGCACCACATCCCTACTAATGGATGTGGCATGTGCTGGCAGCACATCCTCTCTTATATCCTGCCTGCTCATGCCAGCAATGACACCTGACTGAGATCCAACATGGCATTATCTCATGAATCAGTGTCCTGGCAGCTCAGGCACTATATGTTTCTGTAGAGAGGGCCCTTCACCTACAAAAGATGTTAGGCCTGCTCAGCGTTAGCTCAGAATATCACTGAAGTGTAACTGTTCTTTCAAGGGCAGAGCTGGGCACTGCTTTTCAATACAGCATTCTGCTGTTAGGATCAAAGGAGGATGCTATTTTGGCCCTTTTGTTGTCACAATAAATCCTATGTAGCTCAGCAGAGGAAATTCAGTATATTTACTGCATCCTTCTTACCCATCTATCTCCTAGTCTCTGGAACAGTCCACAGCACTCACAGATTAAAGAGGCAGTAAAACCAGCAGTTATTCCTTATAAATTAGCTCTTCCTATAAAATCTTGTAATAGTGCTGGCAGTCCTTTTACAAACACATTTCTGTAAGTGCTGAGAGGGACTGAAAATCAAGACCTAGCCCTAAGCCTCTTGTAATCAATTTCTTGCTAGATGATACATCAAGAGTGAAGCTTTCCAATGTGGATGATGACCCTTGCTCAGACTACATTAATGCAAGCTACATACCAGTAAGTGACTCAAGGGTGGTGTTTTACAGTCCTCCTTCCAGTGGTAATTTTTCCATCATCTAAAACTGAATATAAAGCTGGATGGTTAAGGCTCCCCTCCCCCTTCCTTGATTCACTTGAGCTAAAAAACTAAGAACTCATTTTGTGGCTGTGCTGAAAGACTGTGTCTGACTACCATTAAGTTAACTGTGAGTGATTTACCCAGCACTTAAGGACACTTTCTTACATTGCTATAGTTATGTAAGACAGCAAGTCTAATTGGCCAAGGACATATTTTTAAAGGTCGCTGATTTTATACAGTGTCCACAACAACTGTAGCTGTCACTGCAGGTGGCATCCTCAGTGTGGAGCTGTAGCTCATCCTGACAGCATTTGCACCTTGCAGGGTGATAAAACTGGCTGAAATTAAAATAATGCCCTTTGCCAAAGAGTTATGATTGATAATAGCAGTGGCTTTAGAAATCCAGATTTCAAGCCAGAGCTCAGCTAGTTTATTAAAAATGATAAATAAAACAAAAACCCCTAGCAGCTTTAAAATTGCTTGAGAGCGTGCTGAACACCAAAGAACAATTGAAAGCTTTGAGTGTCACAAAAAGAACGGTATTTAGATAAACTGCCACAGTCTCTTCCTTCTCTCTGTTCCAATCAGTCATTTGCTCTCAGGTCCAAGGCAACAATTTAGCTTTCAAAACTATTGTCCCAGCAAGGGTTGCTGCAGAGCCCTATCTGCAACCCCAAGGCTTGTTCAGTTGTTAAAAGATTTTTTCTGACTTTTCGGAAGCTGATGGAGTTCTCTTTATTTGCAGGGCAATAATTTCCGCAGGGAATACATAGCAACTCAGGGCCCTTTGCCTGGAACCAAAGATGAGTTCTGGAAGATGGCATGGGAGCAAAATGTTCACAATATTGTCATGGTAACCCAGTGTGTTGAGAAAGGCCGGGTAAGTAGTGACTCTTCTTTGTCTGTTTTAATGTCTGTCAAATGTCAGTTTTAACATCTGTTAAAAGGTTTTGCTTCTTACTTGCATCACGCTAAAGCCAAAAAGAGCCCAGTCAAAAGAGATACACAGCATGAAATAAAAGATATAATATAAAGACTGGAGGCAGATCAGGGCTGTGAAGTGAGCATACACAGACTGTCTCAAGATCATGCAGCATGTCAAGGCTGGAATTAGAAACAGAGCTCAGTGCTTCCAGTCTCTAATCCAGGACTTTGTTCACTAGACAATTCTCTTCAGCATGCAAAAGGACAACCACCAACAAAAAGTGCCCGTTTATCACATCAACTCTGATCAACTTCTACTTTAAATATAAGCTCTGGGGAGTAAATGTTGATCAGTAAATACATCAAATTATTTCTGATATATAAGCCCTGATGTAGTTAGCAAAGAGACCACTCATGCATTTAACATTCTTCCTGAGTGCAAGTGTAGCATGGTATGCTACATGTCCCAGGTATGACCATGTCCTGTCCCTTTGTAAGACAGCAACTAGATCTGTAAGAAGATTAAACAAACTTGAACTAGTGATCCTCTAATAGCACATATAGGGTCAGTTCCTCTCAGCTTACCATTTTTTCCTGAGGAGAGGGTGAAAGCCAACACAGAATAGGATCTGTATCTTTCTGCATCTCACTGGCTCCAAGTGGCACTCTACTGCCATGTCTCAGCAAGAGATGAACAAGGGGCACTGGAAGCATAGCTCTCATCCAAGCAGAGATGTGAGAAGAGTTGGCACAGAAAATATGCTCTGTAAGAAAGCATCAGTGAAGTTCTTCCCATTCCCCCCATCACAAATTAATTATGAGGACTTCTACTTCCCACCCCAATGCTAACCCATTCCCATGGCAGACCCTGTTTGTTGAGATGGCAGAAAGTGGCATCTCTCTCTGAATTCAGCTGCTGCCTTTCTTCCTTCATCCTCAGGCACAAGAGGTCTGAAGTCTGCTTTGGCCATTGCAGGATGGTGGCATTGTTTGTAGCTATTTTGACCACTAAATCTGTCTTTCCTTGTATCCCTGCAGGTAAAGTGTGATCAATATTGGCCTCTTGACCAGGATTCCTTGTACTATGGAGACCTGATTGTTGAGATGCTGTCTGAATCAGTGCTCCCAGAGTGGACAATACGAGAGTTTAAAATCTGCAGTGTATGTTTGCATTTTTTTCTTTCCTGATTAATTGACTTAAAACACTTGCAAGGCTAAATTAGGAAGGTTTATTCCACTGTACCACAGTTGTATCATGCCTGACTCCCCTCTGGTGGAAGCTATAGCATTTTCTCTGAAGGTACCTGTTCTGTGTGTCCCTTTCTCTCTTGTCCTGATGACTCACACTTTTGAATCCCAACAGGAAGAGCAGCTTGACTCAACGAGGCTCATTCGTCACTTCCACTACACTGTATGGCCAGATCATGGTGTGCCAGAGACCACCCAGTCCCTGATTCAGTTTGTCAGAACTGTAAGAGATTATATCAACAGGACCCCAGACACAGGACCAAGTATTGTACACTGCAGGTATGTGCAGCAGCACAAGGGCTCAGTGGCACAGAGCCCTTGTCCCTACCCTTGGGAAGATCCCTAATATTCATCCCTGTTAGACTATGGGCAGCTGCAGAATCTGAGAGATAGCTGATGGTCATAAGTTTCCAGATACGTCAGAGCAGTATTTCCAAGGCACATTCATTCACCCACAACCTTACCCTGGAGATGACTCGAGAATTATTCTTAGGGAACCACTGTATTTCTGTGGTACCGCTGCAGAGCATGAACGTGTCAGCAGCTGCCACTGCTCATCGGCTTTTGCATTCTTAAATTGCCCACATGCTGCTGTTGTGGCCCAACGTTTGAATCACAAAGGGGTGTTTAAAAGGTAAGATATACCCAGGGTGAATCTGACTGTGTGTGGATATTGAGACTAGCTGATCCGTCCTTCCCCCATTCTGACTGAGACTCCCTTTTCTTGCTGCCTTTTCATGCTCTTCTGCTTTTTCCATCACTGGCAGTCACAGGGTTGCAGTTTTCCCTCAGTTCTGTGCACTTGCATAAAAAATGACAAAATTGAGCTGCCTGATCTGTTATCCACTGGCCAGTTGCAGCAGAGTATAGGGCTACAGAGGGAGAAAGAGTGCAGTTGGTGCTGTATCTTCTGATAAAGCCATATGTTCACTGGTAGTACCTGATTGTAGTATCTGACCCCTCCACCATTATATGTGCTGAGGCTTGTGTCTTACATGACCCTGTCTGTGTCTGCCTGGACAGCATGTGCTGCAGCGTGTCAGACGTCTACTGCATCCCACAGCTGCATCTCTGAAGAGAAGAGGTTTCAAAGTTAGAGTCAGGTGCAGTCTTTCAGTGTATCTCAATGACTGGGTTAATCCAAAGCAGAAAGCAGTGCAGGCAGTAGCAGAGATACCTCTACCATTACTATCCTTTCCTCCTTCCTAAAAAAATTCCATTATAAAGTGTTATAAAGGCCCAAAGGTGCCATTTGAACAATCTGTTTCTCACCCTGGAGATCTGAACTTTACAAAAGTATCACATGAAGATGGTGAATGCTTTGATCCATCTGCTTTTAAGTCTCTTGGGTTGTTTTCTTTTCCAGTGCTGGTGTTGGCAGGACTGGCACATTCATTGCACTGGACCGAATTCTGCAACAGCTGGACTCGAAGGACACTGTTGACATTTATGCAGCAGTCCATGATCTAAGGCTTCACCGCGTTCACATGGTTCAGACAGAGGTAAGGTTTGGATAGCCTGCTATGCACCAACAACAGCTACAGTATGTAATAATCAGTCTCATCTTAAAGGCTCTCAAAGCACTTTGCATTTACTCCACTTTCAAATATGAGCTAGATGTATTTTAGCTCTGTGAGAGTTTCCAGTTCAGGTTTTTTTCCACTGGCTGTCTTAGAGAGGGTCCAAACCATAACAAGTTGCAGTTATGCTTCCTGTAAATTTCTCCTTTTTTTTGCCCTGGCCCATAATCACCCCAGCAGCATTATGCATCAGGCACTTAACAGCTCACAGTTGCTTCACTGCAGAGTCCAGTAAATGAGCTTTAAGTGGAGATAGGTCCTTCAGGGATAGGTTTGGAAGACAAGCCTAAACCAGACAGATAGGTTGACATAATGGAAAGGGGAATGCAGGACAGAGAAAATTAGATGTATGCAATTTTAAAGCTCTGGCCACTGTGACCCGTGCCTTTGCAGTTTATGTTTTATTGAGCTGCTCTGTCATTTTCATTATAATGATTTTGGAAAGTTGATTGGCATTCTCCAAACATACCATGGAAAAGCAAGTACATTTGTTCCCAAAGTTCAGAAAAAATAAATGCTTTGTATTTCTTTCTGTGCTTTTAAAATGGCAAGAAAATCATGTTTTACTGATAGGAGCTAAACATTTAGGAACTGGTTTAATAAAGGTTTTTTTGTGGAGTTACTCTGTACATTTTCCTTGTGAACCGTTAATAGAAGAATGAGAAGTTTGATGCCTCTGCCTGTAACTTGATACTAATGGAGCTCTTTGTTGCAATTTGGAAACCAGTATATCAGTGACAGTGTTTTCTGATAGATGTAAAAGTCTCATATGGGTATAAAGAGAGGCCCAGCTGGGAACACAAAACAAAGGGGCTCCTGGAAATATCTTAATCACAGAAGACCTTCTGTTGGAGGGGAGACAGGTTCCCAGCCTAGTTTCTGCATCTTCAGAGACAGATCCTCTTACATTCCCATCATCTGTAGTGTGCAAAGGCAGACAGACATCTCAGAAGGATGGCTCTTTTTCCCTAGCTGGAAAAAAGAGGCAACTACCTCAAGAGCCTAAATTTGACTTATAAACAAGTAAAATTGTGTAATACAAAACCAACCTTTGGCATGAGCTTGGCATGACATCTAAGCCAAAAGGCAGACAGATCCACACAAAATTCGAAGGCCACAGTACCATCATACTTGACAATACTCAGTCACAGAAAAACAGCAGCAACAAAACAATGCCTCTGCTTCAGACTTGGCTCAACATTGTTTAAGGCAAGAGACTGGAGGTGGAGACAGGCAAGGGAAAACTTTGTGCATCAGCTCAAAAGGCAGCATGCTACAGCAGCTGTAACCATTCCATTTGAAAATGGATTTTGCCAAAGAAAGTCTCCATGCTTGGCCAGCTTTCCATCATGTTGGTGGGTGGGGTGCAGGGTTCTGCTCTGCACAGAGAGCAGCTGCATGTGCATAAAGGCAGATATCCTGGCTTTCCCAGAGCCAGAGCACTGAGGGAAAGACAATGAGCAATGTGAGGGGAGAAAATACATATACTTATTGGAGAAATTATGTTTTTGAGATAATGCTAAAAAAGGTACACCTTGGTATATATGAATATGCTTGGCCTGACTTTTGGGTACCATGTTACACTAATCTAAAGACTGTTATGACCTATGTCATAAACCACAAAGAATAGCAAAGCATGAAAGTTTAATAATCTATTCTGTGAAGATAGTTTGGTGAGTAATCAACAGTCAATAACGTGCTGACCTTCCTTACATTGGTTGTGAATGTCATCTTAGCTCCATTCTATGAAAGGCACTCTTCAGAAGAGACTGTCAATTGCTGTATAGTCAGAAACAATCTTAGAACTTATGCTGGATCTGAAAAAAAAATAGTTTTTTCAGAGATTTTTCTGATTTTTTCAGAGATTTAGGTTTCTCATGGTTGTCTGAAATATTTATTTGTTATTGTAAAATTCTGTGGAAAATGTTTCTTTTCAGAACAAAAAGAAAAATCAGGAAATTTTTTGTCTTTCCTGTGCATATTAATTCTTCTACATATACTTTGTACCAAAGCACTCAGAAGTAGTAGCTGTCCAACAAAGCACCATGTGAAATTGCACTTCACAGTTGATAAAGCTTTCACTAATGGCATGATCTGTCAAAACATACTGTGTTCATTTATGTTTTACTGGTATTATTTCTAAAGAGAGGTGATCACAAAAGTTTACTATATTACCAGTGTGAAAAGGAGATTAATTTTAGAATGATATTTTAATTTTTAACACCACTCTTGATTTTTTTGAGGGAGTTAGTTTTTAATGATTTTTCACAGTACAGAAAATTAAATCACAAAAATCCTCAGTGTCTTAAAAACAAATCTTTTGCAGTGTCAATACGTGTATCTACATCAATGTGTGAGAGATGTGTTAAGAGCCAGAAAACTTTGCAGTGAGCAAGAAAATCCCTTATTTCCAATATATGAAAATGTGAATCCAGAGTATCACAGAGGTAAATACAAGTTTATCAAATTCTAAAATGTTTCAAATGCGGTAGCTCACTGACAGTCTAATTGAGGGGGAATTGTGCTATCCTTAACGATTGATATTTCTTTATTTCCTGGACCTTCATTTGTTCCCTCTGCTATTTTCATTCTTGCAGTTGTATCTTTATTTTCTCCATTAGTAGTCATTATAACATCACTTCCTGCTCCCGCCTTACCTTTATGTTGTCACTATCCTTAAGCACTCACTGACAGCACTCACTGGGCTCTTCTGCCATTCATGGAGTTCAATTTCTGTCTGCATCACCCTCATCTGCTGTTGACAATATAGGCAGCCTTGGGAGACTTCCCACCTGCTTTGACTGTAAAATATAGGTGCCCTAGGCTGTGCTCTTTCTTTCTCCCCAGAATCCCCATCCTTGTAGGCTCCTTTTCCTAGCCTGTATCCAGCCCCTTGCTGATAAGAGTAGCAGGAGTAGCAAACCTGGCACCAGCACTGCCCTTCACCTCGTGGGCCCAGGTGAAGGGAGAGAGGACCAGTGTGGAGAAGCTGTAAGCAATGGTGACCTTGTGCCTTGGTAGGGCTGATTCTTAAAGGATGTAGAAGTTTTTAGGGTCAAGACAGAAGGATCTCAGTAGTTCCGCACATTTGGACATGAGGAATGAGGATTATAGCATAAGAAATCCAAATAATTTTCTTGATCTAGCCTGTAGAAATCGGAGTTGTCATAGACAGGTAGAACAGGCTTGGAGGTGACCGAGAACTGAAATACCCAGGTTTCACACATTGAGAGTCCAAGCAGGGGTGAGATCTGAACTTTAGCTGTCACATCCATCACCAGCCAATGCTGCTGCCGCACAGCCACCTCTCAGAGAACTGCTGAATCTGTGTTGGTTTACTTTTTCTAATCTCATTTTTCCTTGCTTTCAGATGCTGTTTATTCGAGGCACTAAGAATGTTAGAGATATCTGCTTTTGTGAACACATTTGTTAACTAGGAGTTTTGTTTTGGTTTTTTTTTATGTATGTATTTCATGCACCAGAAAGGTGCCAGACCTTTTGGATGAGACTGTGTATAATTTATTGGTCTGGTGATTTTTTTTAAAGATATATAATTTAAATGTAATAGATATTAATGTATATAATTGTATTTTGGCATTATGTAAATATGTATTTTTTCTATATTGTTTATATTAATATTATGCTTCAGATAATACTATTTTTTCTTATCACAGTTTTTATAAACTGTTCTACATAAACTATTTTAAATTGTATGGATAACAGGACTGCTGCGTTTGGGACGCTATTGGCATGACATGGAAAAAGTCCTATACAGAAAACCTCATTTTTAAAAAATATTTCAGTGATTGTGAGATGAAATAAGCTACTATTAAGCAAGGGAACAGTAGTCCTGTATAGGAATTACAATGCTAGTCTACACTTTAAACTTACTGCTTTTCATCTGACAGAAATGGGAGTAACCCATATCACAGTGGCATACCTTTTACAGAACTCATTAACAACCGAGCAAAACAGGGTTCACCTCACTAGAAGCAACTGTTTCAGTCTAGTGTGACATAGTAGAAAAATATCAAACAACATACGCTGCAGTGAAGTCTAGCAGACCTTTCTCTGACCATGTACTTTGAGGGGACACAGGTTACCTACTGGTTTCTTTACACTGGTTTAAGACAGCAGAATCAGACCACAACTTGTGTCTGTGCACTTTCACGTGTGTAAAATTTTTATTAAGATAGGTGTTCAAAGGCACTCCTCAGACATTTGTGTTAATAAATGTGTTAATAAATTGTGTTAATAAATCTGTGAGGATGTGAAGTCTGGCAACTTCCTTAGCTCATCAGAAACAATGCTGTACCAAGACAACCAAAAAAGTAGGGAGATTGCAAACACATTGAAACAAAGACATATAAAGGTATATATCCAACAGTTTACTCAACTGGAGTAAAGCTGCACTTTGCCCCAAATGTTGGTATCCTTCAAATGCCACTTGCTTTCACAATGGGACAGTTTGGCCCCAGCATGTCTACATAGAAAGAATTCTTCACTGGAATGTTACCTGATGTCAGCACCACAGGGGCAGTTGGAATGGAAAAAGGCTCATCAGGGAATGTAGGCTTGCAGGGCTGTCCTGATCATGGAATCATCTAATGTTTTGGGTTGGAAGAGACATTAAAGACCATCTAGTTCCAACCCCCATGCCCCCCAAGTAGGGGCTTATTACTGAAAACATGTTTAAAATTTAAAACTTATCAACTTAATTTTGTGTCAGTAAAAGAACTGAATGATATAGTAAGAAGTACAGTCAAAGAGCACGTATCAGGTATCCTGCCCAGCCAAGTGGATTATGCGCAGCCTCTCTCTCCTCTGCAAAGAGGCATCTCATTAAGGGGTCTGAACTCTCTGTTCTGCTATTACTTATCTTTATAAAATGCTCCTCAAACAAATAGTGAAGAAACAGTACACAGTTCATCTCCACCATGAAAAGAAGGAAGAGCTTCACAGTTCTTCTTTCATATATCTACCCATACTTTTCATAGAGAAAACTTAGCTTGTTGCTGAAGACAAGTGCCTAAATTCCACTTCTGTTTTGGAGAAAAATAAATATTTCTGAAGGCCTTCCGAGAGTCAGTAAGTAGCTGAGTGCCTAACTGAGGAACTCCTGTGCCACAGCAGGACTGTGCATATCCATGTTACTCTAGTTTTCCTAGAAAAGGTAACAGCCTGATAGTCACTCTTCCTACTCCATCTGGAATCTCATCCTTTCTTGACCAAATACCCTCACAGGCCTCAGAAACCCCCCTTCAAATCAGCTGTCACAGCTGCTCAGAACATGTAAACTTGGTTATTCTTTTTAGGTGTTTCTGAATGAAAATACTGCTCATCCCTCCTGCACATCCTCTTTGGCACCACACAAACCTCAAAATTCACCACACTTAATGGAAACCAAAGAAGAAGGGAACTAGCATTAGAGTGGAAGACATTTTCATAGAGGAAAGTCTAAGCAAAACCACAAAGAAATGATCACGTTTTCTGCAGATACCTTCTTTTCTCTATTTCCTTTGCTAGATGTCTAGGTTAGCAAGCAAGGACAAACAAGCATGGTAGCTTTAGATCAACTGTTGATCAGGCTAATGACTTCTGCACTTAAGGCATTGTGAAAACTGCTCTTATGTTACATGCACTGCATTTGGTCCTTTCTTTCTTGCAGGGGTAGCCAAGGAACGAAGATCACCATGTTAGTTACCAGCAGTACAATTACACTGTTAACACAGTACCCTATAAATTACCTCACACTCCATATCACCAGGTCATTTTTTAATGCTGAGGGAAATGAAACTCACTCAATATTATATGATCTGAGGGCAAAAATCTGATTGTATGCTCTGTATGTGTGTTGTTCATCATTTTCAGAAAGACACACATTATTCTGCAGTTTATTTTATCATTCTGAGCTCCCTTTTCTGCAGCTGCAGAGTTCGTACATGTGTACCCAAAATGATTTCATAGCAGACAGCTAGTTTCACCTTTTCTCTCGGCTAATAATGGACACAGCTCATAAGCCTCTTCCTCCTCATCACTTCATAGTATGACAGATAACCTTAAACACTCTGGCACAATGCTCTTGAGCAGCTTTACATTTCTGCCCAAGTAGGTCACACATGAGACTGTATACACACATTATTGCTCTGGTTCTGCTCTCTAGCCAATCCTACTCATATGAAACCAGTGTAAATCCACTGAGAAAAAGTAAAAAAGTATCTATGTAGCATTTTGTTAATATACAACACCTACTTATCAGTATAAGTAGTTATATTTATTGTGCCTCTAAGCTGAATAACAGGACTGATTGAAAACTGTTAATGTAACAAGAATAGATTTGAGGGAGCTTGTGTGCTGAACAAAGACAGCTCTTAAGGAGAAAGATATCTTTTGAATGTCCTTGATGATGTTCAGAATTCCCGTCTTGATGTTTCCCAATAATAATGTTAGAAAGCAAGGCTAGTGTTGTTGCTGATCCATAAGCTAAGATTTGCACACTTGGAGCCCATCCTTTGAATCTCTGCATGGTCCACAAAGCTACCTGAATACTTTCATGAAAGTCAACTGGAATGCTTGCCTGAAGAAAATACCATTCCACTTCTGAAGCACTTGCAGGGTTGGGCTTTTAGGTTAATTCAAATTTTTGTGTTGAAAGTTATTTAATAATGAAAAAATTGTAATAAATATTTTTTTTAATCTGTGCAATAAAATTACAAGATCCACTAGCAGTTGTAGGGGAAAAAAATAGATTTTACATAGCTGGAGTTGATAAATGATATTTTTTGTTACTAATGGAACACAAAAGTGGGTGAGAGAAATAGGCATACTGTGAAGATGTCAAAAAGTGCAACTTTATACATTTTTCTCTGCTGCTATAGTTATTTAGCAATAAATAATGCCTAAAATGCCAGAAATATTATTTTGTGCCATAATATGCTATGAATTTCCTTCCAATTGTAGAACAGAGAAAAGAAAATGTGTGAGCTTTAAGTTTATATTATGTATTGTATATGGTTATTTACACTTTGACTTTGAAAGCACTAAGTTAAACACTAGACAGGAGTACTTGAGCACTTAGCTGTGCTCCTCAGCCTGGGATTTAATATATGGACTAGAGTGATGAGAACTACAGCCATCAAATCACTCTATCAGCATCTCTCTCCAAGGCCACAGAACAGAGAAATGCATCTGCACTCAGAGATACAGCCTACCACAGCCACAGCTTCATGTCCAAGGAGTGCCTTGGCAGGTGCTTAACATTTATTCAGATTTCTTTCAATGCTTCAGACGTACATTTTGTGTAAATAAAATGCAATAGAGAATGACCACCACTCCCTCATGGCCCTCTCACCGATGTGCCATGAGGGAGTGGTGGTCTGGGCTCTGGAGCTATGAGCTCTGGGACGTGTAATCCCATGATGCTGTAACTTTGAATTGAAATGAGTGCTCACCCCAGTATTTGGGCAACTTGCTGTGGACCCCGTGCCCTCAACTGGCTCCCTCACACTGACAAAATCAAACTCCTGACCTGTTGGTAGCACCTCTATGGCCAAAGCAAACTGGTTTGTTATCAGTGACCTCACAGATCAACAGCTGGTTCAAACTGGGATTTTTTTTCTTTTTTTTTTAAGGCTGGCAGGAAATACTGGAGACTAGGGACTAACTAATTGAGAAGAAACTGTGGAACTGGGACACATACAGTGTCAGCAATGCTGGTAGTCTGATGTCCATGACAGTTTAGTTGTTTCTTGGTTTATTTGAAAGCTAGAGAAATACTGTAAGTAACATTAGGAAGCTAAATATATATTGCTCTAGAGCAGGGCAGTACACTATAGTGAAAACCCCACAGTTTTGAAATGTGGCTAGCCATAAATTCTTTGCCAGTGCCTGGAGTAAAGTGTCTGAAAAACATCTTCAGTACTCCATTTTCATATGCAACATAATTACTTATAATTGTGTTCCTAACAAACACTGGGTGAACTGTGCTACTATTGTCAATTTAATTTATGCATTTAAGTATATTTTTATATTTTTAGCTACAGTCAACAAATCAAATATATTTGAGTGTATTTTACACATTTTTATAAATACTTCATGAATAAAACACTCATTTAAAAAATCACTTTCTTGTCTTCTGTTTGACTGCCTTTTCATTATGGATTTTATTGTCCTGCTTCTCAGAGAAAAGGTCATAAGTGAGTTTGATTTCAATTGAGACCATCTTCAGAGAACATTAAATTCATCAGAAGCCTCAGCCTGTTGGGAGAAAAGAGGCTCTGCTGTTGCCCGCTGGCCAGATTAGTGCCCATGTGGAAAGATGCCATTGTTCTCTTCTCCTCCCTGGTTTTGTGCCCTCCTTTAATAAACCAGATACTGTCTGTGGATATTTGAAACCACAGTGGGTCTTGAACTTGAGTGCCTGTTATTTTAGAGACATTTTGCCAGGCAGTCGTACCAATTAGCACCCCACTGCAGCTCCATGGCTGCCTGCCCCTCGAGGATCCGAGCCATGCTTTTTAACAAATGTATTTCATCTCCTCCTGCTCTCCACAGGTCTTAAAAACCATTAGCATAACCATCTTGTGGGGTCAGGGTGCTTGGCAGTAGCGTGTTTACTGCTAATGCTCTTCTCAGTTACTCCTTTTTGGTCATCAAAAGTGTTTAAAACAAGTTTAATTAAAAGAAAGGATGGCTTATTGACTTGTACTGTGAACTATTTGCTGAGGTGATTTTTGTAGCTAAGGCAGTGGGAGTTGTGAGATTTTTTCTTCATGATATAAAAGTTTATCTCTGAGTTCTGCTCTGTCCTGAAACCAATGCAGACACAAAAGAGAAGTGATAAAATAATCACTTAATACAGTTAATATCTGCACACAAGAAAACCAAGGCAAACATTACAAACAAGGATAGATAATAATGTTTTGACAAGATACAGCAAGGAAACTAAAGAGTCTCTTCTAGTTCAACAAGAACACAGTGGTTGATTCCTGTTAAAATATTCCCAGAATCTAGTTTTTGATATTTTTACATGCACTTGATTTGTACCTGGGCTTCATACCTACAAGCTGGTGGTTTTATCTGATAGTCATCTCCTGTACCCTAATCTCAGTTTTCTCTCTGTGCCTGCCTTCACTATCAGCTGCTTTATTATGCCCTAGAAATAACTGCTTAGACATCTTGTGGCAGGCAGGACGTAGCAATGCTGATATGTCAGCACATACCACAAGTGAAAATTTCAGATGTTACTAGCCAAGGCTTTGCACATCACTCTGGTACAACACCACTCCCAACTTGTGAAAAAAAACAAAAAACAACAACATTTCAACAGCATTTCAGTTCATTTGTAATGTTCCAAAAGCAAGAAGCCCTTCTCCTGTTCCCAGGGTCAGTGCTCTGTGGGGCTGGGGGATGCTCTGCAGTGGCTGCACAGGCCATGGGCAGGTCAGGGGGGATTCGTGGCATGGCTGGGCTGAATTGGTCACTGAGCCACCCTTGGGCTCCCCCTGGAACTGACCTGCTGTTGGTTCTCCTCAGGCCAAAGCTGCAGCTTCTTGGGGTCTGGCTCCTGCAGGTGCCTGGCATCCTCTTTATACCCCAGGTGGGTGCTTATTGCATCGTGCAGAGCCTCGCCACAATGAGCAGCTTTCCTTGGGTGAGAGGTGGTCCCAGCTCCCAGAGATCCGCAGTAGTATCAGCAGCACGGAGCAGGCACAAAGGCACCTTGGTCCAAGAGGGCAAAGCATTTTTTGGACCTCAAAGCCTTTAAGTCTCCAGGGAAAACATGACCTCAGCACCCACAGCTTTGCTGTTGACAGGTCCTGCGGCCCCCAAAAGAGGCTAAAATTCCCCTGAGGGCTCTCACTGACCAGACCGGGTCCCATTGTCAGCACAGGGAGCGTATGCTCCAAGCCAAATTGCAGGCTGCCTCCCCACCCCTCCAGACTCAAATTCCCAGTCAGAAAGGGTGGCAGAAGCATGTCCCAGCCAACAGAGTGCTCCAGGGGGGTGCACACAGCTTCAGGGTTCAAGGAGAGAGGAAAGTGTGCAGTAGCCCAGCTGGGATTCAGCGCTGGTGTGCTGCTCCCGCCGTGCTGAACCTGCAGTCGCTGAGCTGTGGGGCCGCAGCGTGAGTCATGGGGGCTGCAGAGGCACGGGATGGGGACACACCAGCTCTACCAGTGCCCCTGTCCCAAGGCTCACAGGGATCTGTACACTCCAGAGGCCCAGAGCATGAGCCAAGATCAGTGCCAAGAGCCAGGCCAAGAGGGCAACAGCCATGCCCTTGTGCAGCAGCCGAATGCCGGGATCCAAACACCGCTGGCAAGTTCTGTGGCTGCTTGGCCAGACATCATTGTACACAGCTTTTTGCACACTCATGCCAGAATCCCTGCCAAATCACACAGTGTCCTTTCTTGCCTTTGGTGGTTGCTTGCTGATGTGCCAAACCAAACCAGTAGCAGATGGAGCAGCTACTTCTTACCAAGGATAAAGGCAGAGATTTCCCACCCTCCTGACATCGGTGAGGCCACACAGCCTTGTTCGCAGAGGACACCTGAGACCTGCAATTTTAGTCCTCTCAGGACAAGAAGGGGCCCAAACCTGGGTATTTCTGCCCCTGCAAATCTTAACTCATTTTTCAGTAAGAGGAACTGTTCTTTCTAAAGGATAGGGCAGGTATAAAGGGGTGAGCTGAGTGAACCCCTCCTGGGGATCCATGTCTCCCAGCAGCCGTTTTTCAAAAGTTGGATCTCATGGATGTTTTCTATGTATCTGTCTAGGCTGGGCTTGGATAAAGCATTAAAATCATCCAGGTTTTACTAAGCAATGCCCAAGTGCATCCTCATTCATAGGTCCAAAATTGGGGCAGAAGAGCTGAATATGAGGCTACTATAACACCATCATAAAAACCCTTTGGTGGGTTGTCAGGAGCATAAATTTGGCTTTAATCTGGTACTTCCTTTTTTCTTTCTAAATCTTGGTTTCCAATTCTAGCTCAGAAAATTTTACTTTGGAAACTTAGTAATAGTTTTAAAAATTAACTCTTTCCACTATAATCACAAAATCTCTCCCAGTCCTGTTGGATACATGGGATAAATGTATCTGGTTTTTGCCCAGATGTGAGTTTGAGGCTGTAGTGTGGCCAGCACAGGAAGAAGGCCCTCCAATTCTGTTTTCCATACCCCAGAGAGTAAAGAATCTTGAAATTAAAGAAGAGACTAGGGGCATTCTGGGTAAGAACAACCAAACGTCCTGGAAAATCAAATAGAGACCATATGGCCTGTAGTAAAGCTACCCAAATAGGTTTGGTATGAATGGAGCTACACTGTAAAAACACAGAGTAAAAATAATTGGATGCAGAAAGCAAAGTGAAGATGCTCAGAATGCTCCATGCATCTTAGCTAGGGAAAAAATGTTGTACAATTAAAAGACAGCTACAGAAAGGTCCATGTGTTAACTGGGGGCAATGACTAAAGTTTTAGTAATGAAACCACTAGTACAAAAAGATGGATAGTTGCAAAGGCAACAAAGACATATACAATGTCCAAAGTATCAAACATAAGAAAATACATGCTCAAGATACCAGACATGATAAATGCCAGCATCCTGTTGTCTTATCATTGGATCTAAAAGACACCTGGAGCCAAATTGTTTGTGAGAATCCAACTTCGAAAGAATGAACTGTCAGACAACTGGAATTAATTAGCGCCCAACAGTTCTGTGCTAGAAAGGTTGGAGAGTACTAAAAATATCCAAGGAGCCTGTTTCTTTACACATCAAGCCAATTAGATCTGGTCAGGCTATGACAAATTTTCTGTAAACATTCTGGTGAGCAAGAAACTCCTCCAGCATCCTCCAGCAGTTCCCAAGGTGAAATCTTGCCTCTAAAATGCCAGAGCTTTCAATTACAAAAGTGGAGAAGGGAAAAACCAAAAAGAAGTGCTAGTGTCAAGTATGTATTTCAGATCCTTGACCTGGCAATATTCTTCACCACGGATTTGTGTTTGTTTTGCTGGGATTAGATCTAAACATCTTATTGCACTGAGTCTATGAGAGAAAAAGAAGAAAAGACAGAAAAGATGGTGAGTGAATTTTTTCTGTTCTTGTCTAGGGAAGATCCATCAATTTCAGTGGGGAAAACACACATATATCCATGCTGGGATAGGAAGGCAGCTAAGAAGAAGGATAAAGCCACCAAAGACCTCCAACAGTATTGTGGCAACATCTTTTATTTATTTCCCCTTCTCTGAAAAAAAAAAAAAAAAAGCCTGTGAAGGACCATATGGTGTGCTCGCAGGGGCAGTCTCTGTTGTGCTCTGAGCAGGGGCTGAGCTGACGAGCTCGCACAGTGCAGGAGCACACTCACCTCTCCCATGAGCTCCTTGCACCAAGGGGGGCCCACTTCTCCTTCCTCACTCAGCCTCGCCAGGGAATGCCGCACTGGAATTCTTTGTGTGGGATGCTGCTGTCCCCAAGGAAGTGGCTCTCTCCCACCTCCTCCTTTCCACCCCTGTGCTGCCCACTTGTTCCTACATCTCTCTGTGTGTTGCCACTCAGTGCAGCAGGCTGGGGAAGTGACCTGTGTTAAAATTGCCTTGTCATCAACAAAAACAAATAGCTATTTTTAATCTCCCCAGTTTGTTCCAGGGGAGATAGTCAGAGGGTTTTGTGCAGCCATGGACTCACAGGATGTAGGTTGTCAGACATTACTCTGTTTCTCAGACTTTCCCCACTCCCTTAGTCCAGCTGCACTGGCCAAACATGACCTGCCACTCCCAAGTCCCTCCTGGCTGTCCCCAGAAAATGAGATTCCAAACCACCTCAGCCCCCAGACTACCCCCATGAGGAACAGGAATGATGGGTTTGAAAAAAGGCTAGTCCAACACTGACTTTCCCATAAGTGCAAGTATGACCAATGGCTGGGTACCAGCCTCAAAGAGGAAGGGACCAGAGGAAGTGAAGGTGAAGATCTGGAGAGCAGGAGGAGGATGGATACTGGTTCATGCCCTGTGTTATGCCAAGCACATGAAAGCCCAGCATGCTGAGACTTTTTTTTCCTGCATCAGCCTTCTCCAGGGAGATGGGGAATCTGAGAGCCTTGTTAGTGTGACTCAGTCCCCTTTGCTCCTGAAGTGCCACTTTACATCTTCTAGTACCCACACACTGAAATGCAGAATTGAATGCAGAGGCTTCACAAACAAATTTTTCTCCATACCCTCCCCCCTGTAGTTCTTATCTTCAGTAACTAAATTATGCAGCTGAGGAAAGTGATTTGGAAAACAGATGGCATGCAAGATGCTAGAGAAAACAGTGGTTCATTTTAAACCTTACAGCAGAGGCACAGACAGATTTGGGTGGTGTATGGGCCTTGAAGTAATTGAACGTCAAAGGCTGCTTGTGCAATGCCCTTTCAACAGAAGGAATGAATGGCCCTCAGCCTTCAACTTGATACTCACAATTAAGTATCCAAATCAAGTTTTCCACGACCATTGTGGCTGGTCTAATCTGCCACAGAATATGGTATGACCTAAGCAGGTCCTTGGTAACTGACAATGGTAGGAAATATGGGATCTGGGCAAGATGGAGCCCTGAAGCATGCACCTCAGCCTGGCACAAGTCTGAAATGTAAGGGGAAAAGACACCAAAAAGAAGGTATCATTAATCTGTGTGAGGCTCTAAGCCCCTTCTCCCCCTGTCTTCCTTACATGTAAGACCACAGTGGGCAAGGCTGGGTGAGGAGCAGCTGCCAGAGCTGCTGGCAGCACAAATGCCATGTCCCCAGACATGCAGTGGAGCCCTGTGTGATTGGAGCCCACTGCCCACGTGCAGCAGGACACAACGGGAGCTCTTCTGCCAGCATAACTGAGGAAAGGTGTTCTCCAATGACACTTGCCTCTGCATCTGCATTAAAGCATCTTCACTCAACACGTAGGTGGTAGAAGGGATTGCTCTAGCTTGTGTTGGATGGGGCTATGGCCTCTGTCCAGGAAAATGGCACAGTCATCAAATCCCACCCTCTGAATGGAGGAGGTCGCCTTGTAATGGAATCCATCACAAGAGGAGCTGGGGAGTGCTGCAGCTGTTTCCACTGCTGAACATATTTCCACACAAAGCTGGAGGTAATTCTGAGAGAGATTAATAAATTGAACATAAAGAGTTTAAACTATCCAGATAAATAATGGCAGATGTTCAGGGATGGAATAACAGGCAGAAGTATGAGTTATGAAGTGCCTGCAGTTCAAAGAAAATTAGTTCAAAATGCGAGGGCATTGTTCAGAGGAACAGTAAGGGATAAAGCAATGGGGGGAGGGAGGAAAAGGGAGGAAAATCTGTCTCCCTTCCCTCAAATGTGTGAGTACCAACCCCTGCCAACATGGAGAGCCACATCTTCATTGTCAAGCTAGCATCCAGTGGAAGTAGCAGCAAGCACTGCCACTCACACCTTCATACCCTGGCCTGCACAGCCGGTTTCCCCAGAGCACTTTAGGCACTTAACTTAAACACTGCATTGCTCCACAAAACCTGCATCTCCCCACAGATGTTTCCAGCAAGGGATGGGAACTGGGCTAGTCTCTGAGGCAGGGGCTGAGGAACCAGGATCCCTGCAGTTCATATCTGTGTCCATTTCACTGTCCAGCCCTTCATATAAAATCTAACCTCTGCACATAGCAAATGTAAGAAATTCTGGTTTCCTGGGGTTGTGAGGAGACCCAACTCCAATTAATAACTCTACTGCCGGGCCTCTTCCTCATCCAAGGACAGAATAAATTTTAACATCATACATTTGCCAGAAATTTACTCTTGTGAAAGAGGAAGCAAATGCTTCACTGTCAACAAGACTGCAGCTCTTATGTGTTTGTTGGGGTTTTTTTCTCAAAAGGTAGCATTTAAACGTAGAGGGACAAATTATCAGAACACTTTTGAACTACATAATGAGTATTGCTAATAGCCGTTCTTGACTTGGCAGCACAGTCTTCAAGGTTGTTTAGCAAAACCCAGAATGTACATCAAACAAAATAAAAATTTCATTTTAATATGTATTGGCAAAATAAATATAAAAGTAATCAATTTAGCTTTTCATTTTTATTTTTGCCTTTTTGTTTTGGCTATCAATAAAAACAACCTTGAAAATATAACATAAGAAGAGTTAGAGAGGAGTGATGGAGGAACAATAAAACAAGGAGGAATGCTAGTCGGTACAGAATGTCTTTGATCATTTCAAAGCTAATTATTGACAAAGGCACTCAGTGTGCATGAATGCAGAATAATGATGAGTTTGGTAAACAGTTACTGCACAATACATATGTATTCGTGTGCCTGGAGAGAGGGTGCTCAACAAGGAAGCAACAGAGGGAAATCAAAGCATGTGTGCATCACTCCAATAGCAAGATGCAGGGAAGGAAGAACTTCCAATCCATCTTTGAGGCACAGTTAGTGCTGCAATGAGCTTCCACTATGCATTAGTTATTCTATTCCTATAAAATGGGCTGTAAATCTGCATAGGTACTGTAAACAAAAACAAGTAATTCCCACAAGGTTCCAATAGAGGTCAAGGCATAATTTAAAAACTGACTTAAAACATGGAGTATTGCCTAAGCCATTTTCAATTTTGCTTTGCTTGACATAGCAAGAATTCTGTGGGCACATATGCATGTCCCGTCAGTGAGGAAGACAGGTTCCTGTCAAGTGGATTGTGAGCATCAGTACATGGTTCATGCCCAAAATAAGTCTGGAACAAAACCTCACGTAGCCCCAAACCTGTTGACATTGACAACATTGAACAAACTTCCTTCCCCTGGCAAGAGTTTAGGCAGGGGTTCTCTGCTCATGCATGGGTTTGCAGCAGAACTGTGTTGCTCTTTGGAAACAAAGATCAGCATGATGATTCTGATGCTGTACTGGCAGAGCTTGAAGCTGGCAGCAGAAGTTGCTGCTCTGCTTTACCTAGACCCAGACAGGATGGGGCTATTTCCATTGGGTTCTGCCTGCTTCAGATCCTTCCTGGGGCACCAAAAACCATCCACATTGCTGTAAACAATGCAACACTGCTCTCAACTACACAGAAATTTCAACACAAAAAAGAATGGGAAATACATTTCTCTGAGCAAAACAGGTGAAAAAAAAATAGGTTGAAACAGGTTAAAAAAACATGGTACCCCCACATGTCCCCAAAATGTCACCTAGTGACAGCTACTGGAGAAAAGGCTAGAGTTTCAGCCCCAAAACATCAGCTATATGCCATCAAAACCCAGGGTTAGCTAGCACCAGTGTGTTTTTAGCAGCCTATCTGAAGGTTTTACAATCACAGTTTTGCTTGCTGAGATTTTTCCTCCCACCAAAACATTTGGTCTGTACGTTTTATCTTTATTTATTACCTTATATTTTCCAAGAATAGACAAGGCATTTTATTATTCTGCTAGTATTCTTAGTTCCTAATATTTGTTATTGAATCACCTGCCCATCAAACTGAAGCTCATAAATCTCCTGATCTGGCATATTTTTAAAAATGCAATTAATTTGCCCTTTATCTTGCCATTTAATATCATGAAAAAAAAGGTTAGTGAGACACCTCATCCCACACCTGTGCTTGGAAGCTCACTCTTCATTATTGCTTTGTGTTGACAATTCTGCAGCCCATTTTCAGTTGTCTCCTCTCTGTGGTTGCCAGCCTGAACTTAAATTAACTTTATCAATAAGATCTTGAGATAGTATTTTAAATGCTTCTCATGATGTATTGCTTCTTGTACATGTCTCCGTTAGCAAAAAAGCAGGGAAGTTCACAGGACATTATTTATGTTTAATGCAGCAGAATCATTTACTGCCTGTGATTCAGATACTTGCAGATTCATAACATATGCTGTGTATTTTTAATAAGGACTTAAAACTATTCCATCGAAAGCAAGAGGCACTAGCTAACTCTGTAATTTCCATATACTTTTTCTTTTTGTATCAGACCCATTTTTCATGATTTTTCAGAAAAGAAGTAGTAAGGATCTAGGCTACCTGCTGTTTAGGTGTGCTGACTATTGTCAGCACTATTTGGTCCTTCCAAACTACTCTCCCCCTGCCTGAGAACAGACTTCCTGAAAATTTCACAGTAATTTTTCAATTGCCTCAAACATTGTTCTTCAGAGGAATAGTGCAGAAAAATACAATTCAGCCCTTTGGTTTCCATGAGAGAGTTCATTCTTTGCCAAACCCGTGCCCCTCCCAACGTTCAACATTTGCCTTAGGTGGGAGCTCTCTCCCTGATGCCCCTGGGTGGTGCTGCCTCCCCACAGCCCCACACCCTGGCAGTGCTCCTGATATCCAGAGCCCTGGCAAATGCCAGGTGTTACATCCTAGAGGTGCTGTTGGATGGACACAGCAGGGCAGAGAGGGTGGCTGCCCTGCTCCCTCTCCTGTGGGTATCACAAGACAAACCAGCCTACTGCAAGAGGGGAAGGGAATTGATTCTGCTGTATGGGGTCCAAATAGCTGAAGTATTTTGTCCAAAAACCCTTAGTTGCTGAACAAGCAATTATGTGAAAGAGCTTACAGGTTGATTTCTTTTCCAACTGCTTTTAGTGGATGGCAATTGGCATGCAAATAAAAACAAGGGTAGAATTTATGCTAGCTGAAACATTATGAACAAGTTATATTATTAAAAGTAAAATTTGAGCTCCATTAGCTCATTAAATTAAATTACAGTGTTTGCTTTTCTGTAGTGCAGTGTCAGAAGTGGTTCTGAATTTCTGGGAGAGTTATTTTCCATTGATTGCTGTATGTCCTGTTTGGAGACTGTGTCCTGTAGGTGTGTATGCAATTTTGCAGCTATGCCAACACTTCATAATATAATTTTACATGCAAATTACAGCTATGTAGTGTATTAAGCTATTCTTTTTTCTTTTTACAACGTCTCCAGCCATGCACCCAATGCACACAGAGTGATTTTTTGGCTTACCAGGCTTCAAACCATCAGACCACCAAAGAGGTGAACTGAGCACAGTGCAAGCAATGGCAGCATTCGGGCTGGCCTGTCAAACCAGGAGGGGAATTGTACAGCCTCTCAAATACCAAACTTTGGGGCTGATTCATTCAGTGGGTCTGTGACCTGACAAGGCAGTATGATTAATTGCACACATATTCCCTCTGAGGTTTTCCTGCTCATGCTTTCTGCAGCAAATTGTTAGCTTGACAGATCAGCATAGCAGCCTCTTAAGATGCCAGAAGGGGAAGCGGTTGGTTTCTGATTGAAACTTAATGGAGCAACAGCAGCTGCTCCACACTGAGGAGGAAAAAAACCCCAAACCAAACAGGCTTTGATTCTCAGAGAAAACCACACATGGGAATAAGCTGATTTTTCGATAACTCTGGCTGTGGGATACTGTCAGGAGTTGAAAGACCATATTTGCATGATAGAATAGGTGTCATAATTAGAAATTCAGCTGTGCTTTCTCTCATCTGATTATTGAAATATAAGCCATGGCATGAGTGTTTTTCTTTTCTGATTAAATGCTGTTTTAGGTGTCTCTTGTTCCACGTGTTTGTTCTTGATACTTTGGCCATTTAAGCTAAAGTTTGCAGAAACCCTGATTTGGCAGGCAGCTCCTGTAGTTGCAGTGCTGAGCAAAGATACTTGCACAGCACCTCCCTTTGCTCACAGGCAATCCACACTGTCCCTCTGTCAGACCAGCCCCACCGCCAGTTTAAAATCGTTTTCACTTTCAAGTAAGCCTTAGCAAATTGCATTAGACACTTCCTCAAGAATTCTGAAGCCCTACCACTTTATCTATTAAAAGGTTTTAAACATTGACCAGTGTTTCCCCTTCCACATTTCCCAGCTGGACTCTGGCAGGATAACACAGGCTTGATGGATGCTTTCATGCTGTGTGTGAAATGAGCATGGGCATCACACCACAGCCTGCCCCAGCGAGGAGGCTCCCAAGAAGCAAACTGCACCAGGGAAAACCCAGATGGCAGCACCAGGGCTGGGGTGGGCACAGCAGGCTGTGCCATGCAGCAGATGCATGGAGAGAGCTGCACTCTCGCCTCGCAGATGCCTTTGTTCTGTTCCAGGACAAATCCCCCAAAAGACACTTGGAAGGGCAAGTCTGGAAACTGAGACCTGTGCTACCTCCCCACTGCACTTCCCAACCTGCATCCTGCAGCACCTGCTGAAGAGCTGAGTTGAAAACAGTCCTTCAAATCCAGCAGTCTGTGCTGGGCCCCTGTCAAAGGGCTATGTTTATAGCAGAGATTATGGGTGAAGATCTTCTAAAATGCCCCTGGATTCTCCCATGACATCCCTCAGCTTCTCCGAGTTTGAATTGAGCTGTTCATTCAACAGCTACATTTTCTAACTTTGTGAAATCTTGGCTGTTACTGGCAACACAGAAACACATAAGCAGCAGGAAAAAGGCAACAAGAAGTGCTTCTATTACTACAACTTTTAAAGTGAGGGTAAGAAACTAACAGAGATACTGTATAAACAAATTGATTTAATTGCACTACATGAAAGAGAAGGCAGGTCTTACTGAAGTGGAGCAGTAGACAGCATGCCAGAACAAAATTCCTCAAAGCAATGGCATATAAATATTGAATAAAATGCAAAAGCCAACTCTGCAGATGGCTTTGGGAAAAGCAGCCGCTCTGGCTGCAAGTATGTTTCAGAGAATACACCACAAAACCTGGAAACCTGCAAAGCCAAGGAGGAAATCAGTGAATAATCTGCTAGAGGGAAATCCCCAGCTTCCACAATCAAGTACAGGGGTTACAAAGACATTTCTAAATCAGTGAGGGATGGGATGAGACAGAAGACTGAATGTTAGGATTTTGAGTTTTCCCCTTAGCAGCCCATACTGCCATGCCAGGCACATACCTGCTGCTGGTCTTTGGATACCAATTTTGATATTTAATTTGGGGTGTTAATCTCTCAGCAAAACAATTTAATATCATCTCTGTAGCCATTACTTTCTTCCAGAGGCCTTTGCAAAAGGCATTTCCAACAGATTTAAATATATGATTGCCAATCAAGTGCGCTGCATCCGCTCAATTTGCTTCTTTCCTTTTGTTCAGAGAACCAGCTGTAGGATTCACTCACAAAAGCTTCTGGAGCAAAGAAAGAGAGGATTTTGTTAATCTGGATTTGTGAGCCCCAAACTACTGGTTTAAAATTTCATGATGAATCTGTGTCACCGTGTAGTTCCTTCTCCCTTGGGAAAACAAAGGACGAACATATGTAGAAAATCAGGCTTATTCTTCTTAACTGTAAGAAGAAACCAAAGAGAAATAAATGAAGAGAGTTTGGCATCACCTTACCAAACCACCCCACCTGCAGCTTTATGTGATTTGCAGAGTGGGAGCAAGTAATATATATATTAAAAAACAGCAACCAAACCCCCAAATCAGACACACAATGCAGTGTTTCTGTGGGTTGCTGAAGCAAGAGAATCACAGTGGGTGCAAACAAGGCCACAGGAATGAGACATGAGTGAAACAAAACACAGTGTCCTTTGCAGGACAGCTCTTTCAGAAGTTTGTAGTCTTTCCTCTGAGAGCTGAGAGCTCACAACCTCTCTGCACCCAGTATATCCAGCACTACTCTTTTCAGTAGGCTGAGGCAGAAGGTACCAGTGTGAGGTGGACAGCAGGCACCTTCAAAGTGGTGATGTTTAACACAAAGGATTGGAAATTTTTCTTACAAGAGGTATTTTTCATCTACAGGTCTGGAGGTGCTTGTACATATGCAGCCAATGCCAACTGGATCTTTCACACATGTGCCAAGGAGCATCAAGTTCCTACCCCTACAAACACATCTCCTTGACTTCCTTTGAGGGAACAGCTATCCCAGTGTGGACTGGCACCAGAGGACACTCCAAAAGTGACACAGCAAGTAAGAAGGGAAGCAGTGAATGACCTCCAGTCCCTCTGCTGCCCTTGCCATGCGTCAGCCTCGTCACTGGGCACCACAGTGTGTACAGGAGGTCTTATGGAAACCAATTCTAAAACACACAGTACAATTAATCTGAAAAGGACACTGGGCAATGCAAGCAGGTTTGTCATCGTGCCTTGTGCCAGCTAAGCTTTCAGGCTTTCAAATCTAGCACTTTTCTCATCCTCAGGAAATATTTCTGCTATGTGTTAAAATCACAACCAACCCCAAGGTATTTACACATAATACTAAGAATATCAGAGATTAGTATAATGCACAGTATGTTTAGAATTGCAGAATAGTTAATGTAGATTAAAGTGCTTTGCCAGTAATCACTCACTTTCCTGACCTAGCCACATGGCTTTTCCATTTTGCTGCACTCCAGCACTGCCCAGCTGCACAGCTGGTCCCAGGGGGGCAGCCCTGTGGGGCAGTGACAAGTGCCATGAAACTGCTCTGGCCCCAGCCCCTGACTACAGCAGGCTAAAATGTGCTCTGGGAGACTGCCAGAAATATGGAACTCTCTGTGCTGAGCACTTGGACCAGAGCTGGTTCTCCCATCACACACAGCAAGGGGCTGGCGCAAGCAGACCCAGCAAGACTGCAGGGCCACAGTGCCCTGTGTTTGCTGGAGCATCCCCCCGGAGGCAGCCTTCATGGAGCTGGTGTCCTGGGATAGCAGCTCAGCAGCAAACACCCACAGCCCTGCAAGGAGCTGACGTCCCTCTCTGGTGGTGTGAGTCACACCAGTGACACACAGGTTCTCCTCAGCAAGAGCTCAGGCACTCCGCTGTTTGGGCAAGATGCTGCTAAAACATACTCCTGTAAAATCCCTGCCCCTTAGAGCCTTCATTCATGAAGAGGGTATCTGAGAGGGGACAAGAAAAACTGCAGGGACTGAATAGCACTGAGGCAATAAACTTAGATCCAGTATTTAATCATATTTTCCAATAACTTTTTTTTTTTGAAGTGTTTCTGAGAGATGTCTACATTTCATCACAGTGAATGGGTGACGATAAAAGGTTTTGTCTAGACAGAAGGTAAAGTTTGAACTTTAAAATTAAGTTCTACACAGTGGGGAAAAAAAAACCTAACAAGCACAATGTTCTGTTTGCCTTAAAGCTTAAAAAAAAAAAAAAAGGGGAAAAAAAAAAAAACCTCCAAAAGTTAAAACCCCCAAAACAATAACATTTTATTATTTTGGAAATATATTCTATCTAAAGTAAATATTTTAAATATTTACTATTAAACATTAGCAAAGATCACTTTGTGGAGATGAAAGCAACATCATCAGGGAGTTTCATAAACTGTCTCAGTTTCTGGGTAGCTGCTCTTCAGCACTAACAGCACACAGCATATTTGGTGCAGTGTAAATTTTCTCTTTTTTTTTTTGGTAGAATACTTATTTAGTGCCATAGCAGAAGAAGCAATTAGCAGGCATTTAATGGGGCAATCTCCCAAGAACAGTCCTGAGACAAGAGCTACTCCACCACAGATCAGGCCCTGGAAGGAGATGCAGCTGGGTGCCCCGCAGACCTGCAGGTGTGTCAAGCTGCCCCACCTGAGACCTGCTTGCAGGCTTTTCTTTTCCACAAGCAGCCTCACCACTCACAAATGCTTCTTCTTTTTTATTGCCTCTGCCCTGATAGCCAAGCTCTTGGCGCAGATGGTCAGGACCACGATGAGGACTCCAACCAGGAAAGTCACCATGGGCCAGAGGAAGCAGTGCAAGAGAACAGTCTCATCGTGGGTGCGCTTCAGCATCACATCGTCCGGCCTGTGCAAGGGGGACAGAAGATGGAGAGAATATAAATCAACAAAACACCATCAATTCGTAAGTGGGAGTCATCTAACATGGTAAGAGTAAAGGGGATTTTCTTGTGAAAGTGTTAGAAAATAATTAAGTGGACTATTTAATTCACTGCTTGCATTTGCCTTTTTGTCACCAGCACTCATGGCAGACTATGAGAGCTTTCCACTTGCAGTGTTTACAGGCTAACAAGTTCACTTGGATTAAAAAAGAAAAAAAAAAGAAGGAAAAGGTGTTGGGACTCTAGATCTTCCTCTGAATATGGTCATCACAAACAGCCATGACAGGTACAGTACCACACTGACTGTGGATTGCAAAACCACTCTGGCAAAAACATAATACCAGGCAGCATTTGTACATATCTACCTCAAATGTTATCAGGCCCTGTGAAATGGATGTAAACAGTAATTAAAGCTTCACTTTTAGCTTTGAGCACTCATGTGTCCATGGGGCTACCTGGAGGCTCCCGATGAAGCAAGCCCTGGCTGTGGTTTGGGTCTGGGCAGGGAACTGTTCCCTGTCCTCAGCACTGGACTGCTGGTGGCCCAGGTTAGCCCAGCTGCACTGGCAGGCAGCAGCCTGCAAGAAATCCATCCCCACGAGGACTACAGCCTGCCCCGGGGTGGCCAAGGCTCACAAGTCAGCTCCTTCCCAGAAGTGGCTCTTTCAGCAATAGGCTGCGATTTGGGGCTGCAGACAGCAGTGCCTCAGTAGACTCAGTAGGCTCCTACAGGGACACTTTGGTGAGACTCCCACGAAGGTCTGAACCTCCTTGCCTCCACCAGCAGCATCTAATACACAGTCATGGTGGGGCTGAGACAGGTTTGTGCGCTTCCAAAGCAAAACGGAGGGAGGAGGAAAATTGCGGTGGAAGCATCTTGAGACATTTGGAAATTTAGCTGTGCCACATGTCTGAAAGATCTGCTGTCTATCTGCCTCTTCCAAGTCTGGGAGGTTGTTGGCAAAATGTGATGGCAGATTTTCCTCAGCTCTGGCTCTTTCTGCTCTCCCTTGCAGTTTATTAGTTATTAAATCAGTCTCGTGGCATTTGCACTTTGCTCTTGCTTTCCCATCTACAGCCAGAGACACGCAGTCTGCTGGAAAACTATCTGCAAAGGAGAGAAAGAGAACTTTCTCCAACCAGAAAAACATCTAAAGTCTTGACTCATGTTGGTCCTCACTCACATCGAACATCCCATGGCATGTTGCTTCACCAATGCCACCTGACACTTCTTGGAGCAGCAAACCTCACAGCCTAAAGTCCTGGCAAATCAGGCTTATCCAGCAACGTCCCGGGAATCAAGGTCACCTGACATGGTGACACTTGGGAGCAGACACCTGTTCAATGTCTGTGCTGTCTCTCCCACGATACTTTTGTCCTGATCAGAAAGGAGCCCCCAGAAAAAAATTCTCTGTTGAGGAAAAAGAAGGAACCTTTTTTCCTTCACTGGGAAATTGAATGGAGATGCTTGCAAGTCAACAGAATTTTATCCATCCTTAAGGAACTACTGGAGACAGACTGCCAAGCTACACCTGATGCTAGATTTAATTACACCTGCATTTGCATTTGGGGGTCTCTCACCCAAAATTGCTGTGTGGAGAATCCTCTGCACTGTGCCAGCCTGAAAGTCCCCAAGGCCAGCACCATATGTCTCTCTTTGTTTCTGTAGTAAGGAGCAGAATAAAACTCTGATTGTGAGCAGCTCAGCTATATAAAATTTGAAATTCAGCAGCATAAAAAGATATCAAAAGAATCCCAGGTGCATTCAGTAGTGGAATGTATTAATTCTGTGCAACCAAAATCCTCCAGCTATATAAGCAGGCACAGGTGGAGACTACAAATTGAATAAAGCAGGATTAAATTCATGGGTGCAAACTCACCAACCTGTGCACCTGAACAGAGAAATCCTCTCACAAGAGCCATAAGCCTGCTCCCTCACAGTTACTGTATCATCACCTGTGAACAACAGAGTGATAATTGGCAAGGAAGCCAGAAGTAGGCAACACTCAAACTTCACAGCTCTGAACTTATTAGTGACATTGAATTTTAAGGGGTTTTTTAAAGGAGATGTTAGTTCAAAAATAAGGGACAAGCAAAAACCTAGAAAATTGGATTCAATTAAAGGAAAGAAAGTGTGGTTGGGGAAAGTAAGATATCCTTTAGACTCAATCTTAAATGTTTTGAAAAACATAAGTACCAAAAGTAACAGTGATGGATGTCAAATACTCATTATAGATGTGATTATGGCTTAGTAATTTGAAAGAATTTCCCTTTTAGAAAGGAGTCAAAGACAAAGCTTTTAAGTAAATTTTGAGCTGAGGTTTGGGTTTAGATGGGTATTATGGCTACTTTTAAGTACAGCAAGAGTCCCTGTGCACTGGGGCGGCCTCACCTTGATTCCTGTGTGCAGTTTTGGGTGCCACAATATAAGAAAGATGTTAAGCTGTTGGAGAGCATCCAAAGGAGGGACATGAGGATGGTGAAGGGCCTTGAGGGGAAGCTGTATGAGGAGTGGCTGGAGTCACTTTGTTCAGTGTGGAGAAGAGAAGATTGAGGGGAGACCTCATTGCAGCTCCTTCCTCACAAGGGGAAGAGCAGGGGCAGACACTGATCTCTTCTCTGTGGTGCCTAGTGACAGAACCAAGGGAATGGCATGAAGCATGAAGGGGAGGCTCAGGTTGGATATTAGAAAAAGGTTCTTCATCCACAGGGTGGTTGGGCACTGGAACAGGCTCCCCAGGGCAGTGGTCACAGGACCAAACATGTCTGAGTTCAAGAAGCATGTGGACAATGCTCTCAGGCATGTGGAGTGACTCTTGGGAACAGTGCTGTGCAGGGTCATTGGCTGGATTCCATGATCCTTGTGAGTGCCTTCCAATTCAGAGTATTCTGTGATTCTGTGGCACTTGAAACACAGTAATGTAACTGCTTTGGGTTTGCTTGGCAAAGCTAACAGTTTTGACTTTTCATGCTACTTTTTTAAAGGTGACCTGCTTGCTCCCGCAGTCTGAAGCCTTGTGGTTTTACTTGGAAACAGAAAAGGAAAGGTGCTCTGTCCCCGGGGGAAAACTTCTCATGGTAAAGACCTGTCTTGGCTGGAAAGCCTAAGAGCATCACTCCCCTGGTGCTGAGGCAGTGATATTGAACCCAAAGGAGGTACATCATGGCTAGAAACATGTTTCTTTTCCCTATGAAAATCAGCTGATATAATTAAATTTGTTGCCTTGCTCCTGTAAGTACAGTGTCTTCAATAAACCCATCTTTGCTCTGTGACTTTATATATAAATATATATACATAACACTTCAGTTCAAAGATGTTGGCAGAGGGGTTGTGCATATTCACCCTAAGCTTGATTACTGGCAGTCTCCTCTTTCTAGCCATGCTGCCATTCAGGTTTCCAGTAAATGTAAAGCCTCTTGAGGGGATGCACCCAAAATCCTAACACCAGTTATCCGTGCATAAAACAGCAGCAGAGGCAAGAAAGAGACCTAGTGGGACAAAAGGGGGAAGCCCTGCAGTGATTGCAAGCCATGCTCAGGCATTCAGAGCTGGTTCTTGCTGTGAACAGTGTGCAGCACTGTGCAGCACCACCACTGCCCAGCAGCAGCCCCAGGGTGAAACAACAAACAAACTGGAAAAAAAAATCCCTGAAGAAGCCTTTGCCTTAACCCTGAAAACACTGCTTTCTCTTTCACTGAACAGACAAGGAGGAAGGAATTTCGTTTTCATTGCTAAAAGGTGAGACCAGGACTTATTTTTAGCAGGACTTTGAGCTCAGGGCTAGACCCTTGTGGAGCTTTGGGCAGGGCTAACTGGATTAATTGCATTACACAACACATCCCTGTTAGGTTCTGCCAGGTAGTTCAGACACCAGATAAAACAAGCCTCCATCAGAGCCTTCAGAGCAATTACTGAACATCATGGGGAGAATTGCAGTGCAGGGATTACCAAAATGTCATGTAGGACCAAAAGGTTACAGGCACATAAACATTTCAGTCATCACTTGTGAACCAAACTGAACCTAATGTTGCACAACAACAGCTAACGGAGGTGGAGGGGCAGGATAGGGAAACCTTACAAATGGTTTTGTATTCAAACAACATGGATTTAAAGATGTTTGCAATACACTGATTGTTTTCCCCACAGATATTCACATCCCTTCCCTCTGACAAGCAGTAATTTTTCCCTCATTGTTGCAAGATGCAGAGATCCTCAGCTGGATGGCTGCTTGCAGAGGCAGCACAGTGTCCTACTGTCCTTTCCCCCTCGGGCCCAAGCCCTGCTCCTCAGCTGGAGGGAATTAATTTAGAAAACTGTGAAGTAACAGAGCACACCAAGATTTTTGTTCCAACATTTTATGGATCAGCAGCCTTACTACCTGAGAACCCTTGGCTTACACACAAAATCATTCTGAGATAAGTGGGAACCCTGCAGGGCACCCCAACAACATACAGGTTGCCACTAAGCACTTGACAGGGTTTGCTCTTCAAATCTCTGATGAATTTGTGGACAGCACCCTGCAGCAAACACAGAGGAGGTTAAAGCATGGCTGGATCATCTGCTGTGCCACAGCAAAGGAAACACAGAGCGTTCTTGTGTATGGCACAAGCCCAGAGTTAGCAAGCAATAATGCCATATAAATCAGCCACTAATAAGAAATGACTTGACACAGGTTGCTCTGCCTGTCTCTGCATGGCATGAGACAGTGAGGTCTCAGCTCATGGCAATCTTAGTTTCTCTCTTTTTTGTTTTTGTCATGGATGTCAATGACACCTGGAACATGAAGAAATAAAGTGACAGGATCTTCCCCATCCTGTCTGTTCCTGCAGGCCTCCCACTTTAGGGCATGCAGCTGTGGCCCTTGTTTGCATGAGGTCATGACTGCAGAGCCCTGGGACTCTGGGTGTGAGATCCAGAACACCAAAGCCTTAGAGCTCAGTGCCCTCTCAAACCTGTGGTAACAGCCTGAGAACTTCACCTGAATTTGTCCTTATTTTAGAGTCTGAAACACCGAAGGTTGGTTTCTGCTGTGCTGGGCTTACTTCAGACTGGGGTATCATCATGCCAACAGACAGGCACCTTCACCAGAGATCCAGAAAAGCAACTTCCCATGCAGCTTGAACCCCTTGTCCCAAAGCTTGTCAGAGAAGAGTGGAGCACTAAAGTTAAGTGCCTACGGTGGCAAAGCAATGCTGGCTCCTCAGTAAAGCACTGAGCTCCAAGATAAGCTGTACTTTGGTTCCCTAAGACTAATGTCAGGCAGCTAATTTTGCTGGGCAGTTTGATTTACAGTAACTAAAATGGTTGAAATTGCCAAGTCTGCTTCTCATCCCTTTTGCATAACTTTGAACTGTAAGGATGGCACCCCTTTTCTTTATCTTTTCAAAGTAACCTGTTGAACCCCCCAAACTGAAAGGGAGAAGTTACCCAACAGCACACTCTGCATGCAGCAACAGTTCTGACAATGAAAATTGAGTAAACTCAATGAAGAGGAGAAGGTGTTCATTCATTGCCTGTATATGTACCTAGAATTTTATTCTCCTGTTTCAAAGGAGTATTAATATTACAAATACTACATTTTCTAAGGAACTATTTACTATACATTTTATACAGACTGAGAACAGTTAGCTTATCCACACAGTGAAAAAAAACACTGTCAGAAAACATGCATGCTTCTATTTTGAAGGGAACAGATTTCTCCCTCAGTTTGTTATGATTTCTTTTCACTGCTTTGCAGGCTGCTTAGTCATCATTGCTCTAAAAGTATACCCAAGCAAGCACATTCCCAGTCAGCAGAACTTATCTCCCAAAGCTCATTGCTATCTCCAGAAGAAAATAGATGGTGTACACATTTCGGCTTAGACAGTCTTCTAGTACCTCTGGCAGGGAGCCTCTCTTATCCTGTGTATGAATTGTTGCATGATCAGCAAAAGGCAGTGTTTCAAGGCAGCCATTGTTCTGGCAAGAACTTTTAGCAGTGTAGGATTCAGCATCTTTAGGGGAAAAAACCCTTTCTGAGTGCTGCACAATTTTTCAGTGCCAGCTTACATAAATGTCAGATGCTAGGCAGCATGCAGCCTTTGCAGAAAAGCTTTGTCTTTGCTTCACCAAAAGGTAATGTGAGAATCAGCTCCCATAGCTCTGGACACCTACCACCCTAAATTCCTTTACAGGAGAGAAATAAATATCTCTGGGCATCTGACCTGTATCAGGCATTTACTCTGGGGTAAGAGAAAAGGCTCCTGTTTCTCTCCACTGCCAAAAAAGTCACACAGTTACCTTTTACATCATCCTTTGCACACCAGTTCAGATGTACCCTTGTACCCTAGCCATGGCTTCTCCTACAGACAATCCCATGTTTCTGACTCTCCTGCTCACTTGGGCAGTGGGTGCTGCAAATCCCAGTTCTCAGGAGTACAAGGAACACCTGCCTGCCCAGAAAAACCAGAATCATAACTTGGCCTCTGGTTACCAGATCCAAGCTTTGGCACCTTGTGGACCAGAGGACTCCCAGGAAGGTCCCTGACGGGTCTGATGTCATCACTCAGAGTGCCCTGAGTTTTAACCTCTGCCTGCTGGAAGCAATGTTTCTTTCCACTCTAAAGGAAGAAGTTTTGCTACAAAGTTTTGGTCGTGTCCCTCTGCAAAGAGTTAACCAGGGGCAACAAACTCATCCTGGGCATGCTGGCTGGGTCTACAGTCTCTTCAGGGATTATACAGCTATTATAGCCAGCTTAGGACAAACCTGAAGTCCCCAAGGCACTCATGGGGACTCAGGCATTTCTCCACCTGCCATCCATTTTCCTCCTGATTGTCTTTCTGACTTAAATATCTGCTGCCAACACTCCCACACTGAGCCCTGAATTGTGCCTGCAAGTTGTGAGCTATTCCCTCATCTATTTAACTTCCAAGTGTTTGTGGACAGGATTAACCTCCTCCTGCAGGCACGTTACCTTTCATTTCCTGGCATACCACCATCAGAAAGAGAGAGGAAAAGGACTCCCTCCCTTTCTCCTTACTGAAGGAAGGAAACCACACATCACTCTTATACACATGGAAGTCACATCAACACTGGCAGTAAAGTAAGAACTGAAACAGAAAGGGGGAGATGCTTTAGGTTACAAATTTCTACTCTGCAAGCACGTATGAAACCTGACAGTTCTGTTGCTGTTTATTACACATATCTGATCCATTAATCCTCTATGAACACAATTGCCGAGTTAGTTTGTCGTATTTACTGATCTCCCCTTTCTTGCATGAACACAGTAGGGTTTCTTTCCTGTGGAGGAAAGGAATGTTAATATCCTCACCAGAAATCTGCCATCTGAGTGTTAAAAGCCAAGATGCTTTTTGCTATAAAAATTGCATGTTTTAAGGAAAACTTTTCTCACAGTTTTATATTCTTACTTCCAGTGGCAAAAATACTCCTTCCCTTTCCATACAGCTTTTCACCAGTAGAGCTGTCTTGCAAAGCTCTGCAAGCTCTGTGTGATAAAGCACATTGCCCTGGAGGGAGTCTCTGTGTGTATGTACATGTGCATGCATTTATATGTATTTTCAAACAGAACCAATGGACAGCTGTTAAGCAGATGCATAAGCACTCCTGCCTAGCCAAATGGAGATACTCACCTCAAGTGCTGGTTAAAATAGCACGTAAATGGTTGAGAACCCACTTTCTCTTTCCAGTATTTCTGCTTGTACGTGACGTTCTCAGAGTTCTCCTGATCGTCTCTTGCACAGGGAGGGATGTATGAGCACTGCCAAGACACATTGCAAAACAGAGTTACTGCTGTGCTCAAGAACGCAGGGCATCACTTCTCTGCCTTTTCCTCATGATACCAGCATGACTGAAATGGACTGAGAATAATAAACAAAAGCTCCAAAGAAACAGAAAAGAAATATTAGCTGAACTTCACTGAAATTGCTAATTATTCTGTGTGGGTACTGGAAAAGAATACTGTAGCATTCAGAAAGAAAATAAAGGCTTTGCCATGTTTGTTCCACTCTTAAACCAAACCACTTCATAACATCTTGGGGTTTGGCCTGGTGAATATGAAAATGATAATTTCATTTTGAGGTATTCCTAGCCAGCTGCATGGATTGGATTTTAATAACTTCCTATTTTCAGTGAGGCACGTAATCACAAGTTTGGTTAAGTATCATGCTAATAAATAACCCGGAGTCCAGCAAGCTTTCCCAGCTGATGGGATATCTGGCTAATATCCACTGATAAAAGAAGATATTCTTCCACTGTTACAACACACGGAAACAAGAAAAAAGGTTCATAGCCCTGCTTCAGCAAAAAGGTTCAGCATCTGTTTCTGCTGTGCAGAAGTCAAGGAGAGTTGAGCATCCAGCTGAGCTACCTGCAGATCTCACCTTCAGACATCTGCTTCAAAGCCCAGAGATCAAGGGACACTCCTCCTCTAGCTTGGCGCCCTTGGGACCGGGCTTGCAGAGGCTTCCCTTTGGGTCACACACACACACTCACTCTCTCACACACCTTGTTTCCAAGTCTTTGACACACCACCCTTAAGTCCTGGCCACAGGCAGTTAAATAACAGAAAACAAGCAGTGCACAGAATCAAGTGTCAGCACCGTCAGAGGTCGGTGTCCAAGCACAATCCTTCTCATTTTTAGCAGGCATCCATACAGGAGATCATGACAGGAGCTGTTGAACCACACTGAGTAACACAGCTTAGCTGATCCTCCCATAGCACAGAGGCTTTTCACCCTGCAGGGCGTACGGACGACAAGTGAACTGAACACACTGAATTTTAATTCCTTTAAAATTGGGAGCTGCAAACAGAAAAAATGTGGCTGGGAAGGTAGCTAAAAAGCCTCCTACTTAGGAAGGATGAGGAAGCAGGAGGTGAAGGGTGTGGGAAGCCCCTAAAGGGGGGCCCACATATGATCACATTAATTTCTCCACAGTGTCCTGGAGGCAGTAACAGCAAGGAGAGCGACACCCTCTCTGACCATGGCTCACTGTGCCTAAGCCAGTGCTTCCTCTCCTTCTGCTGAGGTTTCACAGGGGCTTACCTTGTCCCCAGCTGCACACTGTGCCTAAGAGGTACAGACCACAGGACCATATTCACCATACAACAGCTTGAAGATTTGCCATTCCAAGGGCAAGGGAGAAATCTCAGGATTTTATTGCCCTGATCATGTAAAATCTGACCACTTCTGTCAGCTCCTGCAATTGCTGCCAGTGTTTTGCCTGCTCCAGAATGAAAGAATCTGCAAGGCCTTCCTTGCTCCTTCCAAACTGAAACCTACCTTTTCCACATGCAAGGATCTCCATTTTTACATGGACTCCTGGCTGGTGTTACCATGGCACAGAGCTCCCTTTAGTTCCCTGTTCACAGGACCCTACACAAGGGTTGTCCCACTGCTGCTGATGAAAGACAGAAGTGAGCAGCAGCACCACTCTACTTCAGAAACCAGAATGCAGGATTTATCACATACTGTTATTGCCATCTTAGATAATATTCCTTGGTCAGCAGAATCTTTGGTTTGGTTGTCCACTTTGGAAGCATCGAACACTCCCCTTTTTCCTCCACACTCCCAGAGCACAAACACATCTGTGCAGCAGCTGGGCAGGGCTGGCAGATTTGGCACAAAGACACCTGAGAGCACTGCTGGCTCTGCTCTGACCCCCTGACTGCACCAACATACTGCAGCTTCCCAGCTGGTCCCCTCCTCCTTGCTTGGCCCGGGGTCCAGCATTTCCAACATGCTCCACTCTGATGTTTTCCTGTATGGAGCATTTTCTGCTTTGGAAATGGCACCATATCCCAGGAGCTGTGCACTCACTGCCTACATCTGACTGTAATCACCATGCTGCTCTCCCCAGCCCCCAGCTTGTAGGGGTAGGTAGGTAGCCCCCAGCTTTTAGGGACTCTAGAAAGAGCTCCCAAAACAGACATTATTTAGCCGGTACACAAAATGCAAAACTGGACAAACCAGCTAAGTACCAATAGATATTATTTTGCCTAAACACATCCAGCTATCTCAAAACTCCTATTCCTGTGTTACTGGCTCCAGTACACATATTTCCTGTATCCTGTGAAATGTTTCCTTTTCCTGGCTGAGCCTGCTGCTGTCCTCTGCTATAAAAGTGCAACCGCCCCACCAGCCCTGGTTAAACTTTCTCTGCATCCTTCAGAGACCTTCCATCCCACCAAATATTACTTGAATCCTTCACAAAGTTCATAACCTGGTGAACTGGTTCGCCCAGTTCACCAGGTTATGAACTTTGTGAAGTTTGTTGGTTCACCCCATCCTGAGTTTCAGGCTTAGGAGCAGCCAGAGAGGTCTCTTTTCCCAAGAGATGTCCATCTGAACAGACAAGTATCAAGCTTTAGCAGTCTCCCAGGACATTTCATCACAGAGCGCTTCACATTTGTTTTTCCATCAGTCCCCATGCTGTTAGCTCAATATGAAGATATTAAAAATTGAGTTTTTCAGGGCAGGGATTTGTCGTGGTTTGGAAGATGTAAAGGGGCCCACAGACAGTTTCTCTGGGCAGCACTGCTGTATTTTCCTGTGCCAAAGCAAGAGTGTACAGGAGTATTGCCAGTACCTACAGGAGGGACACATGGAAGTTGGGCACAACAGCAAATGCTTTCCATAACTCAAACTTCACACCATTCTCTGCACACATATTCTCAGCTGACAGCATGCTGGATACATTTCTACCTCTTCTTCTTTATCTTCATGTGGAAAACATAAAGGAGACACCTGGGGTCTTGCCGTAAATCGGTGTGGCCTCACTGCTTCTGCCTGCTGAGGATTAACAGTCTGGAAGAGAGGAATGGTCCCTGTCCAAATATGAATCCCAGGGGCCACCCAGAAACATAACTCAGTGTGACAAAGGTCTTGAGCCCCAGAAAACACCCAAGACGCAATCCCAGTGTGAACATTGTCAGCTGCTGCACAAGCACTGGAGCTTGTTTGCCTCTCCAGGATGCCAGCACAGTCCCCACCCAGCCAAGGTGCTTTTTGTCCCTTTCTGACCCGCACAGGGCGTGGATCTCTCCTTACTCAGCCCCATGAGCACACTTCTAGGGCACTCTGCTTGGCCAGCTCCCTTACCCTCCAAAGCAGATTCAGCAGGCAGATAAAAGGGAATCATATCCTCACAAATTTTGCTGCTGTGACTTGATGGATGGATGCGAAATAATTTCCACTTTGGCAATAGGCAGTTTCTGAAACATTAAATCTGTAGTCCTCCCTTACAAGACATGGCATGAAATACTGGCATCAAAACATAAACAAATGCCAACTGAAAGCTAGTACACCAGTGAAAATGTCAGTGAATAGCCAATACATCTTTACACCAAGGTTTTGTAGGAGTTGCATGTGTGTTTGCTGCTGGATGTTCCCACTTCAGTGTCCCTGCAGATGCCTGGGAAGATTCCTGGTGCTTCTGAGCACTTCATGAGGGCAGATATTCTTCATATCATGAGGAAAGAACAGATGCACAAACTCTTGACTGTGGTTTAAGTTCCAGGTTGAATTTCATGCTTTTCAAAGATCAGTTCTTGTCTAATTTTTAATAAAATGAAAAAATCAGTCACATTTTTAATAAAAAACACCAGACTTGATAGACTACAAGTCCAAGAAAGTTTCAAATGTGAAGAGACATCCTGGCCCAAAATAGAAGCAATTCAGCCCAACAGAAGACAAAACAAAGTAATTCAGGAGCAAGATTTCAAACTCAGTTTCCAAGTGACACGTGGAGGACCATCCTCCTGGCTCCTGGTGAGCTGTGGGACAGAGCATGTTCCATTTGCTTGGTGGGGCAAAGCCCTACAACACCTGCTGGAGTAGAGATCCAGCCTGAGGTGTAACCCCCACCACAGCAAAGGGATGCCTGAGGGAGGCTGTGACTTTGAGGGAAGCCCAGCAGGGTCCTGGCAGGACCTGGGATCCTGCGGAGAGAGGAGCCCAGGCTGGAGCAGGTTTTCTGGCAGGACTTGTGCCCCTGTGGGGGACCCATGCTGGAGCACTTCATAAAGAACTAGAGCCTGTGGGAAGGACCCACATTGGAGAAGGTAATGCAGGACTGCCTGTGGGAGAGACCCCACAGTGGAGCAGGGAGAGTGTGAAGAGGAAGGAGTGCAAATGTGTGATTAACTGACCACAGCCCACATTCCCTGTCCCTCTGTGCTGGAGGAGGTAAAGAAAATCAGTAGTGAAGCTAAGCTCAGGAAAAAAAAGATGAGTAGGGGAAAGGCATTTTTAGATTTGATTTTATTTATGCAGTACCCTTCTCTGATTTCATTGGCAATACAGCAGATTAATTTCCCTGAGTCAAGTTCATTTTTCCCATGATGATAAAGGGTGAGTGATCTCTCCCTGTCCTTACCTCAACCCACAAGCCTTTCATTATATTTTCTCTCCCCTGTCCACCTGAGGGGCGATACAGCAGCTTGGGTGGGGACCTGAAGTCCAGGCAGGGTCACCCCAACCCACCAAGCAATAGATGAGCTTCCCCTAACTCCGTGTGCGTCTGCATGCGCCACTGGGTTACCTTCCTGGCATGAAGGGAGGAAGCGCTGCCACAATCATCCCACCGGGGCAGGGCATGGGCAGCTGGACTCACTCCATTAGAACAAAGAATTTCCCCCTCCCAGCTGGGTGTCCTGAGGGAACTGGAGCTGAGCACCACGTGTGGTTTTCACCTGCATCTGTCAGTGCAAATGATCATCACCAGACAACCCACTGGGAGTGATCAAACCCATGACCCCTCACAGCGGCTCCAGGCAGGGAGTGGTGCCCCAGGTGAGCCAAGTGGGTGGTGGGGTTTATCCATGGCCCCTGGGCCCACTTCCAGAGGAGTTGCTAGGCAGCATCTGCATCATTTGCCTGTCACAGGAACCAGCCCAAACACAGATCTGAATGCTCCACCAGACGGAGGCACCAGACTCTCACAAAATTATTGTGAAGTTATATTTTGTTTTGAAACCTCCTCTGCCATGGGTCGTATTTAAGAGGGTCAAAAAATTAAGCCCAACTCTATTTGCAAGTGTACAGAAGAGATGACTGCACACCATTTGTCAGGGGGGGCCATTAGACAGAGAAGTGTGACAGAGCACAGGCAGTGTGGAGAGCAGACAAGGGGCAGCAGCTGCTTTGCTCCCTTGCCTGGGGACAAAGATGGGAAAACCAGGTCCTGCTGCACAGCTGCTAACATCTGTCCTACCAGTCACTCCCCAAAAGTTTCTTTGGCAGAACAGGGGGCAACTCCTTCCAACCCCACTCTTAACTGCAGATGTAGAGAGGGAAATGCCTAAAAAGCCAGGAAGCAGACGTTTCAGCAGCTGACATCCTCCCTGCCCTTTGCCCAGGCAGGGCTGTGGCCTGGTCCCTGTGTGCACCACCAAGGTACCCCATGGCCAGAGAGAACAGCGACAAATTGACTTTGGAATTAATCCCGCTTAAGCCTTATCTCAGAGATTATTATTGCTATCAAGGCAGCTGAAGAAAGGCTACAGTCACTCCAATAAATTTCTTCCTCTGAGACAGCAATCAAAAAAAGAAAAAAAAAAAAAAAAGAAATCCACTCAGACTGAACACAAATGTAATCGTGTTCGGTGCTTTTTATATACATTCCTGGATTATCTCTGACCCAGCTATATAATCTTTTAAGAGCTAAAATGAATCCTGGGCTGTACAATGATGTGATTATCTTAGAAAGCAAGAGAAGAAAAAAGAAATGTCTTTTTGCTGCATCTAGAAAAATATTTTTCCTCACTGGAACAGACATTCACATCAGTGATATGTTTATATGTCAGCCTGCTCTACTACAGAAAGTTGAAGATTTTTAATCAAATACACTGGGGATTTTTGGGTGGTGAAGCTGCCAACTGATTTTTTGTTTTTGTTTTGTTGTTGTAAGGAGCCTGAACTATGCCTTTTCTACACTACTGATTTATAGGGGGAAATTGCTACCCTACAAAGAGGAGCACCTAAGCAGAAAGTAAAATTTAAAAAATGTTCAAAACAAAATTGGTCTTCTTCTTCCCTTCTAGCTAGTTGGAACTGATTAATATGTTGCATATATGTCTAAGTGCATGAACACAAGGAAGCATAGTGCAAAAATGTGATGGGAACAGGAAGGGTTAAACAGGTCTCTAAGTTTGTTCATAAGTACGTACGGGATCCTGAGCATTAAAGCCAGCAGATTCCTACTCTGTGGCTCTAGCTAATGTATTTCAGCATAAAATCCTGAAAGCTTCCAAAGACAGCGAGACTTTAAATCAAAAATTAAAGGTGAGTATAACTGTTTGGCTCCACAGACATTGAAGTAGGGGAAAAAAAGGGAAAACCAAAGAAACAGATGCAGACATCAGTATGTTTTCCTGAAGAGACCTAAGCAACTTTTCTTCTTATTTTGTATTTGTTTTACATAAGCTTCTTAAAGTAGGGAAAATAATTACAGCACTTTTTTGTCTGCACAATTTTCCACTGAGATAAATTCAATTACTACCAAAGAATACAGCTACATCAAAAAAAATGCATCCTTTCTGCTTGGTCACATCTGGTAAATCAGATTTAATCCTCAGCAATCAATATCCCAGGGTAAACAGCCCACATCTAGAGATGCAAGGTGGAAGGTAAAGAAGAGAGATTATATTTGTAAAAGCAGGAAAGTATCACACAATGCCAACAGCTCTGTTTTCTTTAGGTAGAGTCAACATGAAATTAATTGTTAAATAGAAATAGTTTTCTGAGTGACATTTACAGGCATTACTTTTGAAGCTCTGAGTGCCTCCCTGCAATTGCAATTCAGTCCCTGGGCAGGTGTAATCCTTCTCTTCTCACCACACTTCCAGAAAGGCAGAAGAAAATAAGCTCAAGAAGTAAAAACAGAACAAAACACTTGGACTACTCAGAAAGGCATTGTGGTCACGGTCCAATTTGAAAGCTGCTGCTGAACCTGCAGGTGCTGCCAGAGCTGCTGAGCCCAGGCACTCTGGTAGCAATCAGCACTCACCTCCCATCTCCCACTTCCATCTGCCAGCTCCCATCCTTGCTGGAGATGGCCACAGCAGAGCCATGGGGCCATGCTCGGGGACAGCCATGCTGCACCCTCTGCAGAGCCACATCACATTCAGCCCCTAGCAAAAGGGTGACTTTTCTCCTGCATTTTACCAAACCCCCTGCCCACCACTCCACTGAAAATGGAGAGAAGCTTAGAGAAGTCCTGCAGCTCGGACAGCCAGGGCACTCCTGGCACACCGCTGCCAACACAGACCTCTGCACAGAGAGCCTGGCAGCAGCACTCCCAGGAAAAGATTTGCAAAGCTCCCTCAAAGGCCAGCATTTCATCTGCTTTGTGATCAGGCTCCATCCAGCACTGCAGCTTCAATCACTCATCACTTCTGAGCAGTGCCAAGAATTTAATCCAAATCCTGTCAGATTTACCATCCTGCTACTTACTCTGCTGATTTTTACCCTTACCACCCTTCCCAGCTGCCAAGGGGGAAAAAAGCAACCCTCAAACCCTGAGTGTGAAACTTAACACAGGCTTCCAAGGGATGGGAAACTTAACCTGCCTTCCAAGGGATGGAGCACACCAGCACAAATATGACTGAGGAGATGTGAGGCTGCTCATCCCAGCTGGACACCCAAGCATGCTTCCCAGCCCCTGCAAACAGACCCCTGCATCGTGCTGAGCATGGCCCTTGGCACGGTGTTGCATCCACATCTCAGTCAAAGAGCTGAAATTTCCTTCTCCAGTACACTCCTAATTTCAAGTTCTTTCAGGAGTAGGAGTTCCAACATATTTTTTTTCTTCTTCAAACTACTTAATAAGATCTCCTTCACTCAGGTGTGTGCTGTCATCTTCACCCAGCATAAAAAGAAAAAGGAGAAGGCAGAATAACTGCCTTTAAAGAAAGAGAAAGTACAAGTCATACCTTGCCTTCAGACTTCCCCAGTGTGCTGGAAGATGCAACTTTCACAAACTCTTCATTTGGTCCTTTTTCGTGTGGGGGATGGAGGAGTTGAAGAATCAAAACAGCACGGGGAAAACTTTTGTTTTGCTGCAGCCCCTTCCCCAGCGGCACCATTAACATGTCTCCGTGCTCTTTGGGGAGCGGCGCTGCCATGCCCCCGCCCTCCGGGACGCGCAAGGCAGCGGCCCCGGGGGCTGCCCGAGCGCACCGAGCTCCCGCCGGCTGCCGGAGCGTCTCCTGCTCTCCCCACCGGCGTCCCGGGCTCCGGGGCGGGGAAGGCGGAGGAGCCTCCGCTGCTGTCCCTGCGCTGCCGCCCAAGGGCTGCGGGACGGACGGACGGACGGACGGAATGGGGCTGGCCGCCAAGTGTGAGAGTGTGTCTGTATCTGTGCATGTATCATACTAGTATAGTATATAGTACAGCGTAATACATTATATGGTATATTATAGATTATACACAGTATGTTATATTATGATATATAGAATCACAAAACATCCCGAATTGGAAGGCACCCACTGGGATGGTCAAGAACATCTCCTGGCCCTGCACAGGACAGCCCCAAGAGTCACACCATGTGCTTGAGAGCGAACGCTTCTTGAACTCTGTCAGCTTTGGTGCTGGGACCACTTCCCTGGGGAGCCTGTTCCAGTGCCCAGAAACCCTCTGGGTGAAGAACCTTTTCCTAGTATCGAGCCTAACTAAACCTTCCCTGAGATGATATCGATATAAACACAACATATAAATATAGATGTACAGTGTTTATAGATACACACTGTAGAGATACACTACTTTTTGCTCAGCAACAAGCAGAGCGGCATTTTTCGGACGGATGCTCCGGCACTTCACTTACCACCCCTGACCTCCCAAAAGAGAAATCCCCTCACGGAACACAGGGCGGGCGCCGGGAGCGGTGGAAGGGCACCGCCGCGGCGGGACCACCGCCCGCATTTTGGGAGAGGGGGCGTCCGCGGGTCTCACCTTGGGGTTGGTGCGCAGCTGCCGCTCGTCCTCATGGAGCAGGGCGGGTGCGGAGGAGCGGGAGGTGCGGACCAGCACCTGGAGGCAGGGGTAGCGGGCGGTGCCGCGGCAGGCGGCCCCGCAGGAGAAGGTGCAGGCGAAGCGCTCCCCCAGCTGCCGCACGGCCAGCACCGTGCAGTTGGCGGAGCCGCCGCCGCCCCGCTCCTGCAGCGCCGGGCGAAGCCAGCAACAACCCAAACCCAAGAGGGAGAGCAAGCCGGCGGCGATGAGGAGGAAACCCAGCCGCATGCTCTTGTCCTCCGCCTCCGTGTACTCGTACGCCGCCCGGCTCCTCGCCATCGCCCGGCTGCCGCTGGCATCCGCCGCCGGGCATCAGCCACTGCCATCGGCTAAAGCTGCCGCCGCTCCCCGCCTCCCTCCCCGCCTCCTCCGAGGCTGACTGTGCGTGTAACCGCACGGGGAAAAAAAAAAAAAAAGAAAAAAAAAAAAGATAAATAAAATGCAAATTTAATCCCGTCTGACCTATTTCAGGGCCCTCCGGGGGTGGAAAGGGACAGATTGCAACGGGATTATCTGACCCCGGAGATTTGCTGTGCGGAGGGCTAGTCCGGATTAAAACTGGGTACCATCATGCAATGTACAATATCTAGAAGAGGGTGGGTGGGGTCCTTCGGGTGCATTGTGGCCCCCCTGTAAGGCAACATCTCACCACTGGCTTGGTTAAGTCCTGGAGATCATGTGTAAAATCCCATTTAGTACCCCCAAGGCATCAAAGTCTGCAAGGTCTCTATGAGTAGAGGAGGAAACTAATGTGAACTTAAAGAAATTAAATATCTACAAGTGAGAAGGCAGCTTCTATTTTTTACCTTATTAATTAAGAAGGGACATAATGGTAACTGGCCAAATTTTAACATTTTTGGGGTGCAGGGTAAAGTGTTCTGGCCAGCCCCAAAACCAGCATCTGCACAGCAGGGACAGAGATAACAGACAAGCAAGACGACAGCTATCACACACAGGAATTGCTTTGAACAGGAAGGTATTGACCTTTGAAGGTTCACACTAAGAAGTGTTCTCTTCCAAGCAGTTTTGCAAGAAAAGCCAATGATTCAAGAAAATATATTTATTAGGCAAATAAAGTTTGGTTATTACCCAGCATTACCCACTGTGGCAACACAAATGCTTATGGTGCCAAAGTACCATAAGCAATACTTATAGTGCTATTCTATCATCTTTATCACAGGCAATTATGTAGAACAAAATGTGAGCCTGAGAGCTGATAGCTGAACTTGATGACACAGCAGACAAGAAGGCAGAGAAACACAAAGTTCGGGAAATAGCACTTTCCTTTTTCAATCTCTTTCCCACTGCAGACTGCAACGTCAAACTTTTATAAATGAAGCTGATCCACAGGTTCTCCAAATGGACTATTAAGCAAGGTTTGGCAGGAAGGCTATTAAGAGTCCATGCTGTGCCATGAATATAGATGGATGTAAATATTGTCCTTGCTTGCACAAGTGCACTACCACACTCCTCTCCAGCCAGCTGCTTTGCAGCAGCCTGCCCTGGTTATCAAAGGGTTTCTGAAAAAGTACACCAGCTCTGAGCTGGCATTATGGGTTTTTTACTTAAACCTCCTATAGGTGTTTATACTAGAAACTCGACTCCTCTTGCTTAGTCCTTGACTCTGTTAATTTGTTCCCATCATCAGGTTTTGCTGCCATCACTTGTAGTGACAGCAGTCTCTAACAGTAGAGGCTTGTTGCATAGAGTTTTCATAATAAAAAAAATTAAATTATAATCAGGTTGATTGGTCACTTACCACTTGAAAGGGAAGCTCCAGCTCTGCTTTCTCAGTGTAAATGAGCTGCAGCTTCTTTCTGTCTCACCTCCTGAACAGCTGGCCTTCCATACCTGGTTCAACTCCCTGCAGTCCCCTGTACATAAAGCGCTGTCAGACGGAAATTAAGGCAACAGCTCACTGGGTAACAGAGTAACCGTGACTTAATCCTCCTGTGTGCATCCAGTCCCTACATCCTCCACAGCTGGGGAGATGCTAAGCTGTATTTTAACTGGGAATGGCCGTAGGATTCACCAGGTGATCTCATAGATTTTGAACTTCTGCACAAATGACTCAGTCAAGACTCAAAGATTATTTGGATCAACTTGAAGTGAGAAATGATCATCAATGCCTAATCATTGTAGCAGAGTGAAGGGGGCCTGCTGTGAAGATTTTAGCTCTGCTGTCACCCGAGGGCAGGAGTGGGGACACTGGCTTGAGGACCACGGGCTGCAGCAGAGCCACCAGGGCTGAGAAAGCCAGCATATGAAATTCAATGTCTGTATGAAAATCTCAACAGCAGAACAGATTGCTGCCTGCTCTTTTGGGCCCTTCCCTGCCCAACAACCAAGGGACAGCCTTACCTGTGGCCAACTGCAGCTGCCCCACCTGGTATGGCCAGTGCTGGGAACACCTCTGCCTTGAGGCACCTGGAGGCTGGGCAGCCAGTGCAGCTCTGCCACCACACCCACCCAGGCTGCTCACAGGGACTGGGCTCACACCCCCTGTTTCCCTGCACAAGCCCAGTGCTGCTCCATGGGATGCTGGCTCTTCCAGGAAGTGAAGTGCCTTTTCTGAAAGCAAATGTCTATATAAAACAACAGAGTGACACCCAACCAATACTGTGACACCCACCAGAAAGTAAACTGGCCTTCCAAGGGAAGAGAGATGTCCAGAACAACCAAAGCCACCCTTCGGTTGAGAATGAGTTCAGAGAACACTGAAGGGTTTCCACAGAGCACCAGAGCAGCTTTGGGACCCCTGCCTTCCTCTGGCTCCTCATCAGGACTGTTTACAGCCGATGCAGGATGGCGAAAGCAAATGTCTATATAAAAAAACAGAGTGCCTTTATAAAACCAATACTGTGACACCCACCAGAAAGTAAACTGGCCTTCCAAGGGAAGAGAGATGTCCAGAACAACCAAAGCCACCCTTCGGTTGAGAATGAGTTCAGAGAACACTGAAGGGTTTCCACAGAGCACCAGAGCAGCTTTGGGACCCCTGCCTTCCTCTGGCTCCTCATCAGGACTGTTTACAGCCGATGCAGGATGGCCCAGTCATGACAACTGGCTACTCCAATGGATTGTTTGCTAAACCAATGAGGGAGCTCAAAAGGTGATTTTACAGAAAATTATTTTGGTAGTTTCAGCAGGAAAAACCTGACATATATTAGCTAACTAATACCCAGAAGACAATATGAAATGCAAATAAGGAACTGAAGCCTAGAAAAATAATACAAAAACTTGGTTCAATACTGCTAATCCAGAAGTGAGCTAAGTCAGTAACAGTCAAAACTATTGTTCAATGTGCTTGAACATTACTTTCAAAAATATAAAGTTTACCTCTAACAGTAAAGTGGTTTTAAGTGGTAAAGCTACTGCAACTATTTAAACCAAAATTTCCAAGTAGGTTATCCAGCTGCATTTCCTCAGGTCTTTTTCACGTAGTGGAAGCTTTCAGATTTATGGAAACGAGAGCATGCATTCTTATCACAGAGAAACAAAAACTCAATTCACACACTATATATGAATATAAAAGCATCAGCTGTCAATCCAGACTAACTTTTTAGTCCAATCTGCATTACCAGAATTCAACTTCTACTACCATTAATTTTGGGCAGTGGCAAATTTTGAGGGACACAATGAAAAGTGAAAAGGTACTTGAAAACTAAGCACACTCTGAAATATGGCTTGAATAGCAATTGTTGTATTTAGGATCTTAAACCAAAAGCACTGTCTAGCTCTCCCATCCTTAGGATGCCAGCTGTGCATTTAGAGGCTTTTCTGAGCGTGACAGATAGCAACCAATTTTTTCCTTTTTGTTTCATACAGCCATGGAATTATTTTTAAATGGAAGTTACCAGGAATTGGGGGGGGGGGCAGGGGGAGGGGTAAGTTTCTTTTAGGTGACTAGTAACTTTAAACAGTATTACTTAGAAAATGGACAGCCTTCTTCCATAGCCATGGCCACCTAGGAGCCAGTCAGGACCAAGATGATGGCCCCACAGACCTGTCTCCAAGCACTGCCTAGGTCATGCCAAAGACTGTTTCTGGTCTCTTCATGGTCAACAGAAACAGTCCCTCAAGACTGCAAAAATCTTGCATCTGACTACAACACACAAATTCTTATTAGGGTACATTCTCCCTTCTTTCATGGAAACTAAAACAGAAACAGACCAGTACAAGAAGTCCTGGCTTGGGGTCAGAGAGGATTTCAGACATGCCATGCAGCCAAGTGATACAATCATACATCTTTGCACTGCAGAAATGCTGCACAGCCACGAGGGAGTGGTGTGGTCAGCTGAGAATCCCAACCCAGGCGCAGCTGACACTTCACGGAAGGTCACGGTCACGTGAGAAATAGTTTTACCCATGTGAGTACCTGCAGTCTTCCCTGGATTACATGGGTCTTCAATTAGATTAATCAAGCCCATGAAGGTTTTCATGTGCTTACGTATTTGTGGCACCAGACCACTAAGGTGGAGGAGGATTGAGTGCAGGGTGGTTTTTCATTTGCTCATTTTTAAACACCCCAATGGAGCATCCTTAACCCTTTCCTTCATGACGTTCTGGTACCCTTCATTTTTCCACAAGCAGGGTGGTTGGAGTGACAATTTTTGAAATATGAAGTATCTTCTGCAATAGCAGATGTAATCAAATCAGTGAAACTTATGTTAAACCCTGGAAGCTGAAGATAGTGGATTTGCAGAGAAAGTGGAGCTAACTATTTAATAAAGATTTGTAAACAATATCCAACAAGGACTATGAGAGTATGTTGGACAGGCTAGAAATAGGGATACTTCTACTTCTTTCCAAGAACACTGGGTATTCTACCCAGAACTTACCTTGCACATCGTTGTACAAAACTAGTTATGGGGAAAAACACCCACCTCAAATTTAAAAACAGCATTCTATTATAGTGCTAGTGGAATATAAAAACATATTAAATAAGCCTCAGACCTTAATTGTCAGTCTGAAAACCTTCAGGGCAATTCAGTCACCCATTTGCCATGTGAATATGTAAATGAGGGCTGAGGTTTTCTTCCTTTCAGTAAAAAAAGCAGTATGTTCTTTTTTTCCATTTTTAAAACTAATATAGTAACAGTTAAGAAGTAGCTTCAATCTTACACCTTGTTTTCTGTTTATATCTGTTTCTCTTGCTTCAACCCACAGTGTAAAATGAAATTAAGTCACAGATTTTAAAATACCTATACATGCTTATTTAACTGATAAACGAGAGCCACTGTTCTTCCACCTGGAAGGAGCAAAGCAGGCATTTCAAATTTTTGAAAGACTGGGCAGTTGAATACAACTGTATCATCAAGTATTTTTTGGGAGAACTTAAGATTCCCAATTTCAGCTTCATTGTTTTTAAAGTGATATAGGTATTTAGTATTTTAATGTAATTCATCTTGCTCCCTTTACCATATGTTGTTAATTTCCATGAACATGAGAAATAATTGCATTAGATTTGAAGAAGGAAATGTCACTTCAGGAATCCTCACCAAAACAAAAAAAAAAAATGAACCCAAAAAAACCCCCACCAAACCCAGGTCATAATGAACCTCTGACAGCAAAAAAATGTAACATTAATTGTGGCAGGTACAATATGCTTTTGGAAAATTATCATTCTGAAAAATTATAAATTTATAGATGGACAATCAAATACATGTTTGAATCTGCTCTGGTGTGAGAAACAGAACAAGCCACCATCTTTTTCAGCTGTGCTAGTTATATGGATTATAACCATTCTCTTCTTTCAAGCTCGGAAAACTTTGCTTTAATAATATAAAAAAAAATAATCAACAGGCTTATATTTTTATGTTTACTATCTTAAAATAGATATTAAAAAAAGTTCAGAATTTAAGATATGCCATACACCTGATACAGAACCACAGCAAGGCCACTAATGGTCTGATTTCTAAGCATAATACATGCAAACAAGCTGTTTTTGCACTACATAGAAAAATGGGTGAAAATGGAAAAAAAAATCCCAGGATTCACTAACATGTCTTGCTTTGGTAATTTCAGGTATTTTTCAATGATCTGCATCACCAGAGGTAACTCAATGAGAAGTGGCAATCATACCTAGAAAAAGAAAACCATCCCAACAGTTCAGGTTTTCCTTTCTCCGCTCAGAACAGTTACAGTTTTCAGAACCAGTCTATATTCATGTTTATTTGCATCTGGAAGTTCAAGTAATAGCAATAACCAAATGAAATGTATTTCTGTTTTATGTGGGAAAACACCAACATGGAAGTAAGCTGCGATCAGTTCTAAACCAAGCTTCTCCGAAGTGACTAATTCTTGAAGCATCTTCCTGTCATTTGACATGGTACCCACCCATCTTTCTAAAAATTATTTGCTATTATAAAGAGGGGATCTGAAACCAAGGTTAACCAAAGTTTTTAGCCGTGGAAACTTTACTGTGGAAAAGAATATGAAATTCTCATAAATTTACTTGTCAGCAGCAAAAAGACTCTTCAAATGTCTTAACCACTGTACAGCTCGATAGTTTTAATACTTCAATTTTTTTTCCATTTTTCATTGTTGAAGAAATAATTTCACAATCTCAAATCAAAGTCAACACTGCAGTGAGGAGAGCTTTTCTACTTTATTACAAAGAGAAGAAGCCTTTATGTGGTCAGAAAATACAAGATTGATCTTTTTTTTTCTCTTCCTATGAAACGCTGCTGTTCAAACAGCCAGAGTGAATTGTCTCAGTTCACTTCTTTAAGTCCCATCACATTCACTTGGGTATGGATGTCCTTGGCTGCTGAAAATCTGGCCCTTTAGTGCACAGGGCGACAAAGTAGTCCCCTGACCAGCAGTTCCAGAATGTCCCGTTTTCATATATTGCATCCATGCACACCTCCTAAAAATGAGGTACAGCAGGGCAAACATTTTCCAAAATAGATGTCATATATATAATATATACACATTCGTACATACATACCTTTATTCATGTGATGTCCAAAAATTTAAAAAAAATGTACACATTTATTACAAAATCGTAACAAAGACTGGACAGTGTTTTGCTCATTCTGGAAAGATGAAGCTCAGTAATACACAACCCTGGAAACTAACCAGAGACTGTGGCAATATCTTTCTTCTAAACAGTCAGATATTCTTGCATTAAGCTTGGCGAAAACTGCCTTTCAAAGACAGAAGGGGAAGTAAAATGAAGGAAGCAAACCTTGCTCATCTTTCCAAATGAAATACGAGAAGGATCTTCACATAAAAATGCACAAACATTTTTTATTACCAATAGTGCTACAATGAACAATGCAAATTTTGTTGTCTAATTTTTTGTCTTTTTTCTTTTTTTTTGTTTTTACATTTTGGAAAACTAAGTGGTAAACTTTTGTCAGTGTACTCGCTTGTCTTTACAGACCCAAGCTTGTCTGCTGGCAAAAAAAGGAAACAGAAACAAAAATTCAGACCCTGCTCAAACTAAAGAAAAACAATTACAAATTTAGTTGTTGGGCAGCACATAATTAGTAAGGCAGGACCTCAAATGGTGACCCTTCGCATGAGCCAATTGCCAGATCCTCAAGGAATTAAAACCAGGATGCCTGAGCCACATCAGTTCTGCAGTTATGTTGAGTATTGTGCTGAGACAGCCATACCCCAAGAAAAGGGAAGTCTTTAGAAGGCTTGCTGAGCAGGGTTGTAGTTGAAGGTTGATGGCAGATGAGGCCTTTCTTCTAATTTGTCATATTCCAGGTGGAACTCCTACAATTAAAAAAAAAAGGAAAAAAAAAGACAAACACAAATAAAACAATGTATCATTTACCCGTGACCACCTGGTCTACCAGCCATACTTGAAAAGCACAAATACAGAGGAGACCAACTTATCCTAAAGCATAACCACATGACTTTGCTATCTTGAATTCCGTATTTTAAGGAGAAAAAAACCAATCCTCAGCCTTTACACCCACAACATGAAGACTCTCCTATTCTTTTGAATGCTACATGACTCTCAGAACCCATGTAATAATCTCAAACAATTTTATATATGCACATACACAAAACACAAATACACAATCACAGCATGAGCTGAATTATAAACAGAAGCTGTTCTTCAAGGAGACAGAGCACAGAGGCTTCTTCTGGATGAACTAAAGTTCGGGAATATTTTTGTGTCACACCAGCAGACCAAATAGCTTAATGATGCACCAGAGGAGGTTCAGGCTGGACATGAGGGAGGTGTTCCAGAAAAAACTGGACTTAGTGCTAAGGTCTGTTTGACATGATGGTGATCAGTCAAAGGCTGGATTTGACTTTAGAAGTCTCTTCTAACCTAAACGATTCTGTGAAAATGTCCAGCTACAAAGTACTAAGACCCACTTAAGCCAAAATATTATCAAAATATTCCTCCACATTTCATACTTGTACTTAAGCCCCAGACCCACCAAATCTGAAATCTTATATTCTTCAGACCCTTTCAGCAGTTTAACTGTGTCTCATCCCATTTAATCTCCATTCAAGAAACAAGGTAAGCAGAAGTTTCAGAACTGTTCTTCAGGGGTACTTGGTAATTCAACAACTTTGGACATGCACAGTAATTTATTTTATCTGACTTGGTGGAGAACCTCAGCAGAACAACATCTGTATCTGCAAAGCAAACTTAGCCCACTATTTTCATACGGAGATGAAAACACATGAGTAATGAAGAAATTATTTTAGAACACTCTCTAAAGTGATTAAATAGTGTAATGCTTCAGTGCATGTAAATCTATACTAAATTAATGCAAGAACAGAAATAAAATTTAGGAAATCCAACTCTTATACCTCCCTTCTTTCAAGGCAAAACAAGGTCCATTTAGCATAGAAAGAACAATCAGCATGGCAAGGAAATAAAGTAGTGGAAAATGCAAAGCATTGTGCACTCCCCTGAGAATACTGTCCCTAAAACTGGAAAACCCTAGCAAAACCTAAGTGAGGTTGCAGCCATCTGTACTGAAATGTTGCACATCTGCTTAATTTCTAGTTCCTAGCTCTCTACTCCAACCAAAGATTTTTTTGTTGTTGTTGGGTTTTTTTTTGGTTTTCGGGAGTTCTTTATTTATTTAGGTGGTGTGTTTGTTTGTTTGGGCTTTTTTAGGTCATATATAGGCAAGTGAATTGCTCCTGGCATTCCTAATAAAAACTACATGCCAGTTGGTGTATGCTCTCTTTTTGGGCAGATACACACGTGCTGAGACTGAAGAGCTGCTGCTCCCCCCTTGGGTAAGAAGCAAGATCAAGGGGTACACATCCATACACGTACTTTGGTGTCAAAGGCTGGATTAGGTTGGGTGGATCTCAGGGGCCTACAGGAAGGGTGGAGAGGGACTTTTTGCAAGGGCATAGGACAAGGGGGAGTGGCTTTAAACTGAAGAAGGACAGCATTTAGACTGGGTATTAGAAATAAATTCTTCACTATGAGGGTGGTGAGGCACTGGAACAGGCTACCCAGAGCAGCTGTGGCTACCCATCCCTGAAGTGTTTAAGACCAGGTTGTGATGGGGCTTTGAGCAACCTGGTCTAGTGGAAGGTGCTCTTGCCCACGGTACAAGGGGTTGAACTAGATGGTCATTAAGTTTCTTCCAACCCAAACTATTCCATGATTCCATGATCTCCACTAATTCTGCAGTCATTTTATAATAGAAAAGAGAGCACTCGAACTTTCTCTGCCTTTCATGGCTGTCAAAGTTTCCTTCTTGCACATAACCATGGAAGGGCCTGTAGATACTATACATCTATGGTCAGCTTCAATCAGTTAACTAAGCTTCCACAAGTTCTGAAATGCCTTCAAAAGGACCCATGGCAAATTGCTAATTAAACCGGTAAGATACAGTAAGTATCAGAAACCAGACAGGATCAGTATCCTAAAAAAGAGTTTACCAAACTTAAAGTTGTTGTGAGCCTCTACTGGCAGTGGGAGCTGCTAACAAGGTGTCTGTAATAAATGCTCAGGGGGCTGAACAATCTTTGCGTCCCACAAACTGGAAGTCCCTCCTTCAGAAGGAGTATGTTTCCCTATCAGATTTTCTCTAGAAGTATGTGAGTTCATACTTCAAACTGCCATTGACTGTTAAAATAAAAGGCTTAAAACAGCCTTCTTGATTTGCATCCCAGTGTCAGTAAAGCTAAAATTCAATATTCAGTAGGACGTAAGAAAACCCGAAGTTATGTCTGACAATACCTAAAAAAGAATTCATTGACCAGTTTTTTCTGGAAACTAAAAACCAATTATTTATGACATAGCAAAAAATACTTACATTACAGGTATACTTTATGTTTTTGCTTTTGCCACTATGATGTCAACAGCAGCAGTGGTATTATTTAACATAAACAAATATAAATAAAACGTAAAAAATCCCACTTATTTGTTGATAAATGTGTTAAATTGCTTTCTTTTCCACATGGGAGTAAGAATTAAAACTTAAATACCCATTATTAACCAGGAATAATGAATACTGAATGTGTGTGAAACCTTACAGCATGTGTGACACTAAATAAATTGTTCTATGCAAAGAAAAGAATCACCTTTCATGTCATCCTGAAAACTTGCTTTGACAGCAAAGTTACATCAGCCTGTACATGTACAAACAGTGACAGGCAAGGATACTTAAGGTAAGAGAGGATTGCTTACGATGATCCATAGCAGTTAAGAAAGTAAAACTAAACAAAAAAGTTAGCAGAATAGGCCTGAGGACAAAATATTCTGGATTGTGTAAGTAAGTCCATGAGAGCAGAGAATAGAAATCCCACGGCTAGCTTAAAATTTCCAAATGGAACTTAAAAGCAGCATTTATACTGACTTAAAGATGGATGCAAAGATCCACTTTAGGGGCTGAGCTGAAATACTATGCCACATATTTACTGGAATAATATATTTAACTTTCTAGTAATTATGAAATTATTTCAATGAATACTGATCTTGACAGGATAGGGAATAATTTCGTCTAGACAGCAACCCTGACAGGCAAATAAACACTTAAAAAATTAATTTTCTCTCCCATAAAGAATTCCATGTTTTAGAACTACAGCATCAATGTAAAAAGGTTTTATAATCTTGCACTTAAATTAATTCTCCTTACTGAAAAGTAAGAAGAAAATTCAAGCAGCTTACTTCAGACAACTTCAGTCAGGATTTCAGTAAATGTGCAATTGTAGAAAGCACTTTTCATGTCAGAGCTACTTCCTTTCCTCTCTCATGTCTCCTCAACAGCAGCAAAATATAGACAAAACCTCAGTGAAAAAAAATCAGTGTCTTTAACCTCAGCATACTTTCCACATGCTCTAGGATGGAAAACCATGCAACAAACATGTGTCATCAGAATTTTTCTGCTTTTTACTTTGCTTTTAAGGTGAATTTGAAGTTTATAATTCTTTTTTTTTTCACTTTTCACTACCGTGTGTCAAATCAGAATTAATTTTATTTAATTTCCTAATAGTTTAGGAATTCTCATTACTCTGCTACTCTGTTGAACTTCCTTCTTCGGTCTATCATCTACTAAAAATATAAAAGTAGAGCCTATAGTTTATTAAAAATATATATATTATTTGATTTTTCTTGAAAGAAGCTATTCAGCCTTCTTTACTTTTACAGTTACAGTAAGAGATTGCAATTTACCAGAATTCTTTTTTTCCAGCTCCTTATAGATCTAATTTCCTGAAATATTTAATAATTACTTCTGCATTTGTTAGAAAAAAATTACTTTGCTGCACTTTTTTTTGCATCCAAAGCAACATGGTGTTACCAAATATTGCTGTTCCTGTTAGGGTGAGTCTATTAGTCTTCCTCAGAGGAAATGTCCACTACAGAAATTAATACCAGAGGTAACAACATTACCAAGGAATGCTAAGGTCGCACAACATGCATCCAAGTTCTTATTTATCAAAGGTGAAAATATCACAGAATTAATTCTAGTATCCAACTCATTTTCCATGCAACAAAAATCTCAATTTTCCCCAAAATCATTCCCTAGCTTCCTGTGACCAATGCTCAATTTGTCTGCTCAAAGTTAAATAAAAATTTCAAAATAATATTCCAGTTCAATTTTTTTACATTATGGAATACACGAGCCTAGAAGAAAATATATTATTGTTTCTTATGGCCATTGTGCCAGGGGAAAATAAAATAATCACATTCCTTGTTGCAATATCACTACAAGCACAAAACTTTAGAAAATACTGTCTCTCTCCTTACTAGCTATCAATTGATTCTTAATGTTGGGGGGATTTCTTTCAGGATGCAAATAAAAAGAAGAGAATCTATGTAGAACTTGTGAAAAGCCATTCAGAGAACCATTCAGTGTTCCTATCTCTCCATACCTCAGGAATGCCCAACAGGAGGATGGAGTGTACATCACTCAAGCACTGGATCCTGAGTTTCGGAGTAGTACTCATTCCAAATAGAGACAAACACTATCTTAAAAAGTAATGCTAAGCATCAAATAGCAGCTGCATACGTTTACCACAGGTAGAAAAAGGAGACACTGAAGAGGTTACTATTATCCTTATACAATGGGCTTTTTTTTCCCTCCTAGAAAAAAGAAATGCCGTGTGTCTGCACAAGCTAAAACCACAATTCCACTGGTATGTGAAACTACACGAGGCTCATTGCTCGTAAATAAACGGAACACGTTCATTTGACTCCAGAAGAGAAACCTATCCTTTCTAAAGGTAATTACTTCCCCTCTGATCATCTTAGGCAATAATAAAATAGCTTTAAACAGCATTTTGGGGAACCTAAGGAAGTATACCATGCAACAAACTGAGCAATTCAAGTAGAAACAAAAATTTTCCTTTTGTTTGTGTTTTCTTTTTGAGGAGTGATGCTTTTGTTTAGAAGTTTTGGAATTCCCTTGCACTTAGGAAAAAGCAGGGCTCACCACCAAAACTGTCAGTTACAGATTCTTGGGTTTTCCTGCAGCACTACAAAGTCAGCAGAGGCACGGAGTCACACGTGCAATTGGACTAAAGAACCTGCTCTATCCTTCAGGGCAACTGGAATGCTAATTCCTGAGGGGACTTCGCACAAACTATGCAAAATCATTGGGCGGAGTGGGGGAGGTAATAAAAACAGCATGTATCTAATTAATATCTAGGTGCCAAATGGCTGTATAGACAGAGAAGGACACTGAACTTTATTCTCTTTAAAATGGATGTTTAAAAACACATCAACAGACATGTAACTATTTCATGCAATGTTCCATGAAATGACATGCCTTTTTAGCAAACAATTCATAAGTTGGGCTGCAGGTGAAAAGATTTCTTATTCTATGAAATACCTAAGCATGTGGAACCACAAAATATAGTTACAACATGCTGGAATCACATCTATTGAGTTCAAGGCTTCAAGGTTAATCTGATTTGATCTGTTGTTTTTTAGAGAAAAGAAGTGTGTGATACAGTATCTACAGATGGTCTGACATAGAACATTATTGACAGTATTAATGGACAGAATGGGACCAATAGATTATGACAGCTGGGGAGGGAAAAAGCTATAGCTTTCTGCTTTTTTAATGCCTCTTGGTCTACAGTATAGAAAAGAAGCATCATGGAAATATGCCTCCTACTTAGAAGAAGTTATTTATTTCAAAGAACTCTGATTTTCAAACAACAGAACATGGAATTCCTAAGTATGGTTAAGGAGAGACTATACCCAAAAACTAAAAAAGCACTCTCTGCACCCATCCCACATCCATTTTAAATTCCTAAGTGCGATGTGGTAGCGTCCTATTTAATTTTCTAAAGCAAAGTAATAAAATGTTTGCAAATACAATTTCTAAAATGCCAAATAATGCTTTCCATTCTCCAACTCAATGCTGTGGGAAGAGCTTTCAATTTTAACAAAACTCCTAAAAGAAGTCTTATGTCCTTCTACCTCCCAAAGAAAACAGGAAATAAGAGAGACAGCTTCTTATCTTCCACAAGCAAGCCAGTGTTTTAGACAACCTTTTTTCTGTCAGACATCAGGAATTAAGGTAATGAACTTAAATAACAGGAGAATAAAAAGTCAGAGAGTTTTCTGAAGATTTTTGTGTTTTACTCTTGTTGTTGTAAAAATACATGGCTGACAGTGTATTTAAAGTATCTACACAAAGGAAAAGAGATACCTTAGCTACTTTCCTCCAGTTAAGACAGTCAAAGAAGTAATATGTTCCCCTCTCGTACGTATTGGTTTTCATTGTTGGCTCCATGCCGGGTGCCCTGGTGATCCATACTCGTTCTTCTTTGTGGTATCTCCAATCCCGGTTAAATCTTTCATTTGTAATAAAAAGGAAAAATAATTCTTAGTGTTAGTTATCTGAAACTGACTTAATAAACTAACTTTAAAGGTTTCAATCAGAACTGTACACTGCATTCAAATCCCAAGCAAAACTTCTACAACATGGTTAAACCTGTGATTTCATACCTCTTCCATAGAGTTATTACACCTCAAACTAAAATACACAAGAAACTTCAAGTCTGGTAGGTTCTAGCAGCACACTCTTCTTCTGAGTATTTACTTGGTTCTTATTTGGTTGATGACAGGCAAGTTAAACATTCAATAATGACTGGCATCTGCCATTTTTTCCACAGTGCTTCATAATGCAAAATACATGAGATGGGCTTTTGATTTCCACTACACAAATGTAAAAAAACTCCGTACAAAATGACACCAAGGTTGGAGGAGGTATTTTTAAAAAAGCTCTACAGTTCAAGATTGACTAAGCTTCCTGCTTTCAATGTCTAACTTGTTTGGGTGTTCTGGTTTTTCTTTAGGTTTTTTTTTTTTTAATATCTGCCATTTCATTATTGCAATAGATTAACTCATATAAGACTGACAAAACAGTTTGAACGTACAGCTCTACTGCTGCTAATAGCTGTAATACATCTCCTCCATTCATGTAATACAGATAAAACAGGAGATCTTCTCCATATCGGCCAAGTTTTATTGCAGCCAGCTGCAAAAGATTGAAGAAAATGAGGATGAAAAATCACAATAGATAAATGTTTTAAAACACACTACCCCACTTAAATAACATAAGAATACATCCAGAACTTCCATCCTTCTAGTCTAAGTGTGTTGAAAATGATATTCTAACACAACAGGAGTAATAATTATTAAAACAATCAATTTTTCCTTCACTTTTACTTAACCTTTCCAAGTTACAAGGATACAATAGAAAATCACAATGTAACAAAATAGCAAGACAGAATTTTCTCCCTGTTATCTGTGCATTCCCATATACGTGTTTTATTTCAAAAAACCCAAAACCACAACTTCTGCATGTATTTGCTCCCTTCATGCCCTATTAAGTAACACTACTAAAATTTCTTATGCTATTTTTCAATGATCCCTTCAAACAGTGAAAGAAAATATATCTCAAAAAATCTCTTTTCATGTAGATATGGAATGCAGCAGACAAATGAGAACACAACTCTGAGCTTATCTCAAGAAGAAATACCTCAATTTAATTTGCCATGTGAATTATATCACAAAAAAACTTCAACTTCACATGAAGGGCAAACTCTTAAAAACATGTTGTGCTTTTTAGCTATTCTTTTGCATGCCCACTCTCTTTTTGTAGGATATAATGGGTGTTTGATGTGTCCCATCAGCCTGTTAACACTGCTTCTAGAAAGATTGAGGACATGCAAAAAATGGACTGATTTTGAACTATTTTGATCTATCTGAAAGGAAACTTAGAAAATTACTGGTAATAAATTCACAAAAAATGCACGCACACAAACACACACCTACTCACCTTATCCCTAATGTGAATGTTAGTTAAGTATTCAGATGGAACATGGAAGTCTAAAAAAGAATCGGAATTGATGCAACTATTAAGACATGTAAATGAATATAATTTACAAATATTAATACTGAATTTAATAGTTATTTCTCTCTTACCTATGTCTTGAGGTCGACAAGGTGATGATGCCCATGGGGATGCAAATTTGGGATAAAGATTTCTGAAGAAAAAAGAAAGTATAAATTTATAAAAATTGACCTCCAAACCACCAACCAAAAAAACCCTCCACAATCAATTTCACAAACCTAAGAGCTATATCACACAACCAAATCCCTAGCTAGAGTGAGAAGAAAAAAGGAAACTTTCCTAAAGCAGTTACATTTATTATTTTTCTTTTTAATATGCAGAGCAAGATTGCATTTAAATTGCCATGGGAAACTACAGGGTCAAGATTTCCTTTTATATCCATCTTTCCTTCAAGTTAAGTACCAGAGAGTCCCAACCTTTCTCGGGTACCCAGTGTTATTATGCAGAGTTTCAAGTTAACTAGAAATAGTTGTCACAAGCCTAGTTGGTTCTGATTTATTAGCCTATGATTTAAAAGGGGAGGAAAAATTTGTACTGGCAGGTTATTTTTTAAAACTAACTGGCAAAGATTTTACTCTTCTTCAAAACAGGAGTTAGAAGGCATAATAAACCACTAGCAATATATAAAATTTTGTTTCTAAAAGAACATTCATTGTGCTATGTCTTTATGTCACATATGTTGGTATTTTTACCAACCAAACTACCACACAGGGCAGAAACATTTGCCTTTTCGTATGTGATGTAGTTTTAGTTTTTCAAACAACAATCAACAGAGGAAGGGAAGAACATTTAACACAAGGAAAGATGGCAGGCCAGACACTGAGGTCTGCATGGGCTGTTTGCAAAGCTTTTCTGCAGCAAGAAGTACAACCAGCTTCTCAGCATAGGAACTCTCTGCATCAAATGTTAGCTCCTATCCTCTCCATCCCAGAACCTAAATACACCATATACAGTAATTAAATACTAAAAATACAGTTATTTACAGCATAGCTGCTAAGAAATGCAGAATAATAAGGAGCCATTTTTCCTGTGCTTCATATCCACATTCATCAAGCTTCCCTGATTACATGCAGCTCCATATAAATTCATGAAATATGGAAACTATGTGCGCACACTGTCTGGTCTTTGCTTTTTTAATATAGTATGTGCAAACCTTAAAATCTATATACTGCTCTGTCTATAAGGCTAACACTATATAAATCTGTGATGACACAAAAAGGTGTGAGATTTTCAGCTGAAAGTCGGAGCACCAGAATTAATTTTTTCTCACAACTGCAGTCATCTGAAAGACATCTGTTTTGTCTAAACTGATCTGAGTTCCTTCAGTAATTAGTGTAAAAAGAAAGGCACCCTGGGTTGGCTGGCTATTCATCTCCCCTGCCTACAGCACTTCTAGTGTCTGTGCAGTCACTAACTACTTTTCTCCCCACCACCTCTACAGCAAACCTAGATGACTAAACTAGTTTGTTTAGGTGAACTGAGTCACTGGAAGTCAACTACTTTCATTTAAACTAATCTTCAGTGCAGCCTAACGCTGCAGGTGTTCTGTTCATCATTACACTATATAAATCTAATTTATCCCCAAACTGCCGAGAGTTAAGTGCAAATATCCCCAAGGAATATTACTATTAGAAAAGGAATGTATACAATACATTTATAAACAGTATACTGTCAATTCCTTGAAAAAAGTCCTAAAGAAGTTAAGAGAATAAGCAAAGCCACTAGGTTTATTGAAGGCTTGCCCTGAAGCACAAATCTCTTTGTTATGAAAATTTTATTTTACTGTCATTACATTTTCAAATTTTATTTGGCAAACCAGTTTGTGGGTTTAATAGTCAAGTGAACTAAGTGAACGGATTATGAATGACAGCATAATAAAACCAGAAATGAAGACAGGATTAAATCCCAGAAACTTACTCAGGAGAGTTGAGATTGAGGCCTAGTGTTGTTAAATCACTTCCTAATGCAAGATGTACCATTCCTGGATCTGTCTCTGCTGCCCTGATGAATGTTAACAAGCCAATCATTCCAAACTGGTCCGTCACCATCCCTTGAGGAATGTTGGTAACCCGACCTGGGAAAGAAGAACAAATTAATTTTCTCCTTTTAAAAAGTACAGGAATCAACAAGGCAATCTAAATGACTGTCAAAACTTTTAAAGCAGAAAAAGCGGAATGACACATACCATCAGGTAACACCTGGATCCCTTTTTTCTGCTGGTTGTTGTTTTGCGTAGTTGAACTTTTATCTCCAGGAAACTTGGGCCCATCTGTGCTGGATGATGTTTTGCCTGATGTACTCAAATTCTATTAAACATAATTTGCAGAGTTGGTATGATTAAAAAAAAAACCAAAATGGAAATACATATCTTTTCAGTCAAGCACTCGAAGCCAGTACATCAAGTCACTTCAATAAATGGCATCAAGTTGAAGCCCCTGAGTTCTGTTGACAAATCTTATGTACTATTTACCATTTTCTAAAGTATTCCTGTCATACAGAACTACTATTAATAGGCTAAAAGTTTGCAGTCTAAAAGAATAAATGATTTTACACTCGAGTTGGAATACACAGTGGATATTCCAAGTGTCTGTGACTAGAGTTTCCTTTGGATCACCATATCATGGATTTTCAACATAGTCCTGCTCCTGAATAACACTCCATGTCACAGTAACAGATAATACTCAAGCCAATTTCAGGTGCAAGCAACATACAAGTGGCACATTTGCAGCTATCAGAAAAGACATAAAAACACAATATCTGATAGAAACACTAAGCCGCACTATGTCTGGCAAGAAAACAGACTATGCTCCAGAAATCTATATACTGACAAGATGCATTTCCATATGTATAATTTCTAACAAGTCTACAGTTATACAATTAATCACATTTACTCTCTCTCTCCTTACTGTACACAGTATTAATCCTATCAGAACATTTTTCTCAGGATAAAACTGCCCACAACACTGGGGGCCAGACTCCCTCACTTCTCCTTTTTTGAACAGTTCATTTTTAGCTCTTAATGAGTTTGTAGTCATGTCTACTACTAATTCACCAGTATTTATAGCACTGTCATTAACATATTTCTTGCAATTAGAAGTACTAAAACAATCAGAAACTAGAACATTTGGTCAAATCCTGTAGGCAAGTGTCCTCTGCCATTCGCATTTCAGTTACCTTTTGTTATTATATTTTTTATTACAAAGTTTTCAGAGTAAACAATGAAGAAAAGCCCATAATTTTATGCTCTAAGCTATACATCTAATGCACAATAATTATACCAATACTTAAGATACAATGTACCTCACTAGCCTACAATATAGTCATCAATGCTCTCTATTAAGAGAGCTTGCTCCCTCTCATTCCACATCTCCACTAAGCATTTCACCTTAGATATTGTACCACCTAATTTTTAAAGGACTGGACAACTTTGAAGAAAAATCTTATAATGTGTAGATTACTACTACTGATGAGAAGCATCAGTAGCAAAAAGATAAGCTACAACTGATAGAAAAAAATTACAAATTGCAAACTTAAAAAATATTACCAATTCTCAAAAATGAGTTCTGACGCATCCAAGCAGAGTGGCTGTTTGGACCACAAACCTTGCTGAGAAATTCCATTTACAGAATTACATTTTAAATGCTGCTTATACAAAATCTCTCATTAATTGAGAAGGGCAAAATTGAAAATCTCTTATTACAAATATCATCACTGACCATTTTAAAATATAATCATCAAAAGAAGTATGAATACTGAAAATAAGAGAAGATTTAAGGTTTGCTTACAGATTTATTGTCATCATTACTCGATGTTGGATCTTTGTAGCTGGAGCCTGGTAATGCTGGAAAATCTTCATTGTGTATTGAAAAGTCCTGGGACTGCTCACTTGCTGGTTTTGTTACCATCCCAACTATCATCAAAATGAAAGCAAGAATAATATTAAATGACTGCCAAGTAAAAATTTTTTCTTCAGCTGATCTTGCTTACTGTCCATTTTCATTACGCACAAGCTGTACAGCGATGACTTAAGAAACAGGTAAAGCAAAACAAAGCATATTCATTCAAAACATCCACACATATTAGACTAAAGCCTCTTACTGAAGTGTGAGCTGAGAAACACTCCGGGTTAAATTCATAGGCACAATCCACTGCACCTGTTTTGCACATCTAAATAATCAAATAATCTTTACAGGCATTGTTAAAGCTGTATTTAGGTAAATTCACTGATAAGGATATACTGCTTTTAGAAGTATAATACATTTTTTCTCCATCCCCTAAGTGCATGAAGAATTTTTTTGCATAATCTCTTCAAAAGCACGTATTCTCAAAGGACAACAAGCTAACTTGCAGCAGAATATGTTAGCAATTAAATACTTGCCTGTGACATGAAAGTGACTCCTACCTTCAGTACGAAAACTGAAAGCATTTAGCCTGCAACTCTCAGTGCTCTGATCCTAACTTAAAAAAAGCAGCCCAGTCACATTGGAACATGGATTCTGACAACTGAACAGGAACTTTTTTTAATGCCAGTTCAAACCAAACCAAACAAGCCACCACACCAAACACACAAGGGTGACTAGACTTTGCTGAGCCATAATACAGTGATTTGGTTGCAAAGAACACTCCACTAGAAGAACAGAACACAGAAGGAAGTCTAGGTCCTGGTTTTTGAAGAGTCTTAGTAGATAGGACTAAATGGTTCAGTAGATAACAACATATTACTTTCTTCAGTGTTTTGGAATTAGAGATCAAAGTTTCTTTATTTAAGGAAAAAAACCAACATTGAGTTAATCTTGCTTCTGCTGTTCAGCCTCTTCATCCAGTTATTACAATTTCTTGCACTGGCTGAATAAAATTGATAATTAATTAACTTTAATAGATATTCTTATTCCATCTAAAAGTTATGTGAAGTACAATTTTCCTGAATAATTAAGCATGAGGCAAGCAGGTCTCTGCTCTGTTTCTAACTTGCTCTTTCTTGTCCACAACCAAAAGTGCTCTCCACATTTTGCGCTGGAAGACAATATCCGAAGTTTTTCACATTTTCATTTTTTGACTGTTTTTACCTCCATACACATCTGCTCTAAGCAGATGCTCAGGGTAGCTCTTAGAGAACTTTATTTCATGGTATATCATGCAGTCATGCAAACAGCTATGCTAGCAGCAAAATGGGGAAATGGTGTAAGCAAAAGAGCAATTACAGACATTTTTATGCTGCAATGCTGTTTAATACTGAATTCAAGCTCCGTGCTGGAAGTACATCTGTGTGGATCTCCCTCCCATCTTCTATCAATTTTTCACATACTGTCTTCTTTTTTCCAGAGCTGGAACTAGATTGTCCTTAGGGTTCCTTCCAACCCAAGCCACTCTATGTTGGACAACATCTTAAATAAGCCTCAAGCTGTACTAAGTCTCCATTTATGCTTGGTTTTGAGTGTCTTTATCTGGGGAAGTTACTTTTTCCCTAAGTTAAACAATTCAGTTTAACTTGTTTAACACTTTCTCACAGCTATCTCATGCAGAGGGCCCTGGTTATGCCACATCCATGAGGCTACTTTCTCTTGATAATGTGGTATCTCTTTCGTCCAATTGAAGTTGTAGCTATCTCTAAAAAACACTAGTGTTTTATAGTTAGAAAACACTAGGTTATTTTTGGTTCAAAGTTTGACAAGTTTCACAAAAATAACTTATGGTTATAAAAGCAACTTTTCAAAAGAGCTGATGCAACATGCGTAACAAAATCTACTAAAGCAGTAACAAAAAGAAAGTTTTGTGCCTCACGCTAAGCTTACCTGAATTTTTTCAAGACCCAAATAGTAAGATTTGTATCCACCTAAAGGTTTTTCCTTTTATTATTTTTTAACCTGTACAGCAAGAATTATATGACATACTTGGAATCTGAGTAACAATAATTGATGCTTACAGGTTATTTTTTGAAATCTGATGTTCATCATAGGGATGACACTGAACAGTACAACACCAAATACTATCAAATGAACAGTGAAAGTTTACAGTACATTTACAGCTTATGACTTTTTACACAGTAACACCTCTACTAATAAAACACTATTCCTGCAATTTGCTACTCAGACATCAACAGATCTTGTCTACATGTAATTTCAATAAAACCTATGGCCTAAGAAATTTCTAGAGTGAGCAGCCTCAGAGCAATCATACCATACAGACCAAAAACCCCAACAATCTCTATTGACAGTAAAACTTAAATACATGTGTTCTAATACTTATGAAAGTGAGTCTCCAATCACAGGTATCAATTATTCATTTTTAAAAATAAGTCTTAGCAGCTCACCTATCTGGTTAAAAAGAATTTTTGAAAAGACAATCTATTGTCTTATGAACAGCAACAGGTGAATCAAGCAAATTTCATTCAAAGAGCTCTCAAAATTATTGTCTTACCATAGGGTGCCCTTCCAGCTAAAGGGTTTATTAATGGAGTTGGATTGCCACTTCCTTCCCTTCTGTTTCTGTCTGCTAGTGCTGGAAAATCTGAGAGGTCCAGTCCTGTCACATTTTCACTTCCATCTACAATAACAACAGGTATTTTTAACTGCCTTATGTATTTCTGCCAAAGATTTCATTATAAGCAAGACAAATGTGAGACATATTTTCTTTCAAGTTGATCTTTTTTCTCAATCCACAGTTATTTCATATAACTACAGCCTTTGTGTTACAAGCCTACCCAAAAGAGCATCAGTATGTTTGAAGTTAGTTTTCAAACAACAGATAGTAGCATTTAGTAAAGTCTGCTCTTTAATTTAAAGTCTGTACATGTAAAATACAGACAAACTATCAAAATTTCAGTTCTAGAATAGGTATTTAAATTTGTTTTAAATCTGTTTTAAATTTGAAGAATTATCAAGACAAAATTTGAGAGAATAACCCATATTAGCAGCAGCAGCAAAGAGCTCTATTGTCCTTAGATAAGGTAAGATAAAGCTGAAGCAGCTGAAAAGCCAATGCAGTGCAAGTTACATGGGAACACTTTCTGATTTGCAGCAGGATATGCTACAGAGGTGAGGCCAGAGCTGCAGCTCTACAAAAATGTCACAATGTCTTAGGGAATGCCCAAACCATTCCACTCTTGTGACATCACCAGCACCTCAGGTTGCTTCATATACGCAACCACATACAGAAACAACAGCACACATTAATCTAAATCATTTAGGGACAAAGATATTTTCCCCTCTCTAGTTCATTAAATTTGGGTGAATAAGTAATTCCCAGAAAAAAATCACAACTTAAACAACCAACTGAAAGGATTATATTATAAACCAGCTGTTCAAAAGGAATTTGAGATTTTTAAAAAGTGCTTTCCCACTGCTTTTACATACCAAATGTTTTCATAGAATATGGATAAATCTTCTCCAATACCCTTTTCAAGTTCAAGAGCTATTTTGCATTTCTAACTGAATAAGTATAATCTATAGGCATGTGACGTACAGCAAATATACTACAGAACTATTTTCACTTTGTCTTCAGAAGTATTAAAATCTACTATAAAGTAGTACCAGTTACCTAGCACTGCTTTTGGAGCAGCGTTTCTATGGCACATCTGAAAATTGTTAGAAAGTTGCACTGCAACAGAACAAAGTATTATTAATTAGACTTATTTTTTAAAAAATCTCTACTGTAGTTTAAGGTGAATATTAGAGAGAGTAAACTCACCCGTTCCATTAAAAATGTTACTTGATAAGGAGTTATTCATTCCAAATGCCTGATTTCTGTTCATCCCAAATCCAGACATACTGTGAAAAAAATCCAGGAAGTCAGACAAAAAGATATATATACTTTGTATTTCTAGTAAGATATTAAGGGGAGAAAAAATGATATTATTTCAAGCCTAAGCAACCCATAGTAGCCAAACTTGGTTTTCAATTATTTTCTGAAAACACTGAGCAGCAGCATCAGGCACTACTCAATCAAGTCAACTGGAATGACTTCAAAACAGCTTAGTTTTTTAATAGCCATTGTGTATTAAGACATCTGTCAACAAACAAGTTATGACTAACATGATCATTACTCAATAATTTCATATACAAAAATGAAGCAGCATTAAATGCAGTAGTTAAAAGCCAGGTTGCAATCCATTCACGGGCAGGTGGGAAGCTGGATCATGAAAAAGACCAAGTTTGTCATAACCCATTTATAAGCTGAACAGTTATGGTGTGCAGTCATGACTATGTACACATGGCGTTACTGTGAGCAGAGGCATGGTCTCTGTCATACAAGGACATGAGATAAAGTTTCATATAGTCAAGCAAAAAGTCTGAAAACATCTAAGTATCATATAGGACTACTGTTGTTGTACAGACAGCTTCACAAATAATCCACTTCTTCCTGTCGAGAAGCCCAAAAGTAGGCCCCCAGCTGAGTGAAATGCTGAATATCTGCCCTGTGGGAAATCACAACATCCACTTCTTCCTGTAACAGGATAGAAGCTGATATTTTGGAAGTTTCCATAAATAAAAATATGAAAAGTTTTCCTAGAGGAAATTTTACCTATGCAAACTTTTTACATTTATGAATGTGAAGCATTTAACTCTAATTTGAAACACCTTCAAATGCTTCATGTTCAAAAACCTAGCCTAAAAACTTTCATTGCTCCAACTAAACAACTATTCAGAAAATGCTTCTTGAAAGTCACATAATTCATGGACCTGACAAGCAAATGCCATAATTTCTTTTCCCCAAGAGTAATTTCAAAATTTTGTTAAACACCTTAATTAGCTATTGGATATGTATACTATACTTCCATAGGTTAATAAACTGTGGAGTAAGAGCCACTCATTGTTCAGAGATAATTCCTTCTCAATTTGTAAAACTTGTAGCTTATTGAAAGTGAGCAATGCAAACAATAAAAGATGAGCATTTTAATTCAAAAGTTCCTACACACAGGGATTTCATTATCTACCCTACAGCTGAATAATATTTGAACAGTACTTTGTATACATGTATCAATATCCAATATTACTGTCCTCTGCACACACAGTTTTTAAGTGTATTACTATCCCATCTGTTTGTGATCTCAAATTTCAAAAATACTTCAAAATATATAATCTTTTAAAATTATCAGCTCTACTTGCCAATAGACAGGACAGAAAAGGCAAATTTTGCATAATCAGAGGCAAGCTACAAAGCCTTTTCACGCTCCAGGACCACAAACTGCTATTAAGGGATCACTATTTGCTGTGCTCGAGAACAGTACCTGTATGCCTATATCAATGTGAAACTACAAAACTAAACAATCTGATCAAATATCAGATAACTGTGATGTTCATCTTCACTTTCCTTTATCTATTTTGTAAAATACTAGATTGGGTTAGACATGGCACCTGACCACCATGAGCTTGTTTATGCCCTGTCTAATAGTCACTCCTCTAAGGAAGGGCCTGAAGGGAGAAAAAGGACTTAACTGGGAGCACAGAGATCATGAGGTAATGGAGCCGAACTTCAAAAGCACGCAGCCATGCTAAGCTGTGACTACACACATTAAATAATGAGAATTAAGACAGTGCTTACTGCAAGCTTATCAACATGAATGAAGCATAAACAGAGCACTGTAACACAGTTAAAGCCTAATGATTTATGATGTTAGTATCCTGCCTAGAGTTAGAAAAAGAGAAGAAACTACTGAGAAACTTTTGGCATCCAAATGAGCACTATATCCTTAAATAAATGGCAAGCCACTGTTTTCTGTATCATACCAGAATTTAAAGAAGTTAAACACCAGATCCTTATTGTGTCTCAATCAGTTTACTTCCCTTCCAGAATAACTGTAATATTTTTAAATTTTGCATTACTTCTTTCCAAAGTCCTAGATGAACAATTTTAAAACAGATGCATTTCTGAAGATACAAGATATGTTTCAAAAATAACCTTGGGAATGCATGAGAAACATCACATACTTTAAAGCAGATGCAGCAGAAATTCAACAGTAAGAAACAGAACTTAGCTTAAAGGGGCCTCAAAGACCTTATAAGAATATGAGAAGGAGCTTCAAAGTTTATTGTCCAGACATGAGTACACGACACAGGTTTCAAGATTTATTCTAATGAGTAAAAATCATATTTCCAGAGCAGCATGTCTGTGGCTGTACAGGGATGGTCCAGTTAAAGAGCCTTACCTGTTCACAGTAAAAGGTTGTCGAGAGGGTTGCTGCTTTGGCATACATATTATGCTTGGAGAGCTTCTGTTAGGGCTGCCTAACCCTGAACTGCTCATGCTGTTTGTCCTGCTGGGAATTCCAATGCCCTGACCAACCTGGGAGTGGTTCATCATATTCCTAGGATTCATAGGCAATATCCCCCTGAAAAAGAAAAACCATCCACAGAGATGAATCTGTACAGCAGTATTTGGCTACTCATTTAGATTACTAATGCAGGATGGACTCCAAGCTGCTGCAACTTAATTTGTGCTTAGTGACCAAACACTGTGTTTGGATTACTCTCTATAATTAATGCAGTTCTGGATTTCTTCAGAAATACCAAATGACCCATTACATACTAATCAAGTCCTTCATCAGGTTTAGACAAATACTTAAGTATTATACCTATGAAAAGGTGTTACAGCTCTTTTCTAATGAGCACTTCAGACCTACTATCTTTACATTCTCATGCAGTGTATGACACCATAGCAAAATTTTAACTGTACAATCAAATAACTACCTCTTACATTCTGAAGTAGAATTTGCCAGAAATTTGTCCTTTACATACAAAAATAAAATACTGTCTTACAGTACACCCTTACTTTTTTATGGTATTATTTCCCTAACATAGGAAGTGGTCCATAGAAACTATTTTTATTCTTTTTTAATTTATCAGACTGTAAAGTATGAGGCAAAACATGCAGAACATTTAACAAGAGCTCTGCAGAATGACACAATGGCAGAAATATCGGCTATTGATAAATACCTGCTCGGAGATGGAGGCGTGTGAAGTGACATTGTTGGTACCCCTGTTGTTGGCGTTACGTGGCTCGGTAACTGAGTGCCTTGTGATAAGCTGCGATTTAACTGAGGGGTATTGTTGCTCATTCCCCTCATTGGAAGGCCTAGTGCACCTATTGAAAAAAAATTCAGAGGGGTGGAGATACAGAGCAATCAGGAACAAAGTCTTCTCCATCAGGTATAGATGGAAACAATTTATGCTGACAACGTACAAAAAAAGTGTAAAGACCGAAGGAAAGTGCAATGTAAAAACTAAGTCCTTGTTTGGATAGAAGAAACTCAACTATCAAATACAGGCCCATATCTGTTTAACTTTGGAAAGGTTCTTTGAGGAATTTCTCTGAAGTCACTTACAAAATTTTGTTTCCTTTGAGACATATACTGCAGATGAAGGATTGACTTTTGAGTTTTTCAACATGGACATGAAAATCTACAATTTATCTCAAAAGAAGGCAGCATTTTAGGAAAATCAGTAACTGCACTCAAGAAATATGCTAATTACTTTTGAATAAATAAGTATGTATTTGACCAGTATTTAGAACACTGATTTGTCTTGCTAAAAATTAAGCAAATCTCTGATAAAAAAATGAAAGTGATGAATCTTCAATTAATAATAACAACACTGTTTTTAGGACAACAATAGCAACATTTGAGGCCAATTCTCTCTTTACAGTTCAAGTTTATGCTTCTTTATGCCAACAGTACTTCAGTGTCTGTAATCAAGTTGGACCTTAGCAGAAAAGAAAGCAAGCAGAATTTTAACAGCCTTCTTTTACCATTTGAAAACATACAGAATGGTTTTAACAATGTGATCAAAAGTATTTTCTACACAAACAATTGTGTGTGACAGAATAAAGCAAGCACTTCAGTGAGGTAAAAACTTAAATTACTTCAACTGAGAACAGCAGAAAATAACCAGTTACTGCCCTGTTTCAAAATGTCCAAAAACTTAATAAAGTTTTTCATCATTCTCACATCACTTTTCTGTGTTTGAGCATAATTCTGAAACTTCTTAAAGACAAGAAAAAGTCATTCAGTGCAACATGGCAATAATAACAAACTTAGCATATAAAAAATGATGGCTGTGACAGCTCCTATTGCTTTGGCATAAGGCTGCTGAGGCAGACTGACAGAACTCAAAACCTCATCTTGCAGACCAAAAAAAAGAAAATTCTGATGGATCAGCACTCTCCCATGGTAGAACACCCCAGCAGAAGAGCTGAATATGCCAATGCGTAACGTGGTTAAATGCCAAGAATGAAAAGAACAGACACAGCATATGCTCAAATTATTATCATGGACAAGGTCTGAAGAAATCTCCCACTCATTCAGCTTTTACACTGTAAGAACTTCAGTCTGTGCCCTACCCTACAATTTGCAAATCCAGGGAGTTTGCAATAAAACTCAAGTGTGTAACACTCAGATTCATCTCTATACATTCAGATTAAGAGGTAGTGTGACTTGCTATAACAAGCATCCTAACATTTCATTAAATGTTGATTACATCAAAGTGTTCACTGTAAATATTTTGGCAATTTCCTGCATCAGAATAATTTCAATGAGCATAAATATGCATTATAAATAATATTTCATGTTGATTAACAATTACATGGGATTTTAAAAATAGAACAGTAAAGAAAAAAATACATACACTTCCAAACTAGATACAGCACACCAAAAAACTCAATTAGGATATTCAACCTAATTTTGTGCAAGCATTTGTTTTAGCAAAGCTACTTTTAGACTGATGGTTATTTCTTCTTACTGGCTTTCTTTAAACTAGATTTTTTACTGATGAGGGCTGTTACAGTGAAGTAGAACCATATTACTGGCAAGGAGGGGCAGTTGAAATACTCACTGTAAGAAGAAAAAAAAACAAACCCTTTTTTCTTACACTTTCTTTTGCCAGTTTTCTGAGACAAGATCTATATGGGTTATGTTGGAGGCAGACCGAAGAAATGGCCAATTTCCTTCCTATTGGTCAAGTTTAGGTTACATTGATGCTGTAATATGACATCTTGCTTAATGACTGACAGCTGCCAATCATTAAAAGTGCATAGGCACTATCAGAGTATTTTAACAATAACTATGACTTCAACAAAAAAGCTTCTTGCTCCTTTTTCTCAAGATCTGGTAGAAACTGACACCTGATAATATTTACTTTCAAGGTTGTAGACATGTATGTCTCCATGTTACAGAGATTACATCCTAGGCACAGCAGTCAACTGAATGAAAAACCAAACTGATAAAAAAGATGACCTTAAAACATAAACAACAAATAACTGTGATAAACAGAATGCATAAACTATTTCAGTATCTGTATACAGTAAAGTCTGATAGGTTCAACAGTGCCAGAATCAACACCTAAAGACAAGAGCCAAACATGACTCTCAGACTAGCTAGAAGCTGCTCATATAAATCTCAGTAGCATAATAAAATGGCAGTTTATATTACAGGGTCCCTCTTCAACAACGACTGAGATAGGAAAAAAAACCTTCCAAAAAGCAACGCCACCAAAAAACAAACAAACAAAAAACCCCCACCCCAAGATGCCACTGAATTTTTTAAACCATTTGAAGAAAGCCAAAAGAAGTTGGGAAGGCCATGCATCTAGCAAATAAAGCTATTAGTTTGTCTAGATAAAAAAGTCCAGACTCTCTAAAAGTACTCTGAAGACACTTTTTCTTGGAATCTGAGTCAGATGCACTTAGCAAGACAGCAGAAAACATTTAAAAGTGTACAGACACAGGCGAGATAACATTCACAACCCGTTTTACTTGTGGAACTGTATCTAACTCAGATATTCTGAGTCACTGCCTGAGTGCACCTCTCAGTTACCAGCAGGTTCAGTTCTCAATGCTGGCCCTAAGTTAGGTGGTCCTTGAGGTGGCATTACACCGTCACTGTCGCTCTATAGCTCTTCTATTGCAACGGTGTCCACAGGAGTGGCAGACATGACATTGTCAAGGTATCAGAAAGAAAAAAACAGTGATGCAGAAAGCAATAATCTTCATGGCATAGCTCTTTGCCAAATGCAAGTTGCCAAGCATGTACACAAGAATTACTGTGCTCCTGTAAAGCATGGAAACATCAGTTATAGTTAAGGTATAATTTCCTTCTATTCCTTACATAGTTTTCTGAACTAGGCTCATTTTAGCTCAGCTTTCTTTATGTTTTTCTTCAGAGAGTCTGTTAAATCACAGAAAATTTTTATAGTATGATTGTATTTGGATATTTAGCAGTTATAAAGTGACAATATGACATTTTGCATACTAAACTGCAAAAATGTAAGCAAAGCAAAGGCAAAGCAAAAATGTATCTTAAAATAATTGTATGAAGGAGACATACTGTCATTCTTACACAAAAAAACAGCCACCTGCATGTTCTACAGTGTCAAACTGTAATATATTTAGCATAAAATGAACATATTATTAATAAAAAGAATTCTTACTTTGTTGCCCATATAAACTTGCCCCAAACTGAGACAGCTGACCTGATGTTGACGGTGATGCCAGCATCTAAAATATAAGAAGAATAAGAGTTTATTAAAGACAGATAGTGTGCTATCTTGCTCTGGAAGTTGACAACACCATGTTATGCCAAGAAAACCAAAACAACTGAAAACTCGTTCAAAGTCATGAAAAATTTTAGAAGCTCCCCAAATATCTGCACAGTAACACCTGTAGCAGTATATTACACATAAATAAAAAATTATGAGTTTACCTGTAGAAACACAGATTTCACTTGCAACAAAGAGCACAGAAGATCTAAAAGTTTTCAGGTTTTCTACCCATGCAGCTAGAAGACCCATCATTACAGAAAAAAGAAATAATAATTTACTTAAATCAGAGGTCTTTTTCCTCTGCAAAATACTCCTCATACAACCAAATCCTTTCCTGTTCAGCAAATGAGAGTTTCTTGTTATCATTTACAATACGATTGGCTAAGTAGCAGCAGGTATACACAAACAGATATGAACTTCAGGTAAGATTCTAATGTTAAAATTATAATATACTGCCCTAAGAACTGGCTTCATGCTTGTACACAGATATGAACAGCACCTACAAATGTCAGAAGCAGTATTTCCTGCTCTACCATGCCCACTTAAAGAGAAATCACGTATTACCAAGAAAGAAGGCAACTAATGTAGGCACTTGACACCAGATTTCCAGCCACTGTTCTAAGAGGAAAGAATAAACTGTTCTCCATGCTTCCAAAGAAATGTGAAGTATTAATAACTTTGAGTAACATAACATATAACTTAAACACTGGGCAAACAAAAAAAACCCCTTTGTAATCTTAAGGGAAGTTAAATACTGGAACATCCACCCCTGTTTTTGCTGATTAGCTGTTCACCAGCACTAGGTATAGCTGACTGTCTCCATGGAGCAAGAAGACCTTTTAGTTGACCTAATCCCTCCATCCACAACAGAACATGCTACTTCTACTTAGTAACACATGGGCAAATAGCTGCTTGCTTAGTGAATTAGTCTGGACTTGGGACTGAATTTTAGGATAGTTTCAAGGAAAGAAATGTCTAGATTCTTACACATAAGGCAATTTCAAGGGTTTTCAGCTTGAGAGTAAAGAATTCAAATCAAAATAACGTTACTGTGATAAACCGCAAATTGTTTTGTTGATATCATCGAGGCAGATATAAAATTCAAACAAACCTTATAAACTGAATCTGCTAGTTGTCTATACTGGGGCCAAATCCAGATGGTAGAAATGAGAAAGAAGACAAGATCTTCTTTCTTAGTGAAGAACTAACTGTGAACAAAAACCCACTTTAAGTAACACCCTAAGTAAGTGGCTGCAGCTCAGCATTCATACAACGAGGTTCACAGGCCGTATCTGCATCAGCAAGTGATGCAGACAGAGGGAAGTACATTTGTACAAAAAAAAAAATTGGTTCTGGGAGCTTACCAGCTGCTGTATGCTTTCCTAAACTAAAACACTTGATGCCATGGCCTAGGTGGCCATTAGTGAGTGGCACCTGTCTGGTGCAGTGCTGCAGCATCTCTTCCAACCCATTTACATTCAGAAGGAATAAAATTCACTCACACTAATATTGCTCTGCAACATGAACCAAAGCATGCTGAAATAGAGACACTCAGGAGACAAGATTTCAAAAGCACACTTCCCCCACCCCAAGCTAATAAACTGATGTTCATTAAACACTGATAAAACAAGCTGACACAGTAGTTTTTGAGAAAGGAAAGATGAAGCAAAATGGTGAGGTTAAAAAAAACAACATTCAAGTTTGACAAGTTGGAAAATCCTAGAACATGTTGCAAGGTGTGAAAAATTGTAAATCTGTGGGAAAAAATGAGAGGCAGAAAGTCATAAGACACCTTTTGAGACAATGATAAAGGCACACAAGCTCAAAAATAAAAGCCAACACACCAGACACTGCACTAGAAACATCAGTCAAAAAATACTACCAGGTTTGGGACAGATAAGCAAAACAGTTAAGCCAAAAAGGAATATCCCATAAGCACAGCTGCTCAGGAAATTAAAAAATTGCTGTGGTGGCACGTGATGTAATAAGCAGAAGATGGTACAGACCTCAGCATAAAGTCTTTTATTTATAATGTTAATTGGGAATAAAAAAACCCCAATAAATAGAAAACCCCTAAAAGGCAATAGATAGTAATCTATTAAGGAGAGAAAAAAGAATCCCATCTCTTGTACAATGAGTACTACTTGATTTTTTAAATTCAATTAAAAGCAGTAGCAAATAATATTTATTGCACACTGCTTATTAGAAAGATGATTTTCTTTTGAAACATTGCAAAGTAGGTCACATCCATTGTGCCACTTACTTTTACATGAAAAGTTAATTGCAAAATGACTTGTAGAGAAATTTATAGGAAATTATAATAAAGGCCAAGTGTTGAATTCAGTAAGTCTGATAATTTAATGTCATATCATACTGAGAACATCAAAGATAACAAGCCTCAAGAAAAAAAATCAATAAAAAATCCTGTGGATCTGTTCCAGGCAGATCAAATGCAGCATTTCTCAAATCTTACGGACCTGGAATATGCTGTATGGATATCTCACTTATTTAATCTCTACTTTATTAAACATCTTTTTCTGTCATATCTAAGTAAGGAACAGCTTAAAGTTGTCTTGATTTTTTTATTATTTCCATACAATTTAGATCAACAACAAAAATTAAATTCAGCAAAACCTTAACCACTATTACCAGAGCCTCGACTTGCATTCAAAGCCTCTGAGTCACTATTATAGTCTACTCAAGCTTGGTCCAGCAAAGATAATGAAGATTCAAGATGAATGGTATTAGTAGCACTAAAAACATTTCTTCTGGCATTTTGCAATCATTATTTCATCTGACTGGGCTACTTGCTACACAACACAGAATATATAACAACTCTCCAAGAGCACACTTGCAACTGTGACTGGAAGTCACTTGAATTTCTTTTTGTCTACAAGAGCCAAAAGTCATAAACTTAATAAAAACCAAAGCAGACTAAGCCTTAAGGTGACTAAAGCCTCTTCCAGTTGCTAAGACCTATTAAGCTTTACCCAATTATGTTAGAATCTTAGGGAAAAACCACTCAGAATTATAGTTGTAACAACCTAAACCAATTTGTTAGTGGTTAACAGCCACAAAACCCAGCATGGGATTTCTGCTTCTATTCCAAAGTTGTATCACTGAACTAGGCAGATTTTTTTTTTCCTATTAGCTTTCCCTATGTTGTTATTACAAGACAGAGGAGGCCTATGACTTGTGTCTCCCACGGGACAGGGGGACTACTGAGCAAAAAAGACCTTGTGTAACATGCAGGTTGCACTTTATTTTGCCAGGATACAGGAAAGACCAACACTCATTACAGGCAGGCTGAAAGACTGGGTTCATAACACTGAAGACATGGACATCATTTTACTCACTAGTCTCAAACAGTGACAGTGCAATTTTGATCATGGAAGATTATGCATCTAAACTCAACCAACTGATGATCCAAGTAGGCCAAATTTTACTGGATTGGTCCACACCAAGAATCAATAAGCTGCAAGGGGCTATCAGACAATTCCCTATCCCCAGTGCTGAGAGATTTTACTGTTACTGCTTTCATTACTCTTTATCAGTTTACTGCAGTAAGTTCACTTGAGAATGTCAACAAATCTAAAAAAAACCCCAGCACCAAGAAATGCTTAAATTTGCCAGAACTGTGAAGAAAACTCTGCAGCCTCCCTGAGAGCAGAGGGGTGGTGGGAGGGAGGTCCAGCAGCATCACTGGCCGGACAGGTTCCTGCCTCCCCATGCACTGCAGCATCCTGCTGCCTCCAAGCAAAGCCCCAGCTCAGCGTGGGGACAGCTGCCTGCCACCACCACTGCCACCGCAGCACACATCAGCAGGGTGGCACCAAGAAAAACTCAGTAAAGCAATTCTGTGAAAGCTGCAACATTATGTAGTTATAGCCCAAAGCTACTTTCTTAAACTTGAAGCAAGCTGTAGCTAAAATACATTGATTTAGCACTACAAAGTCAACTCCTAGAAGCAAAATGTGTTAGAATAAGCAAGTTTGTGAGAAGTATCTGGCCTGACAAATGATGGGGTTCTCACAGATGCAAACATCAGCATAATTTTGTATTTACACTATTTTATTTCTGGTATCTGCCATCTGTGCTGCACTATTTAATAACAGCATCTGACCCACAGCCTCAAAAGAGGAAAGTGTTATACTGACGTAAAAACCAGTAGTAAAACAAGTCAACAAATAACAGATAAAAATACTAGACTGGCAGTTTTTTAGTAGTGTTATCAGCCTTCCTCTTTATACCACCTTTTAATACAGCACTCACAACAGTACCACGTCACAAGAAAGTATTTCCAAATCTCAGTCTCATAAACCAATGAAAACCTTGTATACATATATAAATAGACAGTAATATCTGCCAGTGAAAATTATTACTGATGTAAATAATTTGTGAAATATTAACTCTAAGTACTGTAAAAGAAATGAAATTTTATTCAGTCTTTCGGATTTCATAATTTCTGGTTGGTTGTGATCTTCTGCCTCTGGCGGCACTTGGAGAGCACAAGGAGGTAGGACTACACTTCTGATGGCAGCAACATCTCATGATGTTAGAGACAAGATGTTGCTTTTGAATGACAATGACATTATCACTGTGAGGTTAACATGGCTACCCAAGTAAAAATAAATTCTCCCTGTGTAGAGACATTGTCTGATAGTACAGTTTATCAATGAGCCAAATGACTACTGAAAGCTTACTGAAAGACGCTATAAAAAATGCCAAAGCAACTAAGAACTAGGAAAACAAAGCAAATATTTTATACCAATTAAATAACCAGCTGCATACAAAAAAACCCAAAACCAAAACGCCCACCACTGAGCCCATAAACCATCAATATTTCAAAACAGCATGTTCAATGAACTGAGTTATTGGGTAAGAAACCATAACCTTCCCCTTCTAGAAAAGGCACATGATTTTATGCATGGAATTAATCTAGTTAAAGGCATCACTTCAAAAGCTAGAGCTGACATATAAAAATTATTATACAGTGTGAAGTAGAGATGCAGTAAAATAAAGCTTCTAGATGAAGCTAAGATGAAGAACAGAGAAGTACAGAAGACCCATCACAGTCATGAAATTATTCTATAAAAAGCCTAAATACAAACAGAATCATAATGAAAATTATACTACAGTCATCAACAGTAAAATTAATTTCCTTGTGACATAATTCCAAATTGTAAAGGGATGTGAACTTACACTCAGATATATATTTTTCAGACACATATTTGCACATGTGTGAAACAGTATAAAAACACACTTTTGTCTCTAAGCAAAATTAGTTTATGATGTATTGTCTTATTTTATAAATCCATTCATATGCAAATTCATAGGTGACACAGTAAAGAGTGCATTTTTTATTTGAAACTTTTTGTTCTTTCAGCATACTGTATAACTTTCTTATGAAAATGCACACTATAGGCAGAATGATGATAGGCTCTGAAAGAGAACTGCATGAAAATACAAAGTTCCTTCAATTGTTAATAACCTCATTCCCTGCCAATCCTTCCAACTATTTTGTCACTTTTGCCACCATCAATTGCATTGCAATTTTGATACATTTAAAGTTTGTTTCTTTTAATTAAGGGGTTTTTTTTTGTTTCTTTTGGGTTTTTTGTTTTGTTTTGTTTTTTTTTTTCCGGGGGGTTCCTTTTGTTAGTTGTTTGGATTTTAAAAAAAAAAAACCTTATTGTGTACTCAGTAACACATGCAAGGAATGTTTAATCACTCTTCTGGAAAGTGAAAAGTAACTCTGTTGCTTTGTAACTCACACTTCAAAGAGCGAAGCCTAAGTCATGTTTCACAAACCAAGCAGGACAAACTAACTCACTATTCAGTCAAATCTACAAGAATGTTTACATGCAAAGTAATGCATGTGAAAATATTCATTTGCCATTTATAATTAAGACATTAATCTATTTATTTCTCAAAATAAACTTTAGGGATTTTTCTCACTCCACAAATGGATCAAAACAATTCAGACAATTACAAGTTAGGTTAATGTATCTCTACTCAGCCAACCAGCATTAGTGTGAATGCAACAACTGTTCCTGACACAAGGTGGTTTCATGGGAATTCTTAAATACATACAATTCCATACAAAGCATCTGAAGTAAAATTATGACTAAGGCAAGAAAGATACTTTAGAAAACACGATACCACAGGTTTCCCCAGAATCCTGAAATAGCATTAAAAAGTCAGCACTTTATCTGGATCAATGAGTTTCAGCAGCCTTAAAGTCAAAGTTGTCTCCAGAAAACTGACTAAACTCTTACACACTTAGATTCCAAAACTTAGCAAGATTCTGGATCTCAACCAAAATGGCAAGCTAAACCTTCAGGGTTTTCTCTCGTGTATAAGTACCGCCTCCTTGTAAGGCCAAGTATTTCAAAACAGAGTAAAAGTAAAGGTTCTATAAATCACTTTAATAGAATGACAGTAAAAGGCCTTTGACCATCCTTTGTTGTAGCAGCACCACTGACATCTGCCTTTGTGCAACTGTCTCATGACAGAGGGATCCCTGAATTTCATCCACCACAGACATGCTTCAGCTCAGGATGGAAGAAAGCTCTGGAAAGCAGGCTCTCAGAATCAACAACCCATCTTCCTGTACTCAATATCCAAATCTGAGGACCTCCTAGTGCTAAGGAGTTAGACAAACAATTGCAATGAGACAAATCTAATCTTCAAGCTAAATCTCATCTGCCACAATTAAAAACACAAATCAGAAGTGTTACTACTACCTCACTGTAAGCATTTTACTGTCTGCTGAGCAATTGGGAAAGAAAATGAACAGTGAAGGACTAGGCCAAGATTTGAAAAAAGTATTAACTGAAAAAATCTCCTAAGTTTTCTGATTGGGTAGAACTTCATTAAAATGTATGCATCCCATGTCAGATTTATGGCTACAAAACAACAGAAGATGCCCTTATCTTACACTCTCAAGTACACATTTTCAGTGGGTTGGGCTAGATAGGCTCCACAAGGTTTGACCATTCTTACATTCTCATACATGAGAAATCAAAGTTCAGACTGAACTGGTCCAATCTTTTCTCAAAGCTCATCTGCCTATTTGTTTTGTTCATTTAACAACTGTAGTTTCCAAAGTACATGAGGGCCTTGAGTTACCAATTTCTAGCACTGTCACTCTATTTAAATAAAAATACATGTACCCACGTCCTGAAAATTATTTTGCTGAGTGCACAGACAGCTCAAGTTGGTGAAATTAGCTAAAAGTAAGGTCTGCAATTGTTTTGTGGGCACCCAGCGCATCATCTTATCAATTTATATTAAAAGGATCCCACTTGCTGCCAGCAAAAAGTTACACTATTTTCTTAACCTGTTCTTTGTTCTGAAAGTACTGTAAAACACCTAATTTATTTGCCACAGGACTATTGACCAGGTTATATTGCACTGACCAAGTGCAGAAAGATTCACAGACAGAGCATTCATACATATACTCTGTTCCTCTTCCCTACTTAGCTCAGCAAGCATGTAATGATTCAAGTCAAAGCAACTTATTGAGTAAAAAAAAAAAGCATAAGACAGCTTGAACAACATGTAATCTCATCTAAGGAACCATAATTGTGGGCCTCAAATAACTTCTCCGATCAGTAGCCATATGATCTTGGAAGCACTTGTGCATGTGAGTAACAGGCAGCTTTTCCATTTCAATTACCATATTAGTCCTGTTTATCTACAACTGCTTTCTCTAATTAAAGAACAGGTAAATTAAAAGAAAACTTTCATCTCTCAACTACGCTGAGGCTGAAATAAAAGTAACATGTCCAAAATTATTTGCTGATAGTTCTTTCCCCACGTCAAAAGTCTTTGATATTTAGGACAGGATTTAGCCTGACTTTACCGTAAAAATAAAGTGAAAAGTAAGTTTTGAAGTTTATGCAAATACGCTTGCAGTAATAGCCTTTACTCTAAATTTGAGGAGGATTTCACCATTTCCTATGTTCCCCTATTCCTATACTCCTCAGCTTGGAGTATACATACACACAAGCAGCAACAGTTCATTGGAAAGCAGCCATTTTCAAGATCAGAATCAGTAAAACCTCAAATATCCACTATAAGGGTAAATACTAAACAAGCTTTAGCCCTTGCTGAGAAACAGGATTTAGGGAGGCCGTTCACAAAAGCTTCCACCAAAACCATTATATTTCAGCTGGAAAAACTCTAGAAGATAAATGAAGCATAAATGAAGGACTCTGCATTCATATGTACATGTCATACACTGGAGAGAAAAAGATTTACATTTCTGTAATTTTTTTATTGGTCAGTTGCAAAAGCCTGCAACATTAATTTTATTTGCTTTCAGTAAAGACATAAATGAAGCTGAAAATGAAAAAAGAGGAATAACTTAAATTGCAGTAAAATTGCACCTTGTTTAGATAATATAAGAGTAATTTCCTTCTTGCCCCAGTATTTGTTCTGCCTTTATTTTATTCCCATAGTAGATGTGAAGACAGAAAGATTCAAAGTGCTTCAAGATCTAGAACACTGGAATTTTCCCCCCAGGTGTTCATAAAACTGGATCTAGGTTTTAAACACTAGTCTTTATTAGCTTACTTGGGAAAACTTTTGAGCAATTTTATTTTAACCTGTCAATACTGTTATATAAACAACAGAGTCAATATATTTATTTCACTTTCATATATAACATTTTTTGCTGATTTCTAGTTGAAAGACTATTTGAAAGCATGGTTATTTTCAATAGGCAAAGGTTTACAAAGCTGTGGAAGAAGTTGGAAACTAAGAGAATGTAACAACCTTTCCAACCCTCCTTATCTACTGTGAGCCAAGTGAAACAGCAAATGGAACATGCAATACACAGTATGCATTTACCTATACCTGAGTGATCAAAGGTGTACAGTCAATATTATTTTCATAAATTTATTTTTATAAACTTATTAAAAAAATACAATAGCATTTAACAGTTTACAATTTCATAAGCATAAATTCAGAAAGCTGTAATGGTCAACAGTGAAGCTACAGGACTTGGGAAATCTTAAAATAATTTGGAAATAAAATTTTAAATAGCTTTTGCAAATCCACTCTTTCATTTCCTCTTGGAATAACATCATTCTTCTGCCAACTACAGCAGGCTTCTATGCCCCATTTTGGCCACTTCTCCCACAAGCCTTCAAGATTTCTCATTTGTCATTCCTGGTGTATGGAACACCCACCTTCCTTCTCCTGAAGTGCCATTCTAAGATCCACTTCTGCAACTCTACCTACAGAAAAAGCAGGCAACTAAAACATTCCTTCACTGTGTCAACAATGTGCCAAGCCATCAGCTTTCACAGTGTATGCTGTGCAGCATAGCATTTATCTCACTTGACCTTTCTTATTACACCATTATGATTTTACCCTCAGTGCATCAAATCTAAAAGTAGGGATTTAATGTACAAAAATCACTTTGGAGAAACTCTGTCTATTGTTTTGGAGTGCTAGTTGCACAATCAAATATTCCATTGTGCCTATGTGCATCTGTGGTACATGTACACATGTAATCAACACAAAGAGAAAAGAACCGCCCATTTAGTTTTGTTTACACTGTGCTACATTTTAACCCTTTGCTGGCTCTTATAAATTTATGAAACTGAATTGGAAAGCTGCATTTATGTTTTTTTTTTTGTTTGTTTCATTTTGTGTGAAAAGGCCTTCTACTCTCTAACCTATTTCCTTCTCTTTGAAAAACCTAAATTAAAACTCAGCTAAGAGTCTAGGAAATGCTTCTGTTGACACAGGTCAAGGTCTATCAAGACTATGTTCACAACTGCTATTAACCATATTTTTGGACAGTCTTGAAGCATTTTCACCTTTTTTAAAATACGAACAGAACGGGTTTTTTTTTAATTAGGAAGAATATGTTGCCTACACATATTAAATGCAAGCCTGCCATGAGATGACATTACTGACCTGCAAGTGACATGAACTTCAAGTCACGCTTCAAGTCCTCCATGTATTTCTTCATGCCACTCCATGTAGAAGTGAAATACTTTACTGCCTAATATATTTATCTTTGGTAAGACGCAGCAGAGCTTCAGTAATGTCAATGCAGTTTTAACATATAATTTGTCTTTAAGGGGGGGGGAAAATGTTTAGGATTACTAGTTTTGGAACTGTGTGGCATTCCAAATAGGAGAAACGCCTAACTTAGATTACTCCAGCAAACTAAATGCACAAAGCATTTTCAGAAACTAAAAATGGCTGAAGATGTAAAATGCAAAACCACAACAAAAAACCTGTAGACACTGCACAGAAGCACAAGATATAATCAATAACTCAATTTAAATTACAAATACAGTGCTTCAAGATGAAAAAAAAAAAAACAAACCAAAAAACCAACACTGGCAAGCATATGGCTGAAGTTTACATGAATAAACTCACTGAAATTAAAGCACTTGCCACTGGAAATTTACAGCTTAAAGCTAAATGAAGCCCTTCCTCACATACGTTTCACATACTTGAAACTATCTCAGTACTGAAAGGAGAAAAAAGAAGCTTATTCAACTTACATCTTTTTCTGACCGATGTGGGAACATCGATGATTGGCTGTAGTACATGTTCTCATCATGGTAGTCACCATCAACCCCCTCTACAAACTTCTTCCTTGAAGCACCAAACATGCTGTTTGTCACCTAAATAAGAAGAAAATTTATTATATACCATATATTATTTGATTTGCTACATAGTTGGTACATATTTTAAATATATATCTATGGAAGGATGGTTAAAAACCCATTTCTAAATATCTGAAAATTCCTCTTAAAAATACTTTCCATATATTGCCAGTGTAATGGTTCTTTCAAGAGGGATTTTCATGCAACATAAACTCATATTCCAGAAACAACTGGGGTGGGGAAAGGGGACATATTTTCATTTTTTGGAAGGGTGTTGTTATGTTTATTTTTTGAGTTCTATGACCTTACACCCAAGCGTATTTAAAATTACAACACATCAGAAAATAAAAGAGCAAACTTCCCTCGTTTTCCTCTCCTCATGTAAACATTCAGCCTAAAAGAAAATAATTAGGAATATTCTTTAGAGCTCAGTCACCTTAAAAGATATAGCAAAAATAAAAGAGAGAAGAAAAAAAGATCTGTGAAATCTTTCAAGTCTCATCACCAGAACTTTGAAAACCAGCTTTCTACTTGACCCCACTCAGATCCATCATTAAGTAAAAGAAGGTTGAACTTAACCACACTCAACAACCTCATCACAGACGGGCAAAGTTACTGCAGACAGCCCACAGAAACCCACTAGATTTTATTTTACCCTTACTCCCAGAATCGCACACGCACACAGTGCTGCTAGGTCAGGAAATGGAAACCAGAGAAACAGCAGCCACACAGCTGGTCACAGAACCGTAATTCATTAGCAAATTCAATCCTGCAGCAAGGTCACACAATGTCACTAAAGCATCTTCTGCACACAGTGCATACTTCTGTTCCTGACTTTCATTTCATTACCTGCCTATGAAGCTCTAGCCCAGCACAGTGTGCACTAACCAAGCCCCATTTTAACCACCCAGGTTAATGTTCAATCCAGAGAAGTGGCACATGCAGTTCAGCACAAAGCAACTTCCCAGTTTCTTGTATCATATGGAGAGACTGGAGAGTGTGCAATCCAACAGGGTGATAATCAATCCTGAGATACTGCCCTACGTAACTGATCTTCACAAGTATCTTTATCATCTTGCAAGGTAAGGAAGCTAAGGTACAGTTCACTTATGAAATGCTCTGAACCTTAAGATTTACTATCTTCACTATAGCATTAGATAAACTTGAAAAACATAGGATTTTACACTTATTTTTTAAAAAAAACAGTCAGTCTGCACTACCTTAGGCTCATGCTTGAAACTGAAATTTCAAAATATTTATTTTGGTTGGCTGCAAGAAGAGTTACTTTCAGCCAGAAACCCTCTTGACAGAAATCCCCGCTGACACAAAATTACTGTGATATTCCTCACAGTATGGCTTATTCAAATTTTACCTTTACTGATGAAGATTTCCAGTCAGTATTTAAATAACATGGCTGTTCCTAGACTGGTAACAATTAAACCCCATGAATTCAAAGTCACAGTACTTTTGATTAACAGTAGTTAACACCTGGGATGCATTTGATACAGCTATACTCGATGGAATGATCTCAAAACATTTGGCTAAACAAGAGTCTACTGCACTACTCCTACAAGAGCATTTCAGATATTCAGACCACTGATATTCCTGAACAAATGTAAAATCTGTTACAAATATGTCAAGGATGGCATGTAAAGGTACTGCATACCTTCCCCAGATGAAACTTGTCTTTTATGTTTTTCACAAAATCTGTGCAAATTTAAGGTCCCCAAGTGCTAAAATGCAATCAGCTGACTTTCACACTTATAGTGAAGCTTTCATTACACTGTAAGCATATCCCGCTGTGTTAATCCCCTTACAATGCAATTATCACCTACCAGATGGGATGGAGCATTTAACAGGCTAAGGGGATTATCTTGTCCTTTGCTCTGCCTCAGAAAAGTGCAGAGATGAGCAGTTGCCTTTAACTGCATAAAAAGGACAGTGAAATGCTTTGGCGAAGCTATCTTCATCAATGAAGGGAAGCTGGAGTCTCACCCAACTACTACTCCTAAGAAGCAGAAAAGAAGCTTCTCACAAGTCCCAAAGAATTCTTTGGCACTCCTTTAACAATACCTGGGATAACCCACATAACCTTCTCTTGTGATAGATCACCAGAATAACAACCGAATTATGACAGAAAGCAAGTCACTGATGCATATGTAGTACTGTACTAATGCAATAAGAAACCCTGAGCTACAATACAGGAGCTATAAGGGGCAAAAACCATTGTCTTTGACCCAGCAGATCTTGATCTTCTTTCTGCAAAGGTTTACAGGTGGCTGTCTACATATGCACTGTAAAGATTTCTGAGTCAATGGGTCCAAGCTCTCAAAATATATGTCTATAGCTACTGCAAGAAAGTTAGTATGTCCAAATATAGTCTTTCTACTGAAAAGTTGAAAGGTATTTTTAAATTCTCCACCAAATTCAAACTTTCTAAAAGACTATTTTCTATACTGAAAATCATAAATGACAGTGGCCCAAAAAACTAATCAATACTATTCCCTGAAAACTGATGAAGTACAATGATACTAATATGGAGTCTGACAAGGGCATGGTTATAAAGAAAGAAAATAAGAAAACTTCTAATAATTAGATAAATATTGATTTTTTTATTGGAAATCCATAATTCTACATGACACCTAACAGAACTCCGCTGATGAACTCCAGAGAAAACAGAGCAGGCTGCAGCTGTAGGGGAACAGGAGAAGGCTGAGGAGCCTGCAGTGCACCTGTCTGCTACCCAGCTGCACCACTGCACCCAACTACCCTGAAGACCTTCGAACACTTTTTGCTGACACTTTCTCAGAACAGCATTTTTGTACATGATTTTGTGTTGTTCAAAGCTGCCACATGAAGCAGCCGCATGCAGTGCTCAAGCTGTCCAAACTCCCACTGAGGGAAGTGGTACAGGCACTGGAGGGCATTCTGGCAAGCGCCCGCACCCCTAACAGGATTCCACTGCACTAAAATGAGCTGTCACCTGTTCTTAGGGTGAACCACAGCACAGATCACAACAGAGAAATGTGGTGGTACAATTCACACCACTATTCAGCCCTGTCACAAAACTAACAGCACAATAACATGAGGCAAGCTGCTAAAAACCAGCAACAGGGAGAGCAGGAATTGGGATTAGAGACTTAAGCTGCTGTAGCCAGGTTGCTTACTTTGTGCTCATTCTGAAGCTAAAACCAGCAGGCAATTTATCTACTTCCCAATAGTCACTGGTGACAGTAAACGGCTGGCAGACTTCTGAATCAGAGCACTTATCCCCATGCAGACTTTTATATTACAGCAGGTTTATGCAATGACAGTGTCATACTGTTGCCAGGTTAGCAGCAGGCACCTTCCAATCCATGATAACTTATTCCAGTATTCACTAACATGCTCATTAGTCACTCATGCTACAAGCATATGGACAGATACTGGAAAAACATTGTTGTGGTTCTCTTTGTAAAAAGGTGCAAGAATAACTGGGTCTGTGCCAAATGCAGGCAGATCTGCACATGGAACTTAGTTGCTTATTTCCTAGGACAAGAATCCACTGGGAAACCTCATACAGAGACTGCAGCTCACTTTTCACAGACTGACAGATCACTGCCCAATCAGCCATGAAAGTAAATACAGAAAAGTTCATGAAGCCCTTACAAACAGATCTTAAACCCTTTGGAAAGTAACAGTGACGTGAGGTTTTTGACCTTCAGGTACAGGGTCTAGACTGGTGAGGTGAAGAAAGGTAAAAATCAGCTCTTGTATTTCAGTTCCTCTTTCATATATACACACACACACATATGTGCCAACACAATCTCACACGAGTGGTATGCCAATTTCATGGCAATTTTATTACGAACAAAATTCTTGTCTCTCAGACTAATGTCATGCAGATCCCTCTCCTAATCCTCTAATTACTCTTCCCGTTCTACTCTGGGAACTCAGTTCTCTGTGGCACAAGACACACTGGCAGTGTAATCATTCATTAAAAATGTAAAATGGTGCACTTAGGTCAAGTCATTCTTTAGCATAATGTTGCAAAAGTACTTACAACTCCTACTGGTAGTCCCATGCAAAATATTATTAGAAAATAATGGTGACAGAGGAAAGAAAGGGAAGGAACTACATATTAGGATGGAGTTAAGAGAACTAATCTAACACAGGGCCACAAACCACACTGTCCACTTCTGATGAAATGAACACATGTGCTTCTTTCAAAGCACAAGCTGCACCTGGGTCAGGGCAACCCCTGGTATCAACAGAGGCTGAGGGATGAACAGATCGAGAGCAGCCCTGCCAAGAAGGACTTGGGTGCGTTGATGAATGAGAGGCTGGACATGTACCAGCAGTGTGCACTCACAGACCAGAACATCAACTGGATCTTGGCTATCCAAGTACTTACAACTCCTACTGGTAGTCCCATGCAAAATATTATTAGAAAATAATGGTGACAGAGGAAAGAAAGGGAAGGAACTACATATTAGGATGGAGTTAAGAGAACTAATCTAACACAGGGCCACAAACCACACTGTCCACTTCTGATGAAATGAACACATGTGCTTCTTTCAAAGCACAAGCTGCACCTGGGTCAGGGCAACCCCTGGTATCAACAGAGGCTGAGGGATGAACAGATCGAGAGCAGCCCTGCCAAGAAGGACTTGGGTGCGTTGATGAATGAGAGGCTGGACATGTACCAGCAGTGTGCACTCACAGACCAGAACATCAACTGGATCTTGGCTATCCAAAGCAGCGTGGTCAGCAGGGTGAGGGAGGGGATTGTGCCCCTCTGCTCTCCTCTGGTGAGACCCCCCGGAGAGCTGCATCCCCCTCTGGGGTTCCCAGCATGGGAAGGACATCACCCTAATGGAATGAATCCACAGAAGGGCCACCAAGATGACTACAGGGATGGAGCACCTCTCCTATGAGGAAAGGCTGAGAGAAATGAGATTATTTCGCCAGGAAAACAGAAGTTTTGAGGGTATTTTAATTATGGCCTTCCAGTACCTGAAGGGAGCCTACACAAAATATGGACCATGTACTGACAGGACAAGAGGGAAATGTTTTTAAACTGACAGCGAGTAGGTTTAAATTAATGTTACGAAGAAATTCCTTACTGCGAGGGTAATGAGGCACTGGCACAGGCTGCCCAGGGAATTTGTAGATACCCCATCCCTAGAGTTTTCAGGTTGGATGGGGCGGTAAGCAACTTGTTCTAGTGGAAAGTATCTCTGCCATGGCAGGGGTCTGGAAATAGATAATCTTTAAGGCCCCTTCCAGTCTAGGCCATTCTACGATTCTATGTTTAAAACTCACAACATCAAGCAAAATGCAGTCAGAAACATGGTAAGACCTTTAAATTCTTCTGTGGAACATTTCCTAACAACAGGAGAACTAGAAGCACTATGTTATACAAATGTTATGAACTTGAAGGATCCAATAACCAGTTTGCTGTGGTCATTGACTTTATCCTTCAGCTGAGAAAATAACCCAAAACAACAACAAAAAAAATCAATACTTATTTTAAGATATAAAGAGAAATATTTTTAATTGGGAGGAATACTGCAGTACAGCATAATTCAGCACACAAAAATGTCTCACCAATAACTGAAAATATCTTACTGAAACTGAATTTGTATGAAAAGCTATTAAAAATTTTGTCTTAAGATGCAAGAAAATCTTTCTCAAAATTTACTTATAAAGTGGTTCAATGATTGTATATCGATGTTAGTTTAACATCCTGAAGCAAATTACACTATTAAAAAATGAAAACTAATTATATTTTTGTTTTGCCTTATTACTTTAGCCAGTGCCTGAGGAGCTCACACCATTAACACTGCCAAATCTAAACTAAGATGGTACTATAACATCTCGCAGGAGAATGAATACTTTTAATTTTCCACAGAGTAGAAAAACTAACACTGAACTACAACTGATTAAACTCATCATCTTCATGAGATTAAAACTATACACAGTAATACAAGTTGGAAAAAAAAAAGAGAAACCATTTTAGGAATTCTAGCAGTATCTTCCCTTTCCTGCCTCTCCAATGACTACAGTGTTGCCTAGGTCTTAATAAGCAAAGGCAATAATTTACTGTATTTCTTTTCTGTCACAAATCACTGTTTTCACAGAAGATGACATACTTACACATCGGAAGGATCTACAAAAGTGACCCTTAATGAGCCTTTTAGTGAGAAACAGACTCTCTCAAAACGCCTATTAAAAATTACATGAAACACCAAATGAGCCTGCAATTTAAGTCAAAATACAGAATCTGGAACCCAATCAGTTGGCTTGCTAGCATAAATTCAATTTATAGTAAAAACTAATACAGTTTATGGTCCTATTTCTCAGTGTCAAAGATAATTCCTATTTAACCTTAAGTGGAACTGATATACAATAGAATATATATTACCAAGTTGCTAAGTGCAAAAAATCTGTCAAATCCCAAACTTTTAGCAGTAAGATAAAGCTATCTAAAAGTATATGAAAAGTACACTGGTAGAAACAGATTTCATTTTCTACATGAAAGACAAAACAAAACCAGAAGTTGAGATCCTTTGTTTTCTCATTTCATAATCGCAGTCTGTCCACTTCTTCAAGGTGAATGATAACCTCTACCAGTACACCATATGACTATGCTATGATAAGAAACAACTTTGTAGTCAGAACATCAAAAGAACATCGTCATGGCAAACAGAATATTTCACTATATTTCTCTTTTTGTTAAAAAGGTGGGGTTTTTTCCTTGATTAGCTTAATACTGGCACAGTTTTCTACCCATTGTAAGAATACAATAGTTTAATAGGTATTTTGTTAATGTTTTGTTTATGTGTGACCCTGCCTTGGCAGGGGGTTGGTCTAGATGGTTTCCTAAAGTGCCTTGCAACCCTAATGATTCTGTGACCTTTGACAACTGGCTTCACATTTTTTTAAGTTATATCAGTCTTCAATTTCAATCTCAACATGGAAGACTAGAAGACCACCACAACATCAGAGACAAACCTGTCAAAAAACTTTTAAGTTGGATAGCCTTTAGGATAAACTCCAGGTACATGTGTCATATGATAAATTGATTGTTTTCCAATTTCACACAGCACTGCAGAAAATAACAGCAACTACAGACTTACACAGGTCAAGTCTGAATAGTTGAAGATGTTAACTGATCTCCTTAAAACACTGCATAGTCTCTCCTCTCAAAAAGTAACTATGACAGACAAGATGCACAGCAACCTAAATGCAGAAACTCCACACAAAAATTTTGAGCACCAAAGAAATAAAGGACATATAGTTATGATTTTAGACTACCCTCCACTCATATTCTCAAGAACAATCATCTGCAGGGTGAAGTTTTACAAATATTCTACGAAGTATAATAATGCTTTCAAAAGCTACACTAAAACTGAATCTATGCTGCATATAAACTATATCCAAGAAATGGCAGTCCCTAACATCAAACAAGCCACAGAAATTCTCCTGAACAAGATCAACATGCTAACTAACATGTCGTTAATCATCTTTAACTCTTACAAAATAAAGATTTTAAACACTCCTGAAATAGCACAGCAGGAACAGGAAAAACTATCCTACAGTAAAATACGAATAAACCAACACTGAAATTACTAAAGCTGAACTTGAAAACTGTGATTATAAGAAACTCTATTTTGTCTTGTAACACGGTTGATGCCATGCCCATCCTGGGACAAAGCCTTACAGGTTCTCCTTCTGGTACAGACACAATGCTTGAAATATATTAGCAACCAACAGTAGTTTGGGATATGACTTCTTTGTAAGCTGGATGCCTTTTATGAGTCTGATCAATGAGTTATACTCATAGGGAAAATAATCTTCTGATAGACCATTCAACAAAATCCAAACACATACAAACACATACACTTCTGCAAATCTGTTGCTGCCTTTCTTGTATTTTCAAATACAAGAAAGGCAGCAACAGATCTGCAGAAGTGACAAGGGCAAACAAGCTTGCATTCCATCTAGAGCAGTTTGGGGAGAAATCAGGATGATGCCACATGCATTCCACCTTAGTCAATGATATGACCTGAGAAGGAGGAACGTGTCTCCTCTGCAGACATGGCAATGAAATCGCAGGTCCTGACTACTGCACACATCTGCACACCCACACACACACCGTAAAACACACACATGTATTTTCTTGTCAAGGCCGTGGTTTATTGTCCATTGGGAACAATGACTACTTGTCTGATATTATTATAAAAATAAACTTTTCCTATAAAACCTGGTACTTGGTTATTGTAGGAATGGGTGAATCTCAGGAGAAATTCAGCTGTGAAGTCCGTAAATAAATAAGCAAAAAGCCCTCAAAATTCCATTCCAGAAAGATAATGAAATGTCTTTCATTATAAAGAAATGAAATCTCATAATAAACTTATCACTGCAGTGACACTTTTCCTGGCTCCTAAAAATGTATTTTGTGAGTTCCTCTCAGCCACTATTTTACATCTCAGCCATAATAAAAAACTACCATTGGAAGGTATCAGAATGGCACCTTCCTGCCTTCTTTTGCTTGACAACCTTTGACACATCCCATTATGTAATTCAGAAACACACTGGTTGAAAACTACTTGCAGTTTAAACTAAAAATTGATTTTGTAATTGAAAAACATTGCAGTTTGCCATATAAGCTTTTAAGTATTTCATTGTTCACATAACAAGTTTAGTTATTTTTCAGCATTTTCCCTTTTGTAACAAATCAGAATAAGATAACCTCTTATTGAGCAAGTTCATCTATTTGAATTTTATTTCCAATTTCATACCTGGGCTTGCCTTTTTTGTTGCTTTCTGGCACGTTCCTTTAAAAAATAAATAAAAAAGACAATTTACCCAATTAGAAATTCTAGATCTACTCAGATACCCTCTGGAGACTTGCTTAGTAGAGCATATTCAGCCATAAAGCTCAGCTTTAGAAGACCAAAAACCCCTAATACATTAAGTTCTTTAGATATAACAAAATCCTACAATTTCCTCCAGGTCCCAGAGAAAGAAGCTGGAATGTGGCATTTTGTTAAACACTGTGATCTTCAAAGCAAACTGATAAACATGGAACTTCTGTGCTCAGCAATGCATATGGCCAAACTCACATGATGCATGTGCAGTCTGAAAGCTGAGAGGATAAGGTAATTGGAGAAATGAACCCATAAAGCAAAATCACACTAAGCACATGCACATTGTTCTGAATTACTCAGAAATGTGACAGATTCTATAAGTTTCTCATGAAAGCAAAAACAGAAATTGTGACCAAAGCCAATAGTTCAAAGAAGTTTGCACTTCCTACTCTAAAAACTCATTTCTGTATGAAGTAAGTCATACAACTGGTTATAAGTAACTTCAGCTGAAAATTCAAAGAGCAATGTCAAGATGAGGCAAAGGATACAGAGGGAGCAAGAAGCTTGTGTCTCAAAAAATTTGTTCCATCTTGTACTGGCAACAGAAAATGGGATTTTAACAGGGACATACCATTCTGACCTCAGAGTACTGATTAGTCCTCTCTTCAGGTCAGTACTCCCCCTCTGCTAGAATGCACTAAAACAGGGCAGTTGTTCAATACATGTCTTGCGACACGTGTATGGGATGTAGCAGAGAAAAGATTCTTAAGGGACATAAATGCACTCCTATGAAGGGAGCTAAGCAGGTTAAGTGATAATCAGACTGGCTATAAGCCAAGTTTGGAATTCTATCATCTTAACTCACTGAATCTCCAGACAGGTCAAATATGTTCAAAAATACAAAGAAATACAGTATGACTTCATATAAAAAGCTCAGAACAGTTCTGGGAGAAGAAAAACACTTTTAAGACTTTTCATTCATCACTGGCATTTAATAGTCATCATGTATTAAAAAGATTTTTAATAGCAATTTTAACAGAAGTTAACTAAGTAAGATTAAGTAGTTTGGATTCCAGCTTCACAATTAAGACAGCTGCAGTGCTGAAGTAATTTTTCTCTATCAACTGTTACAGCTTTGATATCAGCATGACATACTTTGCCACCTCTGTTGTTTGGTATCATTCAAAGCTGCTCAAAAATATTTTCCACAAACAATAGATAACTCAGGCAACGTACAAATGGACCAACACAGCTTAAACTGGAAAACAAATCAGGTCCTCATATACTCCAAGCCAGCACTATAGTCTGACTTCTGAAGCAGAGGTAACTGCTCCCAATATCAAAGAAATAATACAAAGGTTTCATTGTGAGGAGCAGCTCAAAAACCTTTCATGTTGATGAATCCTCTAAGAAGTTATCAAAACAAAAGAAAACCTCTGGTGGAGTACACTTACATTTACACTGAAATCAGAATCTGCCAAATCAGAAATTTTTACAAGGAAAGCTAGTGGTGAGGAAAGAGAAAACAACACTCAGATTTTAGGGAGGCTGTATCCCTCCAGGGGATCAAAAGTGAAAATGGCCTGCATCAAGGACACTGTCAGGGCAGGAGGTGGTATCACAGGGATGGGAGTAGATGAGTTGGAAACATGAAGGTCAGCTGGGCCTCACAGGCAAGGGAAGATGGCTGCAAGGACAGTCTTGATATGTTTGTCAGTCAGCAAGTACCATTATCACATGCCTGCTCTATTGGTGGCAGAGTTTTTTTTTCCCATTTCTCTTACCCTTGTTGCGGTCCCTTACATGACACCTAAGCCAAGCTGACAGAGTTTCATCTGCAAAGTGCCTCCAGCTCTCTCTGTAGTCGCTGCCTTACACACTGTTCAAGCAATATTTAACACTTCCTACACACCCAAATCAGTTGAAACCAAAAATGCCCATTGATAAGCTTCCTAGATCTGAATTCCTACAAAATATTAAGTCTTATCAGATGATGTGTGTCACAATATATATTAGGCATTCTGCATCTGTTCACTAGACACTGATTTTGTTGGTTCAACAAACCACTGGTTTTGTTGGATTTACTGTTTAAAAACTTTTGCACTATATATCAGACATGCAGATGAAAGCTTGTAAACCAAATAGAAAAAACAAATTCTGAAGTGTTAATTCAATTTTGGTTCATAATAACAATTTAGGTGTTTTCATCATGCCAAATCTCATTTATTGTACTAGAAGAATAAAAGATTAAAAATTAAAGAACAGGGGTCCTTTGACTTTTTATTTGCTTTCAGCTGATATTCTCAGCCAGGAGGCTAGATTTCTGCATCTGTACTTCAGCTAAAAGGGCAACCATTGCCCCAGCTGGGACATTTCCACATCAGCTTTGAACAGGCTCCTCTTTCCAGGAATACTGCAGTTATCTTTTTTTGTTTGTTTGGGGGTTTTTGGGGTTTTTTTTTTTTTTTGGTTTGTTTGTTTTGTTTTGCACAGCACCAATTCTACTAACTTTTTAAGACAGACATACTGCCTTCCTATTTCTTCCTGGACAGAGTCAAAACTTCCATGTTTGGTTAATCTAAAATACTGTATTTTAAATAAGCCCTGGTTTCCTGAGCATTTCGTGCAGTTAAGCACTGTACAGTGAGATATGCAGCATGCTTAAGAGAGTAACAACAGAATATTTTCTTCTTTCATTACTCTGATGGAGTTTGTTGACATTAAATAAATCAGTACTACTAGAGATAATTTCTACTCCAGCTTCTGCCAAGGTGTGGGGTGGGGGAAGGTGTATTGTTGGTGGTTTCGGGTGGGGGTTTTGTACAGGGAGCACAAGGTAGATAAATCTTAACTGAATAAGAGAGCTGCTACTTTTTATCTTCTATCAGTACATTCACACATACAGTCTTTAATGTAAGCTGCTACCATTTGTTTGAAGCACCTCAGGAAAGACGTAATAACAGTATTTTTCATTTAAGTTGAATTTTAAGAAATAAAGGCTTCCTTCTGGTTTTTTTTTTTTTTTTGTTTTGTTTTGGTTTTTTTCCTCCTGGAGGTACTTTAAAAATAGAAATAGCTGAGAATATTTCTGGCCAAAAAATTTATTCTGCACATACAGCACATCAAACATCTTGTCTTACCTTAAAATACAACTGGAAAATTCAAAACATTAAGTATGTTTAATATATTGAACACTTGAAGGAAAAGAAGTATTTATGAGCTGCCACAACCTCCTGGCAGCATACTTGCCTCTCAGTGACTCTCCTTCTTCAGACTAATGTTATGGTCTGCAAAAGCAGAAACACTTCCCAGGAGCACAGACATGTTGAAGTTAAATTCATTTATGGGTTTTTGGCGTGTCCTCCTAAAACACACGTATGAGTCTGTGACTCTTCAGGGCAAATGAAAAAATCCAAGTCAAAATTACAAATTTTTACCCTTTACCTTTTACCCTGGTTTTTATTAAATGAAACTCTTCAGATGCTTCCTAAATATTCCAGGGCCTGTTTCTTGTAACCTTCTGATTACACAGCCAGGCTATGTTGTGATTACAGCTATACCACGTTCAGACATATAATAAAGCATGACAAAACAACTTAGAATGTTTTCACATCATATCTGAAGTACAAGGCCAACCAGTCTTAAAAAAAATTGCTGATCTTTTAAAAAAGATAATAGAAAAGTACCAGAGTTAGTTAAGAGTCTAAATTTCTGAACTGCAATTCCTCATAATTTTCATTATTTAAGTGATACTACTCCACAGTGGAAAAGATAAATCATACACTGCTATCCCTACCATGCTATCACAAATGCAATCAACAAGTAGAATTAAGGAAGTGGTAAATGCACCTATCATGCCTTTCCACTGCACTAATGTTCCACATGTTTAATTTAAACCTCTCCAATCACTCTGTTGTTCATTAAAGCTGTCAAAAATTGAATTAGACTAGCTATGCACGCTCTCATTTATGCACATGAACTTTAGTCAGATTTCCATATTGTAAAAATTTGGCTTTATGCTGTAAACTTTGTTCAAATATCAGTAACTGAAATAACATACCAGTTTTAAATTAAAAGCAACTCTGCTTGGAATGGACAGACTTCACACCACAACACTGTAAAACAGAGCTATCTCAAATTGGCAGACTAAGCTCAGACTGCAAATGTTGCTGACCTGGCCCAAGCTGCAGACATGGGATGGTCCCCTACATCTCATAGCTTCCTCACAGTTTGAGAACAGTTTTATATAGAGTTCCAAAACAGAACAGCAACATTTAGCGCCTCAACAGCCTGGTAAAACAACCAACAGGGCACTGCTTTTCATTATTCTGGTCTCATTCCCATAAAAGAGAGTACTTTTACTGAAATGGAGACTTCTCAATCTTCAGCTAATGTATACACTTCACTCAGAGTTTCTAGTCCTGATTTCACAAAATTCAGAAGTTATCCTGACCAGCAGCATTACTTCACTTTCATCTAAACTTGCAATAGCAAAACACTCAAATGAATTTTAGTCTCAACATATTTTACCAGTATTGCAGATGGGGAAAGCAGAAGATTTAAATCACTACACCACAATCTGATGCCAAATTCTTTGAAGTATTCTCAGAGTCAGCCATGTCCTGAAAGAAGTTCTTGCTTCTTGAGTGATACAATCCCATTCCTGCCCTCCCCAGCCTGCACAATTTTGAAGCAGAATCTTAGAAGTTTTGTATTAAAAAGAAACATCATTCCAGATATAAATTTTGTTCAGGAAAGATAAAAGCTAATTTCGTTACCATATTTTCAAAATCTAAATGAATACAGCGAAGTCATGAATATGTCTTTCTCTTAGCATCAGGCTGGCAAGAATATGGAGGGTGATATATTTAATCATGGATCTATATATTGGATAACTGGATAACTAACAACTTAGCTACATGTTGCATAAGTTTATACTTATTCTTAATTTAAACAAAATACCACCCAGATACTGCAGCTCTCTAAGTGACTGAAGTGTACAGTAACTAGCTCTCAAAAACTGCAAATGTCAAAAGCGTTTACAAATACTGAAGTATTCTTTGTGCTTGATCTCCTCCAATACTTTCATTTTTTAAAAAATTGTTTATGTATCTCTGTAATGCCATAAGTTTTTTCTGTTAACTATATTCCTTGTAGCTTTTATTAACGCTTCCCCCTTTTTTATAAGGGAACTTACCCAAATGCTTATTGCTATAAAGCAAGTTGGCAGCAAAAATGAACAGCCTATAGAGCACGCACAGTGCACAATTTGTAACTCCCCAAACCTAGCCACACACAAAAAAGTATGTTTTCCTAGCTCTGACCAGAATTTATTTTCAGAAATGGCAATATTATTAATGTATACAGGTAAGCATAAAAGAGCCAAGAATACGTATTTCATATAGTGATTGGACATATATCATATATGTCAAAAGCTTTTTGCTGATTAACAGAAAAAAACCTTGACAAGACTGTATCACCCACATCTAAGTGAAACACAGAAAAAGAATCAGTCACAAATACATGACTTTTTAAAAAGAATCTGAACCTAAACAGCTATCTAACAAATACTAATGCACACAAACCAGTTGCCTCCAATACTGGAGATTGCTGGAAAGGAGGTTCTACTACTTCTAAAGTACTAACATGAATTATTTTAAGCAACTAACTGTAAAGAAAAGTCTAGATGATTCAATAAATTAAACACCTAACAAAAGCTTTGAAAGCAGAACAAGGAAAACCAGATATACTACAGATAGCTGGTAGAATGCCATTCACTGAACTCTCAGAGCATTCTTTGAGAATAAGGTTATTTAGGACACTTTAAAATTAGTTAAAAAGTGACAGTAAATCAGTTACAGGGAAGATGGAATACATATACATAACCATGATCTACTACAGGCTTCAACTACAAATTCCAATGATAAGCAAGTTTTTTGGATTTTGAAGCAACAGAGAAACCTTCCATACATTCAGTGGACAATTCTTACATTAAGAATGTAATTTTTATACTAAGGCTTTGTATATGAAGATTTTGTGTTTCATAATGAAAGATTTACTACAGTGTGAATCATCATAGAGCAGAATTTTCACAAGGCATAATGTTTCACAGCAGTTAAGTCTACTGTCACAGTCCTGCTCCTGGCTGGCTCCTTAAGTTTTCAGCCAGCTGTGTTCTTGGTCCAGGTGTGTGGTTACAGCCATGGTTACACTATGCCATAGCAGGTGGGACAATGTAATAGCCACAGCCCCAATTTACAGTATCTTAACAAGAAACTGTATCGGAAGATCAAGGCAAGCACCCTGTTGCCCATATTCACTTTATCAAAAGGATGAATTCTTGTATGATGGAAAAGACTATTAAGCAAGTATAAGAAGTAACTGATCATCTGTGATGGTAAAATTGAACTAGGGTGACCAATGAAGTTGTATCCTAAATTTTTCCATCATGCCTGCTCCTCGAGGGCTGCTGACAAGTTGCAAACACAAGTAGCAACTGAGGTACTACCCATTTACTTCTGGTAGGTTATACTGAAGTTCGCAGAGGATTTGCTACAAAACCTTGTCCAACCATCCCTACAGCAAGTACAGACACCTCTGGGACAGGAGCGAGAGCAGAGCCAAGGGGAGCAACCACACGCACCACCCCACTTCTCCTGCATAGGGTGCCAGTCAGCACCCAGCACCTGGGCATGGTTTTCTTTATTTGCTCAATTGCCTTTCCACTGGGAAAAAATGACAATAAAACCCTAATAAATATACGGCACTACAAGATCTTAACTATTGTCACCTGTATGCTTCTCACGTAACGTCAAACATTAACCTATAGCCTAAAACTCCAATTGAAAAGAACAAAATATTGACCAATGCCTGTTAATTAATGATTCAAAAACACTAAAGGAAAAAAATCTGTCAGCAAGCCATGAAGAGCATACAGAGAAAAGATGCATGATCTGAAGCACCTTTTTTTGTTAATAAAGATAAATTTGCTAAACTTTAGATTAAATGCTTAGATAGCAAGTTTGGACATGCATAGCCCTTGCTAAGCAGATAAAATTAAGGAGCTGTAAATTTTCTTTTAAAAAGGACTTACAAGTTTCTACATTTCGGGTTATTTACAAAAAATTAATTCTATGAAGACTTTCTCTATACTCTGGCTTTGTGTGAATCCTTTGTGTATTCTTTTCTCTGGGATTCCTGTGAAGTCTACAGTCAGACTGACAAAAGACTGAAATGAAAAACTTCTTGTTTTCTACAAAGTTCATCTTTGATTAGCTCTAATTATCTCATTTTTTTATTGTTTTCCAGTTGAACAGCCTTCTTTCTTAAAATGTTGGTAAATTTCAGAGGAAAAATTATTTCAAATATCAATTATTTATAGCAATCCAACGAACAAGGAAGAAAAGCTGTGACTTAGCCTAGTCAGAAGAAAGACAGGAGCCCCTCTGGGAATTTTGTGATTTCCAATACTTATCTGATCTTCTACTCCGTATTGATGTTTCTGAATTTCTTCACATCAAGAACAAAGTATGCATGTGGTTCTCCACAACAATTTTCCAATCCCTTTACGTAAACATTACTAAATTTTATAACTGGCCTTGCACTTGAACATAAAGTAGAACTTTACAGTTTGCTCCCTCTTCCCATATATGTTCATAGGGACAAACTTATCTCTGCATCACAGGCTCTGAAATACAACTTTCTCATTCTTGCTCAAATCAACAAAGGATTTAATACAAACAAAAATCTACATCTGAAAACGTACTTACAAAAGCATCCCTCAGTTCTAACTCCTGTTCTAAAATACCTACTTTTAAAGGAAGCAAAACATACAGTTGGATGCCTGCTGGATGACAGGCTCCTGTAAAATTCCTTGGAATAAAAAGTGCTGGACTGGAAATGAGAGACAACATGGACATAGACGTACTCAACCAAAGAAGGTTTCTTTTACAAGGTAAACTGATTTTAATGCTTCAGAAGGAACAAAGCTGAAGATCACTCTCAATAAATGAATGACTTTTCATCTGTGGATCCAGTTTTTCAAAACAGGTCTGTCTGGTACTGCTTCATGAAGTATCAGATCTAGTCCAAATTTAAATAAGCTGAATCACATCCCATGGGGCTCTCAAGCTCTGGAAGTCCTTATTCCTCCTACCCTGGTACCTACATTATCTCAAGCACTACTGGCTTTAAGAAGGGGTCCTACTGCCTGGTTCAGAACATATGAATTCATGAATGAGAACACTCATCCGCCTTCCTTATCACAGCGACTAAGTCAGGACAACTTTTGTCATCCTGATACCAAGGATATCTGGAACTATAACTTTTCAAACTCCTGGTTTCCAGTCTGAACATACCATTGCTGCACTTTAAACACTGGCTCTCACCTGCACAGGGAACTGCAATTCCACACCACAGGATTCTCTGGTCTCAGCTTAAGCACTACATGGGAGACTGAGGAGAAACACACTGCCACAAAAAAAAATTTTTAAAAACTATTGGCGAAAGCCACAGTCCCTAATGGTAGACTACCTAACCAGCCTTTTTCTAGGAAAGCAAAAACAATCTGGAGACTATCTTGGATGCAAAGGAACACACTGATTAACTACCCTGAGGAACAAGAAACTAACCCGTGCCAACTGAGCATAAGAAAAAACACATGACAACAGAAAGGAAAAATTCTTCAAAATCACTTCTGGGACTTTCCAGAGTGTATCATTAAAATCAAACACATATTGCCAAAATGTAAAACACAGTAATCACAAAAGCAAGCTATTCTTCAGGTTTTGACTCTTCTGCTCATCTTAGCTTAATGAATCCTAAGCATGTCATGACACGTTCCTGGGAACATGACCATGGTACTTTCAAATTCAATTTGGCAAAACCCCAAAGCTAACTCATTTGTTTTTAACTTCGTGCTTTATCACATTCACTTTTTTCCCCCAGTAATTTGTCAGCTTTTACTAACCCACAGAGTCCAGTCCACCCAAATTCCTCCCTAATTCACAAGAATGTAACAAATTTTACATTTAAAATGGCATAACACCCAATTTAGAAACGTCACCTCCTTCCTACTCTATGTTTAGGCCATAAATATAAAAACTGGCTACACTGCATAGCACCACAGTTTGCGACTTGCAATAAAAAACACAGCCACTGAAATTCTACTTATTGATGTTAAAATAAAAACTAAAACAGTCCTGAAATTGAACCTTTCATCTTCAAAGATGATTTTATTGAATTAAATGCAGTGCTCTCCCAAAGTATGTCATATCATTATTAACAACATACATTTCTGTATAAGCAAAACCAAGAGGGTTTTTCATTTGCCATTTCAGCTGAAGGAACATCAGGGATTCTAAAGAATGTTTACGTGTAAAGCAGACTGTTAACATGAAGGATTTTTTTTTTAAGGGGATAAATAAAACGTGTTTCTTATTCATATTCCAAAATGCAGATACTCAACCAAACACTGTGTGGTAAAGCTGCTGCAAATTTACAATCACAGAACCTTGACTAACTTTCACTATGATTACTGAAGTGTAACAACTATTGCACTATGTTCCAATGCACTGAATGTAGTAAAACACTGTCCAAAAAAAAACTAAAGATGCTAAACCACTTTATAAATTAGTAATGTTTGTATCTGGGAAGACTATCACTTTTGGGCACACTGTGTTTACAAATCTTAAAGAAAAGTATTCGCAAAAATTTTTAAATTACATGTAGACTTCTAAAAATTTCTCTTGACCACTCAAATGCATATACACAGCATTCCATATCACTTTTTAATAAAAACTGAAAAAGGTAGGGAACACATTAATGTACTTCAAAGCCTTCAACTTCAGTTCCTTCAACACCTCATTGTTGAATCTACTACTTAAATATTTTAAAACCCAAAATTTTACATTTTGAGACCTAATCCCATTCCCTTAGAATAAGGTTCTCCTCAAAGAACCTTAAGCATACTGAAAATTGCAACGTACCTACACACTGTACTTTTGCCCATTAATTTTTTGTGTCTGCTCAGGTAAGCAAATTTTGACCAATGACCGCTTCCTGTAAATGAAGTAGATTGATAAAATAGTATTAGCAAAATATATTGCTATCTTCCAACCTTCTTACAGGTCCTATTGTTCCATAAACAAGAAAAAATATATTTGAAAACATTTTATACACTGAAAATAAAATGAAATAAACTAAAAAGGTTCTGAGTAGTTTTAAAGCAATATCCAAATGCCATAAAAAACAAGAATCACACTCAAACTAAAGCAGGAGTCATTAACTAGGGGAATTTAATTTTTAAAACAAAATTATTACTCACTTGAAGATTTAGGAAAAAGACGGATCAGCAGTAAGTGCTGGGGTCTTTTTTCCCAGAAAAAAAAAAAAAAAAAAATGAAGGCTGCAGAGATCTATAGTATCTAGAGACCCTTTCTCTAAACACAAAGCCATAGATGCCTTGATCCTGTACAGACAAGTTATTCTAGTAATACAGATTTGCCTTATAAGAAAACCACATAAGAAATCACAAATGGCCCTGAAGTTATTTTTAACTGTGTGTAATTTATTCTCTGCTATCCCCAACAGAGCTTGAATACTGACAACTCTTTCTATTATCTACCTTACAGGGAACTTTTCCTCCTTACAAAAACACAGAAATGCTTCCAAACCCAATGCTTGAGATAGCAAAAGAACAAGTTCAAATTCATGAACCAACAGTTTTCAGAGATGATTGGAAAGACAAAACCAAAAGCTGAAAGCACAGAATCCCTAGTTCCAAATCCAAAGGAGAAGGAAAAGCAAAACCACCCCCAACAGAAAACTTAGTTTATTGCGAAAATAATGGAAAGAAAAACAAAAACAATTAAAAACAAACAAACAAACAAAAGATCACCAAAAAGCAATTGGGAAAGCAGATGGTGACCTTTCAGGGTCTAGAGAAGGAGCCTGCTGCTGCACACCAACACAAAGTTGTAATTTGTTTTTCACCAGAAAGCCAAAGAGCACATCCACACTGTAAGAGTGATGCTCAGAAGACTCATAACACAATCAGACGTGGGTCCTGCAGCTGCATGGTAGAACTCCACCAAGTGTTTTGCATTATCCCTTCTCACAATACTTTCCTACAGGTCTTTACCTCAGAAAAGTGGCAACATTTTAAAGTACATTTGCTAACTAATTTGAACATATTTATTCTGAAAAAAATTTTAAGCCATTCAACCAACACTTCAGTGAAATAATTCCTGAAGCACTGACACTGTAGGGGATCTATTCAAGGAGGCCACCACCAAATACACCCTAGAAGAAACCTACCAAGTTGTCCAAGTTCACAGCAGTCAGCCCTGAGCAATTCAAGAACAGCCCCAGGTCCAGTGCACCATACAACACAACCCAGTTTGGCAACGGTGGGGCAACGGGAAGAAGAAAAGCAGGACAGGCTTCTGTCTCCAATGTTGGCACACCACTGTACAACACAGCCACATCACATCCAGCAAAGAAACAGCAGGATAGCAGGCAAGCTACTGTCTTCCTCCTTCCACTTACAAAGGTTGCAAAGTCAACATACACCACCAAAAAGCCAGCAGAAAATTTCAGATGCCTCTGGTTCTGCAAACAAACCCGGCCTCCCAAGTTATGTAACCAGATAATCCAGACACACTCACCCTTCACCACCACTAGCAAAGAGCAGTACTGCTGCCGAAAACAAGTAGGACTTGACACTGCTGGATACAAGGATATGTCCGACAGCTGGCTCTTCGTCTGACAAAATGGAGGTGGTATTACATACTGTGGAAAATCCATAGGTTTCTTTCTTTGAGGAAGAGATTTATATAATAACTTCATCGGCTATAAAAAGTACAAGTTATACCACCTAAGTCTTACAGGAACAATCCTTCTGCCTGGAAAGAGACTGGATCCTTCAGGAGCTTCAACGTGTAGGACATAAAGCTTCCTCAACTCCCTTCTGGGTAGATTCTATATACACCTCACACTTCCTAAATGCTGCTTTCTTTACTTGCCTTAAAATATTACAATTTCAATTCTAGCACCCCTGAGTACTTCTTCTAACACTGTAATCATTAAGACAACTACATGTATTTATTACATTAAGTTCAGACTTGCTATACATGGAATGACTTCTGTCAACAAGTCTTATAAACCGACTGATGAAAGCATGCACCATAGCTGGCATGCAAGTAATAATGAAGCCATAAGAGAAATTAGAGAGAAGGGGTTATATTCTTTTCCTGATCAGATATGATAAACTTAATCACAGCAGAAGCAATTGGTATCAGGGTATATCCTCTAAAGTGTCATAATTTCAACACAAAACTAGATTGCTCCTTTGCCTTGCAAAAGGGGAAGGGCTTGGGGTTGCAAAGCCTCTCCAGGCAGTGTCACAGAGGGAGCTGGGTTTTACTCAGCTCCTCCTTCTTCTTTCTTTACAGCATCAAACTACACCAAAGCAGCCTTTTGTTTAGTTCTAATGGAAGAAAGGCAACTCACACCATTACAATGTGAACTTTACCAGAACAATTATAACAGTATTGCTGAAATTCCACAACACTCCAGTCTCATCATCCCTAAGATAGGGACTGATAAAGCATGAGTGGGTCCCTACTCAAGTACCCAAATAGATAAGACTTGAGAGCACTACAGCCAAACCAAATTGGAAATAAATACCTTTTGAATAAGAAAATGTCAGTCTTCATATTTTGTTACATGTGTAAATAATGTTATATTAAGAAGACAACAGGCTTATCCCAAATATTGGTCTATTTCACCTCCACAAACACAAACTCAACTCTTATTAAAATCACCCTAATTTCACCTCATTTTCTGTGCGTAATATAATTCTATAATTCTCATTATAGAAAATGAGAATTCTTCAGCCCAAGGGCTGTGCATCAAACTGTATTCTTCTCTTCCAAATTAGATGTTAACTTGATTAAAAATTCTGCAGGAAACATGAGATTCTTCCTACCAAAGAGATATCTCACACTGAAGAGGAGCAGTTGCTGCCATATCCTGCACGGTCGTTTCTGGCTCCTGAGCTTTCAGTTCTCCAGAAGATAGGAGCCAGTATCTACCGGGTAACACCATTAAATGGCCCTCAAACTCATGAGAGCCCTTATACAATCTCCCTGAGGAATCTATCCCCAGCATCTCACCACACCTATCCGAATTCTCTCTAGTATCCTAAAACCCCTTTTATTCAAAGCTTTATAACAATACTGTCAATTCCATTTTCCTCTCACTCTCCAGTTCTCCCTCTCTGCATTTCTGGTCCAAACTGCTAGAACCATTCCTTTTTAGTCCTTGTAACAGTTAATATACTTCTTTAAGTACAGTGTTCCATGTGAGGTTCTAACATTGTTGAACGAAGCCACTGTATTTAACTAGTGTTTGGACACAGGCACTCCTATGAATACATCCCAGAGCAGTGTCAGTTTCCCTCTTTCCCTCAACAACATACTGCAGGTTTGAATGTCTTACTGCTCAGTGCAAGCACTACCTCCTTTCCTGCTAACTGAGCAGTACTCCTCATCATATATTCGTACTGTTTGCCATTTCTCTATTTGCCTTTTTATGCAAAGAGCATATATTTACTTTCTATTCTATCTGCCAATAATTCAGGAAAAGTACTGTCAAGTACTAGCCTCAAGAAAATGTATATGAAACCTGAAATTTCCTACAATTTCACAGTGAAATATCCATATGACAGTTTTCCAAACAACTTCCAGAAGCTTCAGTCTATGACACATCTCCTTAACTAATGCAGACCACACCAATGTATGCCAAAAGCTCTTGTTGAAGTATACAGGATCTACTTCTCTATTCAAATATCCTGCTCCACCACTGGAGAACACATGATTGTTTCAGCACAGTTTGGTTTTGTAAAAAACCTTTCACAATAAACTTCCAGAGTAACCCCCAATCAGACTCCATCTGCAACATAAGTTGAGGCTTTAGTTTACAAACCCTAAGAGATTCACCCTCCATTTTAACAAACAGAAAAAACATTGCCAGGTGTTTAAAAATCTTAACAATAACATTACAAAAAGAAACAAAGAAACAAACAAAAAAAAAACCAACCCCAAAAAAAGACAACATACACTAACAATGATCTTATTTTAGAAGAAACTAAGACAGACTAGAGGTCACAGAAAATACATAAAAATGTATGAAAAATAAAAATAAAAAAGGCTATTAATATTAGATTTTATAGAAAAAAAAAAAACTAAAACATTTTCTTGAAGAATAGCTTCTCTTCCTCCCTCCTCCATTTGATTTTCAGAAAAACTATGCAGTATTCACATTGACAAGTCCCACTCTGAATCTCAGACCATACAGTTTGGACAACTGTCTGAATACAAAGAAATCTCAGTTAAAAACATATACCAAAACACACATGATATAGGCCAGAAAAACTGAAAAGCATTTCTTCAAGCATTCCAAACTTGAATACAGATTAATGCAAAGCTAAAACAAGAATGCTTCTGACATTAAAATCTCAGGTCACATAGAGCAAAGACAACAGGAAGTATTTCACTACTGGAAAGATTTCATTATTTAATTTTGAAATTCCAGTAAAAAATTCCAGTCAAAACAGCATTTATACTGAAGCACATTAAAATATGCATGTCATTTTGCAAAATTTCCTCTTTGCTAAACTCAGATACAGCTTTTTATAGTCTGCTTCTATTTGAGATACATTAGTTTAATACCTGCATTTCAAATACTGCCTGCATTTTTCCCTGTAGAAGATTTATTTGAAAGATGTTTACTCTGTAGCCTCAGACTCAATAGTCTTGACTGATGGACAATTTCATTGTTTTTCATTTTGATTTGCATTTGCCATAGTTGAATATTCACTTTATTCCAGCATTGTTCTTTAAATTCAAATATTCTTATACTGCCTTGACTTTACACACCTGAAAAAACTTAAAACCTTCATCTGATCAGTGATCCTAATCTCAACCATTTCAGGTCATTTTCAGGAACAAAATGTCCTGAGATTTTTTTTTTTTTTCCTTACAGAGAAGTAGCACTGTCCTCCTGTGTGTACTAATGCATAAATTAAAAAAAAAAAAAAACAACACACAAAAAGAACCCCAAAAAAACACGTTTCTCTAGGTAATAAGGCCCTTTTGTATGCTCCACCAAACCAAACAAGTCTGCAGTACAGGTTCTTTGCCAGCCATTGAAGAACTCAGAAACAGCTGCATTAAGAATCCTGCTTTCGAAAGCAACACCTAGGTTTGCCTTACCAACAGGCAAGAGAAGTGTCAGGGACGGAATCGCTCCTGGAGTGAACTCAAGCCACTGCCTATAGCAGATTTCTGAAGAGGCAGGTGAATCAGATTTCAAACTTGTTAGAAGTAGTAAAGCATAAGTGAGGCGGACCTCGTCACTGCATCTACTGGAGCATACTTCACATTTCCTCTGATCTTACTGATTGGAACAAAGCCAAAAATGCTAAATTTTCCACACCAGAATTCTAATGGCTCATGCTAAAGAGAATACAATAATTTTATCTGTCACACAGATATGCAACCAGCATCTTAAATGAATAACTGAACAGCCACACACAATAAACTAAAACAAAGTTTACCACTTATTATATTTATCTGCAGCTCATTTATTTATTCTCTCCCATATTTTATTTCAACTGCATCTTACACTTGCCTAAGACAGCTCTACATTGACATTAGTATCTCAGGATGAAGCACTTGAAGCCTGAAGTAGAACAGGCACCAATGAACTGCACTTAGGACAATCAAAATTTACTTATAAACTGCTCAAACGTGCAGAGCTTTGGCAAGAGCACCAAAAAACTATACAAAAGACAGTTAACAGAAAACAAATATTAAGCATAAAGGACCAGTAATCCTCAATGATCTTTCACTACAGATACTACCACTATTAACCTGAGTGGGAGACAGCTCTCAAAGCAGAACCACCATGACTTCGCAGACAAGTCCACCTCTAACACTTGAGGGTCACACTTCGTAAATAGAGATGCACAGAAATATCCAAGTTAATCTTCCTACTATGCAGGTAACATTAATTAGGGAAAAAGAACTTGGGAGTTTGTTCTAGCATCAGTTTCCCCTTTAACCACTTCATGAAATAAAATCACTGTTGTCTTTCTTTGCATACGTAAATTCAAATTACAACAGTTTCCATTCAGAAAGTCATCATCTGATAATTATGAAGAAAAATAATGCAGGATTATTAATTACTAGCTTTGATATATTAATGGGGAGATAATCCTGAAACATGCCTACGTCTATATACTTTTCTGTCAAGTATCCTTGTAAACAAAAATGAACCCTCTCTACTTGGTACCTTACAACCACATTCTTGCCCACTTGCATCACACAGACAACTTAACAATCCCAGCAGAATATTCTCATTTCACCAAACTTAGGGGACAGGGGTATACAATCCACAGGTCAAGATAAAGATACAAACAATACACACACATGTGTGTACATACAGATCTCAATAAAAAGGTCTCCCAACCAACTACATATGTCAAAAGCTTTACCAACTGGCAGGATTTTTTTTAAAAAATTTAAATATAAAACCCTTATAATGTAAGCTTTCTTTTATCCCTCCTGTCCTGAAAAGGTCACAAAGAGCAATGGAAGAGTATTCAAATCCATAAAAACTAAGACAATATTCAGTTTCTGGCTAACCATATTCACATTCAATTGTGTTTCTCAACTGCTTCCTTCAAAATTCTTCATTAGCCTGTATGACTTGACAATTCCTTTTCATCTTTCACTTTTAATTCCTCCACATATTGGACCTCTGACAAGATAACTAAAATCAACATCTCTTATCTGTGCACACTCTCATGTCTTTCTCTGTACTTGGGAGAGCATATACACTAAAGATTCCATCTGGGGAGTGAATTTCCAGTGGAAAGACTACTTATTTTTAATAAAGATGACTAAAAATTACAAAACATTCATTTAATTAGATTTCAGATTGCTAAATGGATAAAAAAGGGCAAGTAAATGTCACCACCAAAACTCAAAAAAAATACAGCATTGCAAAGACACTTTGCACTTGGTCCACATTGCACAGGTGTAACAGAGGATCCTTACAAGGAGTGGTAAAAATGAACACCACTAGCTTCCTTAGACAATACACTAGCAAGAAAATCTTAATGTGCTGTACATGGAAAAGTAAGAAAAGTAGCTAATTGACATCACTGTAATACTGAGCCATTTCCAGTGCTGAAATAACCCAAAATGAGAATAAACATGCAGATGATAGCAACTTCACATGGGTATATGATCCAAAAAAAAAAAAAAAAAAAAAAAAAAAAAGCAAGCAGGAACTCTGGTTTGGGCCAGCATAAGTAAGTGTTTACAATGCCAGTGAAACTACCAAATTTTTTATTGATAATACCTGCTTTTATAGTCTCATCTCTCTTCTGTTACTTGGAAATTACAGCTACCCAAACCATTATGCTGTTTTACAGTGTTTTTCTTCTCAATAAGGATATTTTAATCCCAAATTTTAATTAATGAAATATTAGACCAATATTATCCTAAAAACTGGAAGACTTCACTGATGGAAAAAGGAAAATGAAAAAGTATCTTTGGGCTTCCAACAATAGGCAGAAGCAAGTCCAAACAGGAACATGGATATTATTTAAAGGAGCAACAAATTTTCTCACTGGTTTGACCCTGCTAAGGTATTCAAATCACAACACACACCATTTCAGCACATTCATAAACTGAAATGATATTTCAAGAAGTATTCTCTGAATGCATGATAGAGATGATGGATCTATCTGTAGATGTCTAACTCACAGGTCCAAACCTCCCACTCAGGATCCAAGCCATGAAGTGACTGAGGCTTTTGCTAAGGTACTCACAACATCCAGAGTACAATGAAAAGCAAACTCAATCCCTGACACGTTAAATTATTTTGATGAACATCATGTGACTTTACAGCATTTTCTTCAATACTGCTATACTGTAGTGATATATACCATCACTGTCATCCAACAGCAACCTCTTAGTCCTTCCACTTCACTTACCAGCTACAGAAAAATGATGTAGCATTTCTGTTTCTCTGGAATGGACAACTCTAAAGTGCCAGTCCTGTGCATCCCATCGTAGATTAAGTAAAACTAACCCTGATTAAACTTTACACAGGAAGGAAAAAGCTGTTTTTTGAAAACAACCTGAAGGACTTACTCCAGAGGTAGCAGGACAAATCACCCCAGTCAGCTGCATCCAACTTAACAGGACATAAGCAAAATTTCTGTCACTGGTCTAAAGTTTAGTCTTCCATTGAGAAGGAAAAAAAAAAAAAAAATGTTTCAAGTCAACAATACAGTTTCTTGAATCTCTGTTAAAAGAACCCTATTTTATTCCCACTGAAGTAGACATCATTACCATACCATTAGTGCCGTAAAGAAGCCAATCAATCGGGTATTTTACAGTTAGCAGACCTGCATCACTAAAAAAATATAGATACTTCCTCTGTGACACTCACTTCCATATTTCCATTGCAGTGTCTTGAAATCAAGAGAGACATCAGTTAAATTCCCAAATGGCCAAGAGAATGGCCAGTCACAAAGCCTGAAGGAAAAGGGAGAAGATGAATGCTTCAAAATAAAATTATTTCATCTTTCTCCTCCTTTTTAATATTAGAAAAGCAAGCAACAAAAAATCCTCTCTCTGTAGTGCAATGAAATTTTATACAACAAAATTCCACAGTGACTCCAGAAAGATAAAGGTAGCAACAAACTGTAGGACATGTACGAACAGTAGGACTCGTGGCTAAGTGCATCAAGAACAGAAGAGAGTTTGTTGTGGGTTTGGGTTGGTTGTCTGGGTTTTTTTTCACTCTACAGAAAGAAAACTGCTGGCAGGGTGGACAAAATGGGCAACATGAACCTGCTGGGACACCTACAGTGACAGCAACAGAGTGAACACAAATGGGTCACTAGAGCTAGAGGTGAAGCTTATAAAGTGTTCAACTGTGACTATTTTTCTTCATGTCTGAAAAGAGAGTAAGGAAAAGCTGAAGCCAAGATCTCCAAGCAGTGGAAAAGTCACCTTATATGGGGAAAAAAAGCCCCTAAAAAATAAGAGGCAAAAGAAAAGATGCTGTCAGCTAGAAAACCTGTCAACATGAGACCATCTGTTTTCAGGTCAAACAACACAGGCAGATCCTCTACAACGATACAAGTGCTTTGGCAAAACATATTCCTGCCTATCCCTAAACTCTAACTATTAAAATTTCTCTGACTGTGTCAGGACAGCCAGACATGAAGGCAACACCAAGAATATCCCCCTAGAAGGCTAAAACTCCTGACCTTCCTTCCCTACAGCCAAGAAAACAGAAATCAGCAGTGAAGCAGAGCTGCGCTTCAGCCATACCTGCAGGTAAGAACAATCTAACTAGCACACAGCATGTGTGAGGTTGGAGGATGCTTCCTTCCCTTTTCTAATACACAGACCATTGCCATCCCTTCAGCTAAATTCTGGAAGCAAAGCCATTATCCTACTAACACCCAGGGATTGCGCTCTCTTTGACAGACAAAGATGACTGCAGACCTTGATTGTATTATCAAGTTATTTCATTCCCAGATGATGTGGGAATGAGAGATCCACCACTGTGCCCCAGAAATCCGCAGTCTGGAGCCCATGCCCAAACAGGTTAAATAAGCAAGCATCCATCTCATCTGCTATTGAGAAGCTTTTTCACCTTGCCACCATCTCTTGCCCCTGTCCTACAATACACAGAAGAGACCACAAAGCCCCTACCACAGGTGCCAATGGCAAGTACAACAAGTAGATTTAAGGCCAGAAACTCCAAGTAAAAAACTGTGGAGCTCAGGGAAAAACAAAAATAGCCAAAGGTTGTCAGTGAACAGGGGAGGGCACCAAGAATACTCAGCTAAATACCACTTACAAATAGAAGAAGTCTCTAACTCAAATAGCTGTGCGCATAGAAGGATCTCTGTGTGAGCACCTACATGACTCATGCTTCAAAGGTAAAGCAATCTTCACATCTGTTAAAAAACTGCAAAAGTAATTTTTGTTTGTTTAGTACAGTTAAAGGAGTATTGCACTCAATTAGGTGTTTGGGCAAGTAATTTAACAGGTTAAGTATTTGTCCAACTGTTTTATGCAGGATGTAAGCTCCAGCTTTAGAGTACATGCAGCCTTTGGCACATGTGCAGAAATAGAACCAAGACAGTCCCAACAGCAACAACCCAGCCCCTGGACACTGGGAGTTCAGCACACATCAACAGCACTCATCTGAGCACATCAGCAATATTCCCTGCTTTTTTGTTTGCAGTTGGTCAGTATACACCATTGCAGCTAAATCAATTCATACACTGAAACTGAATTTCATTCCATTTAATCTAATAGATTCTGACTTCTCCAAGTTTTCTCCCGTTTAATTCCTCAAGCATCATATTCTTATGTGGAGCTATAAGCACACGCCTGGGCTAGTCTAGTCCAGTCAGGTACTGATACAGATCCATTTTGTCCAATTTATTCCAAAAACACAGCCCAGACATGGGTGTATCTTTTTTCTCCAATTGCTCCATTTAACTCAACATCACAGTATGTTACCCCATGCATGTTTCACGAATTTTATCCACTAATGGTTAAGTGGATATTAAGATAACTCCAAATGCCCTTATTTTTAGACTGTCAGTAGAGCAACTTTACAGTAATGCAGCAACAATATCAGAGCAAAATAAAATTGCAATTCATGATAAACAGCTACATATCTCCTAAGCAGGACTCGGGAATACAAAGGTAAGGAAATATGCCTTCACCCTTAATATACACATACTCTGTAGAGAATCAAGAGCAGATGACTTCACTAAATACCCTTCGTGGACTTTATTAAACCATGAAACAGAGGTTTATGCTCTTGTTAGCCCTGCTAGCAAATAAATACCAAATCATTAAGGCAAGTTAATTCAAAATATCATTAGCTTTTTGCTTGTTTGGCTTGAGAGCACACTGCAGATCACTGGTTTCAATCTTACAGGCCCTTCGTGGTTCATCTGTAGATGCTGTGCTCTGCTCACGCACTCCCACCTGCCCAGACCAACCAGGGTACAAGAGCAACAAACAAGGGCAACAACCCTGCCCCTGAAGAGAGAGCAGACAGCACAAGGCGCTCCAGGAGAATAGAGTAGCAAGATACCTTTGCTGACTAGCAAAGGTTTCTGCAGCAAATTGTAAATCAGCAAGTGATATATAGGGACAAAAAGGTGAATTTGAATAAATAAAAAGGCCTCATGGTGAACTACTCAAAATGCATTACTGGAAAATATCAACTTAAAACAAAAATACCATATACACAATGAGCCTCACTGAAGTCAAATCAAAAACTCATGACTTAAATCAAGCTATGTCTAGTTAAGGATTGGAGTCAATCCCTTCCCCAAAGCAAGTGCTTTTACACACAGGGCATTTTACTGATACCAACAGGGTGCAGACCATTTTGAATTAGGGTCTGAAAATAAAGCTGTATCCATACCCCTTTTTGTAAAGAGGGAAAGAGGGTTGTAGAAGAGACTTTCACCTTCCCCTTTGTTCTCCCCACCTCTTGTTTTAAACAGACAGCAAGGGAGAAAAATTCAAGGAGAAAAATACAAAAAAAGTGCACCATGATATATAACTGCCCCATAACAAGATATCCTTAATACGGGAATTTCAAAAAAAGTTGGGTTTTACGTTAAATATCACAGCACAGTCTGTTGTAACTGAATGTTCAACTGAAAACTGTCTTTGGCCAAGTACACTAACAATTTAGACTTTACTGCTTATATTTAGACACTAGTTAACAGATAAAACAATTTAGTTTTTGCAGAGCACTTGTACTTCTCTAACTGCAAAAATCTAACTGCACTTAACATGAAAAATAAGTTTATAAATACTCCTTTCAGGGCCCATCCAGATTATACACTCATTTAATAAGATGGAGCAAGGCAGTACTGACAATTAAGAAAACTAAACATCTCTTGCAGCTGATTAGTGTCCGGGTTATTTTGCTTTTGATTAGGAAACACCTTTCTATTTCTGATTGGTAAATCCAAAGTACCTAGAAAAAACATGAAGTTTATTAATTTCATCTCATAAACCTGCTCAGTTCTCAAGTCAGTGAACAATTCGGCCTTTTGCTCTTTAAATTGGAATAGCTAAATGGCAAATTTTTCCTTTGATGTATTGCAGGTGATCATGCAAGAACTCCTTGGATCTAATTATTGCTTCAGTATTGTCTATGCTACCCCACTCTCAATTTCTTGATGGACCAGAACAGTAATTGCACTCACTAGTTCATAAGGCACTAGTAACATTCAGAGGGCAGCTAATGAAAAAAAATACTTTTTAGTGTAAGCACAGATACATCTGAAGTACAATGACCTTGTCATTACACAGGCATTCAAAATGGAGCTATCCTGAGCACTCTTTTATTTTACAATATATTAAGAATAATTCTTTTAAGGTAAGATACACTAGAACATTTAAGACTAGGTCAAATTCCATTATTGCAAATGTTACTATGTATGCTAAATCCTTCTTCTGCAGTAGTGTCTAGAAATGAGCACCCAGAGATTATCCTGACTATATGTAAATAAGATTAAAAGATATGTATCATCCAAAAGCATCCAAAAATGCTCCAAAGTCAAGGCTGGAGATCATGATATTTGCACAAATTTAAATATAAAAACATATCGTATTTTTAGGAAGTTTTCCCAATAGTTTCATCCCGGCTACCTCACATTCCAGTACTTCTTGCTACCTATTTGACAGCCTTTTGTCCCTTAAAAATAGCTGTTATAGCAATACAATAACAAAACAAGTGTACACAACCCTTCCATGGCAAATCAGTTTTAAAATAATGCTGGTATAATCTCTGTTCTTATATGTATCTGGAGTCTGAGTATGTTTTGAGTTACAATATTAATATGCAAAACATTTTTTAAAGTTCAACACACTCTTCAAACAAAAAAGCATAACAGAACAAATCAAAAGATTTAAAAAAATGTAACATAATAGTTCAAGTTTAATTAAGAATATGATTAAATAATAGGTCTCTTTTTGAGTTTGCTTTTAGTTGAATGGAACATGTTTATATTCATTTTTGCTCACTTTGACAAGAGCATAAAGAGAAACTGAGACCAGGGAAAAAACTCCAAAGGTCTCAGACAGTACCAGAGCAACAGATTGGTAATACTGTAAAAGCCCCATTGTCCCTAAAACTGGCAATGGGAATTAACATGATAGGAGCTATTTTTTCTTCCTTTGCGTATTACCAATGAATCTTTAAAGCTAAAATTCTGCACTGAATTTTTTTTAGTACTGGACAGATCTTAACCAGCTGAGTGTAGCAGCACAAACAAAAGTTACAGGGAATTGTTAGCATATTTTGCAACTACGCAGAAGAGCAAATCCCAGGTTTATACTCTTTTACTGAAAGGCACGAGTTCCCTCCTTCATTCCCTCACTATGGACAGAATGCAAAGAATGCAGTTTCTGTCTCCATTTAAAGTTTGAGAAGTGAGACAAACAGAACTTACTATAAAACTGCTATTCTTAGCAAAATAAATTCTGTAAGTCTATTATAATGGACACTCAGCCTATAGCAGCCAAGAGCTCGACTTAGGACTTGCTGCTACAGAAGTCTGGCTCCTGGAAACAGACACGCGACACGCTTGAAGACAAAAAGTAATTTGATTGTTAGGAAAGTATCAGAAAACTACCTTTGGATAAGACAGGCATACAGATAAAATAAAACGAATAAAATGAAATTTAAAAAAATACTGAGAGGCATGTAAGATGGCAGATTTGAAGATTTTCCTCCACAAAGCTAATTTTGCCCTAACTCATTTAGCAAATTCATCCCAACTGAACTATTTTGGGTTAGTAGCTTACTAAGTGATATTTGTAAAAATCTAAAGTTATTCTGAAAATGGGACAAAAGAAGGATACCTGCTGCAAACACTTACAGAAAAAAGGCATCCTATATAGAAAGAATCTCGGACTTCACCTCAACTTGGCAAATTTCCAGTGGATACTCTGAAATATCATATTAGTCACACCATGAGCAGACCAAAAACACCTTAGTTCAATGACAAGTTTAAATTAATTGCCAAGCCAAGATCTTGCTTCATCTGTGAAATGCTCCCACCTGTGACCTCCAAAACCTCATTCAGTGAGAACCTCCAAGAACAGTAATAGCTTCCTAGATCATGCTTAAGCTGGAGAAAAACACAGCAAACTACCTGAAATATCTCTTCAGGAACTTGTTATTCTTTTCCTGATGTAGCAGCTCTCTTTAATTCCGCTGCCTTGCTGGAAATCTGAGATAATTGTAAGAGCCTAAGGCACTGCTTGCAAGCCTGTCTAGCAAGGAACATTTAAAAATTACTTTCCTCATTTATCAGAGCAGGCTCTGCCAACCAACTTCTCCATTGGTTCTCACAGCAACTTCTCAGCCAGTTTACTGACTGGCCAGATCTCTTGGGTTTGTTTAGTTGCTCACTTGCCTGCCATACAGGTACCTGTGCTGGCAGACCATTGTTTGCCAGGAAGCATTTATGAACGCAGAGAAAAAAGGAAACACAAAGCTTTTTGTGCTGGTAATGATCATAAATAGCTTGCTCAGACATGGCTGTATAAAAGCCATTGCTCTGCAGCTGATATTTCCCTCAGAAGGCTGACACCACAGAATATGTTTATGTTGTTCTTCCATGATCTCTGTCTAGGGGAAATCAACATCTTGCACAAAAGGTTTCTGTGTCTTGCTTCCAAAAGAGAAAATGTGACACTGTTCTGAACAGTCCACATTGTCCAAAAACTTTATCTTCACAATTTTTCTAAAATCTCTCCATCTAATGCTTTTTGCTTCTGTGATGGGTTGACCTTGGCTGGATACCAGGTGCCCACCAAGTTGCTCTATTGCTCTCCCTTCCCACATGCACAGGGGAGAGAAAGTAAAACAGCTCTAGAGTTAAGTCTGTTTACTAAACCAGAACCAGAAGTTTGCACATGCAGAAGTAAAGAGGAAAAAAAGGTTCATTCTCCACTTCCCATCAGCAAGCCACTTCTCAGGAAGGAGGGCTTCAGCACCTGTAGCAACTGCTGCAGAACTTTGTAAAATAACAAATACCACTCTCTTCCTCCCCTTGGTCTTAGCTTTTACATCAGAGCTAACTTCATATGATACGGAACATCCTTTGGTTATTTTGGGTCAGCTGGCCTAAGTGTCTCCCATCCCAGGATTCTGCCCACCCCCAGCCTACTGATGCAGGAGATGTTGGAGATACAGCTCTGATGCTGTGCCAGAGCCGCTCAGCTGTAGCCAAAACAGTGGCGTGTGATCAACCCCTTTCTAGCCACTGATGCAAAGCACAGCACTGTGAGGGCTGCTGTGGGAAAATGAACTCATCTTAGCCAAGCCCACTACAACTGCCTGCAGAAAACACCTTTTGCAGGCTATGAATGGTTAACACCAGCATTCTCAAGAAATGACAGATAAGTAAAAATAATTCTAAGAGACACAGCTTATTCCTCTCTGCCCTTGGCGAGCTGCAAGACCAGCTGCAAGGAATCAGAAACCACATAAATGGAGAACAGCTTAATAAAAATAACTTCTACTTTATAAACCCTTAAACGGCTTTCAAGCGACACTTCCTTACAGTCTTTAATGGTATCTGTTTATCAGCTACTACTACTTTCCAGGACACTGAAAGCCAAAACAGGAGATTCCAAATCTGTTCTCCTGTTCCTAATTAGGCCACAGCGGTGGAATCCCTAGATCTGGACATTTACTTTTCAGAATATCCCTATGGCAAGTTCCTTGGAGTTAACTGAGGAAAGCTAGACTTAGTGTCTAAGTAATGTCTGTGTTAACCCTTTAACAGAGACCTTATTTACTTAATGGGTTAACAGAGACATTAAAGACAAGACCTTATTTAGAATGTCCATCAGGTCATTTTAAACATTCCAATAATCCAAAGTGTGTACTTAACAAAGGTGTACTTTGAAACAAACAGAAGACAGTACTCTCTGTCTCCTATCTGGACACAAGCTAAAGCTATTTTTAAATGGATATCATGCTTTTAATTTTGGTGTATTTCCCATAAGAAGGTTCTATAAGGAAGACATTCACTGAGAATTGCTTACTTAATTCTGCAAAAAAAAGAAATGTACATATCCACAATCTCAAATTATATTATCCCTCAAAACTAATCGATAGGTAAAAAACCCCAAGCGTCCAATTTTGAAATATATACCTGATGGCATATCAGTTTAGAGTTTGCAACTCATGTTTGCAAATTAGGAGTAAGCATATACTCTTCACTAAAGAATTAGCAAAAATAGAAAAAAAAATCCAGAAATCTCAGGACTCTCTGTAAGTGGATGAAGACACATACAAACACACACAAAAGGAATATTCACAACAGAATTTATTACAATATCGAGAAACTATTGGTTTTAATACTGAAATTAAGTCCAGTGAGGCTGACACAAAACAAAACAGAAAATCACCTTTTAGAAGAACTGACCCTTCAAGAATTTTCAAAACCACATGAAACATAAGTTAAAAGTTTTAAATAAAGCATGAAAGAGTGTCATGATCTTTTCTAATTGGTTTAGTTAGGTAAAAGCCCAAATGAAAGAAATTGTGTCAGCAGTTTACTCTTTTGAAGCACACCATGATTAACATGTGTCAGTTACGTGATGTACATGGGAGTAATGCATGTCTGCAGCCCTAATGGACGCTCCCTTAACCATTTACGTATCTAACTCTTTCCAGAAAATTTTAATATTTTCAATTACATTTTTTAATTATCCAGAACGCTTTTTAAAACAAAATTCAAGAAACTGATTATAAGCAAGTCCACCAGTTTATGTACGCCCATCAGTATCAAGCATATTTTTACAGTTAGAAAGCCTAATAGACATTTTAAAGAACAAAAACATCAGAAAGATAAAATTACACTGATAAATCTCAGTGATTCTTGAGTATATTATATACTTGAAAAAAAACACAATAAAAAAGCATTGAAAAAGCTGGAGAAAAACGTAGCCTGATTCTGAACTTTGTTAGGACAAACTGGTGGCAAGTACTATAGCTCACATTTTAAGGAGGTTTTTACAAGCAAAGTCTGTACCTTGAGTTAACTTCATACTGTCAGCATGGTGGCCCAGTAGGGACCTTTTCATAACAGATCTCAAGAGAAGTGCACAATTAGAGAGGACACTGAGTCATTGAGCAAAAATTACATATTGCAAACTTTTTATTATGAATGTTCTACTCCTAATCCAATTAATACCATTCTGATTCATTAAAAAGACAAAAAAAAATGCAGGAAACTGTAACTTAAACAGATTTTTTAGTCAGAACTGGTAACCATTTATATATGCATCTGAAAGGAGAAGCACACACTGAGACTGCAAAAGCAACACCGCACATTCTTATAAGATTATACATCAAAAAACTATCACATCTCTCAACCAAAAGAATCTAAATAAATTTTCAGAAGTACAAACTCTGGCTTTGTCAGACAGAGAAGTTTGAAGAGGAAAGATTCCAGAGGTGCTGTGCCTAAGAAGCAGGCAGTAAGCAGTCCGTGAAGAGCCAATAAACAAACCATAATTCAATACAGGCCCTCCACAAAGGACAAGTACCACAACACAGGGAGGACAGAGTGGCAGGGAAGAAAATGTGAGTCCAGAACTGATCCCTAACAGGACAATATGCTAACCATACTCCCATTTGATATCTTGAAAATCACTACCCACACAGGCACATAGAGGCAGTCTTCAAAAAACGCATAATCCCATAGGGATCCTACTGACTATATACTGTTGCACGGGGCTTGGTTTTGGGTTTTTGTGGGGTTTTTTAAAGACTATTCAAAGGTTTCTCAATGATTATTATACTGTAATTGCTACAGTGATACCAGGTTTATTAGGGCTCTTATGCTTCAGCACAGGTCTAGCAGCTCTATTGCCTATTTACACGGGAAGATTTTTACCAAAACCTTGGGTTACACACAGAAAACAAGACTTACATAATAAGAAAAAATATCCCTATCTTGAAATTGAAGCATAAAAAGAGGAAGTTCAGCAACTCAAAAGGTCAGCAACTCACAAATTTAAGTCCATTCTCATGAAAATCCCCAATTATTATCTGCAGTGTATCTGCACAACATAAAGCCTGGCTGTAAGTGTATTGCCATGAGCACAGTCTGAAAAGGAGGACAAGGGTACAGCAATATCTACTATGTCCCTGTGACCCATTATACACACTGCCCTAACACAGGTACTCTTTCAGTTATGCACATTCATTCACAGAGTAAATGCTCACTTCTGCTGTATGCACGCACTTCAAGGATACTCAAGCTCTTGTACTTCTTTCCCTGGACTTGCAGAGGCCTATATGCCTATGTATTAGCCAGCTGAAGTCAGAAGACTCAATAGCAATAAAACTAAGTGGAGAAAGATATGCGGGATAAATCTGGATCTTACAGCTGAGTCTGGGTATTAAGTCTCACTTGTAAAACACAAAGTGGAGAAAATTAGCCATATATTCCTTAGATAAACATCTTTACTATTTTCACAATAGTTTTAATGCAGGTGAACACACCCAATAAAACTAAAATCTTTGCCTCAACTGAGAACATTCACTCCTCTTGTAACAGTTTCACTTTTAACTGCTTCACCCTATTTCTCATTACATAATCCTCCTATACCCTTACACAGAAAGTATCTTCATTTACAACACAGTGGTACTCATTAACCATGAAGGTACAACTAACTGCTTTCCGATCAATTTCTAAAAATATCAATAATCTTCCTATAGACACAACTCATCTCCTAAAGCGACACTTTCTTTCAGAAAAGAAAATTTAAAAAAAAAATCAAGAGCACAAAAAGACTTTTTCTAAGCATTAAACTCCCTAGCCATTTTCAAAAGAAATCTTGGGCAGATAGCCGCCTTTGAAAACTCTCTATTTTAAAGTTGGGATTTCTGAACAAAATCCTGTAATTTGAAGTTTAAACCAACATTTCTAAACTAAGGATCTTCTAAAAATTTTCTACAGCTCTTCTTATGCTTCATGTTCAGAACAGCAAAATAAATTGCATGCACGTGAAATGCACTTTAATCTGGGCCTTGTTTAAAACCGCCTTCAAATGCACTACTTTGGAAGAAGAAAAAGCTATGAAAACATACTGATTCAGTCTTACTAAATTAAGACAAACTTAAATTGTTACAGAAAGCACAGGCAGTAATATTGTATTGTATAGCAGTAGTCACTAAGACCCCATATTCTTTCACTTGGCCAAATTACAGAATGCATAAGCCTTTTAAGACCAAACACAACCTTTAACCATCTTTTGGGCAAAACTGATCAAATTTATTCTTTTTTAGAGCAGCTAAGATCGTCCAGTGTTTTTTAACACAAAAATAACCCCCTCCAGCTGAAAACATTTTAATAATCTAGCCTGTTGGGATGCTCTAGTACTTGAATACTGTGCAACAGTGACAAATTCAGTAAGTTCTTGTCTTAGGAAACCACTGTGTACCACCACAATGAAGACCTGCTCAAATCTGCTTCAGCTGCGAGGCTCTGCATTGCTGTGCTCACGCGCTACACTGAGATCGTGCAGGCTCTCTGCTGATCTACAACACATTTCCCCTTCTCGCACAGGACTACTGTGCGATGGTGTGCATGCAAGCTCAGCCATGACACAGCCAGGGACCTGTCATCCTAGGACTGAGAAATGCTTGTCCTTGTCTTACATACCAGTTGGGTGCTCCAAGGAGAATAGCTAGAACACAGGGGAGGAGGAAACCAGAAGAGGAATTGGAGTTCAGAACAGGAACAGAAAAATAAGTTGCAGAAAGAAAAAAACAGATGTGTAAGGTGCTGCTGGGTAGGCAGAGAGCCCCAAAGACCCAGACACTACAGCATGCAGAGCTTCAGATCCCGGACCCTTCTGGATTTTCCCATTATTTTGTTCAATGGAACTGGGACCACTGTCAAGATCTACCTCTATCCTCTTCTAATTAATGGCACAGAAACTATAGAGAGAAAACATGTCTAGCTAAGATGTTTAAATGTCACATATGTAAGCCAATTTTATGTCTGTCCATTAAGGTTCGTATTTTCATTTTTTTTTAATAATGCTGAGGGAGCCACAGACAGATTTTTACAAGTGCTTTCTGCCTGAAATATTTCATGAGTCTATGGAGAAGCATTAACTATTCACAGCTACAAATTAAATGAAGGTATTTATGTTATGAAATCCTAAGCCAGTGTCTCAGTTTCTCTATTTGAAATGCACGGTTGTCACTTCAGTGAGGCAATATAAAAATATAACTTTTCAAAAACATTATAAAGCACTTCCATTAAACTGTAATGAAGAAATTGGAGAGAAAACATTAATCCTGTATTTGCCTGTAATTTTGGATAGCATGATCTGAACAACAGGATTAAAAAAATAAAAACCTCAGTGTGAGAACACCACGAAACCCCTCTAACCAATGAGACTAGAGTGCTCTGGGGAAACCACTATTTGATCAAAAAAACTGTGTAACAGAGACATGTAGATGGAACCTGAGTTAAGATGGGGAAAAGCCTTCATTCCAGCACTCCATGAATTCAGACTCCTTTGAGTTTGCAATTTTAATGGCCACTGAAGCAGAGTTTTATGTACTGAGGGAGGGGTTTGTTTGCAAGAAAACTTCAAACACTCAATTAAACAGTGACCTATATCCCTCTCAGTTTATGAACTGAAAATGAGATAAGTCTGACATCATAACACAAAAACTAAGCATCAAGAAGAACAATGAGGTGATCCAAAACTTCACTTTTCAATCTTAAATTGCAAGAGAAGAAATGAAACTCAGTGAAAAGAAGTGATAAAAGAGTAAGAAAAGCACAAAAAAAAACCCCAAACAAAAATAAACCAACAAATCATAATAATACCTAAGGCAAAAAAAGAGAGGCATTCTGGGAGTACAGAAGATAAAAAAAGGCTACCTGGAGCATCTTGCACTTACCTAAACCCCTGTCTTCAAGACAAAACTTTAGGTCTCAGCATAGTGTGCCTATATTAACACTAGAAAGCCTTCATGACTTGATGGAACAGAGCTGCTCCTTTCCAGGTTTATGTACTAACCCAATTCAAAGCTTCTCACACTAAGTGAAAAAAAAAATTCAACTTCTAATGGCTAAGATTTTAAAGCATATTTGATATTAAAGAACCAATATATGAAGAATATGACTATATCAGCAGTGTTGCACAGATTTCTATCACTTTAAACCTCAAATTTAGATTAGATTCTCATAACAGATGTGTAATTACAAGGTATCACTAGGAGTCCCATTCTTACTCAAGGGACACATTTTCATTAGTAATCCTACCATTTATAATTCTGATTTTTTTCCCCTTTTACTTTGCCAGTTTGGAAGTTTCCACAGAAGTCAGACTGCTGTCAGGAGCAGGACCTGGCAACATTTCCTGGGAATAACAAGGCCTTGCTGTGAAACCCATTCTATTAGCAGCCATCTATGTTGTTTTAAGGTAGCACCTTTACCACCACTGAAGTCTCACCTCTGAGAGGAAAACAAAGAGGAGAGAGAAAAAAAGAAAAGAACTAATTTTACTGTGGGCAGAACTGTGGCAGTTGTATTCATACAGAAGAAACACACCACGAAAGGGAACTCTGTTGGCAAACCAAGGCAGAATTCGGTATGTCTTCTGGGTTTGACACTCCAAAGCATGAGGGCAACTGATTAAGCAAGATGGTTTTCACTTCTTTTCCTGTTTCAGTATTAGTTTAACAATGACAACTGAATTATTTTGAATGGTCATCATGCATAACAATTTCAGAAGCTTACCTTCTAAGCAAAATCTGTCACTCTCTGTGGTCTTACGCACTTTTTGCTTTTCCAGAAAAACAGTAACAGATACTTTAGAGTGTCACTACAATTATTAGTGACTAAAAGTTTGCACAGAAAACATGTTCACTGTCAAAATATTCATATCTCAGAAGGACCAAAACATACCCACACGATTTTATAGCAGGCCATGGCAAGGGCAACATTAGAGGGATGTCAGCTCATTCTGACCCTGTATTAATCAATAAAATAGATTATCCATTCATTCTATAAGCTGCAAGTCAAAAAGGTAGATAGTGAATAAACCTCACATAAAACTTCAAAGTTTTGCTCAATTAGACAGGAAAGGGAGGCTATGCCATCTTCCACAAAACTCTGAAGCTTTTAATAAACAGCAAGTTATATGATGAGTGAGGAATAAACACACTAATTTCACAAAGATAAATTATATTAACAGGACAACTAAGTGTTCAAAGCAAAAAGTGTGTACTGATTCTCCACACCAAAATAAATGGCACATTCTTTTCATTAAACTCCTCTCACTTAACAGTCCCCTATGAACCTGGTGATACCAACATTTTCCTGACACAGCCCTACTCAAACCAGGCCAAGAAGGCTCAGTGCAGGACCTTCTTCACATTAGCATCTTCTCTTACAGTGAACAAACAGATGACAGACAGCTGTGGTGAGCAAACTCTGGGATGCACTCATTTAAAAAAAAAATAACTGGGCGCAAAAATGCTGAAATACACAACCAATACATTATTGTAGCATTTGGCTCCCTGGACACTTACTCAAGAAAAAGAGGAGTACCAGACAGAACAGAAGAACATATATTTGCTATGACAATACTGCATTTCCTCTCTACAAGCACAGTTTCAAGTGACAGCCTAGGTCTGGGCTGACGACCAGGATCAGAACATGGCATGGTCCGCACACCAGAGGCTCTTCCTCTCTGTGATGCTTCCCTCCCTTGTCCACCTTCTCCTTGCCTATCAGAGCTGCATGCCTGCTCCACTGGCGCCCAGCACAGTCTCAGCCTTTCCATACAAAGAACAAAGCCTATACATGTAGAAATGGCACACATCTAGCTACCTGAATATGTACGTAGATGTGCTGTTTGGCCTCAGGATGGGCAAAGGTAACCCATACTGTGCCAAGGGTAACCCTAACACTGAAACTTGGGCTTCTGGTGTCATAAATACCAAGCTTTACACTTTCTGTCTTTCCAGATTATCTCCATAGTTAACAAAACAAAGTCTGAGGGCTGATAGTGCTTCCCCTGTCCCAAAGTTATGGATACCTGGCCTAGATATTGCTAGAAAATGAAATAATTTGAATTGTTTAGATAAAACAATCATTAAAAGCACCTACAAACATCTCATTTATTGTTAAAGATGCAACTGAATCAAGAGATTACCTGTTTGTTTAGTTTTACAAGTTTTCAGATTGTTTACAATTTCTTCAGATCCCTTTGAAATCATTCTTCACTGAAGTACCAGATCTCTCAGAGAAAGAGAAGGAAGTGAAGCATTTGGGGCGTCAGTAAACAGCATTATAGAAAATTAACTTTTAGAGGGACACTAACAGAATAAAGAATGGCTGCCTCTGTTTTGGCATCAGACTTTGAGATGAACTTTCAATCCTCTACTCTGAAATTTCAGCTGTGCCCCTAACATAAAAGCATAGCACCTGCTTCAAGAAATGGTGAAAAATGAGAACCAACTTACTCAGATAAAGCTGTAACTCTTGATTAATTTGATTTCTGTCCCTTATTTACATATGACAAGTTTGTTCTGCACAGGTGTCACCCTATCAGCAAGACATGATGCATTTTATCATCTAATTTAACATGTTACTTGCATCCTGAATTCAAAAAGCATGAGAAAAGCCACATTAAAGAGATCAAAACATTGCTAAGTCTACAGCAAGAGGTGTACAAAAACTAACAGAACAGTGTAATTTGATCATAAATGTCACCCTTCTTTTCAAGATGATTTCAAATTTACCCTCAAAGCTGCATTAATATGATTAACATCTTGTTTTCATGTCCGCAGCATCCACAGACTTTCAGAACTCTTACAGTTGCAGTGCAGAGCCAAATTAAGTCAGAGCTCTGAGAAGGTGCACATACCCAAAAGCAGGAATCCACAGAGCTCCTTTAGGGAAACAAATGTCTACTGAACTATATAGTACCTTTCCAGCTGTTGTTTTGCTCAGATATGCAGAGGAGTAACATACTTCACCATGCAAACAAGATACCTGATATTCCCAAAACCACTACTCATTCCTAAAACAGAGCTACTCTTTGCCCATAGACACTGACAGAGAAAGTATTTCAGACATAAGTATCCACAATCAAAAATCATGTAGGATGTGTTTCACTTCATACCAGTGGGGATGAAGCCTCTAGGTGCTAACAATACAAGATGTGTTACATAAGACTATGCACTTATTTTTAGAAGCACATTACAAAATTAAGTACTGAACTGGAATCTGTTGCAGAGCTATGGACAGTTACATCAATATGCACAAAGAACAATTGCCCAGCTGGAGCAGAATATTAGGTTTCATTCAGACTGAAGCTCTCTCCTGACAGACCCAAAAATACTGAACCATGTGAGACTATAGAATTTAACTTACATTCAGTAGATAAAGAAAAAACAAACCAAAACACAAAAACCCTACTAATCATAAAGATCTTTGCTATGAGCAGCAGAATTAATAAAAACCAGTTTCTTAAAGATTTGTTATATTTCTTAATACTTAAACCATGATAACCCTCAACTTTCTTCTTTTCCACATCTCTTTGTGACTTTCCCCCACTTCAGGGAAAAGAGTTGTGATGCAGATACTCAAAGTCTGCATGTGTTTACAGGATGCTTAACCAGCTACCATCCTAGCAAATACATATCTGTAGATGATGTCTGACTATTTCTTTTACAAGCAGGTGCACTAATTTGAAACTCCTTCTTTCACCTAGACACAATTTTCTGAGGTCTGTAGGACCATAATTCAAATCTTATTTTGTCCTGTTGATTTCAGCTTCCATATAGAAGCATATTTATCTAAATTCAGTTAAATGCTTAACTGTTGAGATAACCCTAAAGTTGGGTTACCTACATATATTCGACTTGTTTTAAACTTTTATGTTTCTTGCAGTAACAAACATAAATTAATCCATGAAGTACATTCTACTATCAACAGTTTATTCATTTACTACCACCAACAGTTTACTCATTTGCAGCCTCTGTTACTCCTCTCCAGGCTCTCTCCCAAGGACATTAACACCAGGGCCTGAGAAGTACTTTAGTTCACTAAATTTTAAAATACACTACTCAAAATGGTTTTGCTTTAATAACTGGACTCAGCAGACGCAAATATTCATTAGTACAGAAAAGGCCAGCACCTGGACACTGGAATACATTGTTAAGGGGAAGTTAAAGATGCCTGCCTTAGTGAGTCACTCCTGGTTATCCACCAGACATAGACTTGGCCATCCCAGTTTTCAAGACCTGCTGAACTCTTGCTGTAAAACCTAATTCACACTAGTGTAAAACTGAATCTATCCTGTGGACCATAAAAGAACTGCCAGTTGCTTAAAAAAAATAATTTAAACTAGTTACATGTCTTTCAGAGACAATAAAAGATTAGAATCACAGCTAATATTAAGTATTGGCAATTCCTAATTAAAATACTAATCCAAATGGAAATACTATTGCCATCAACCATATACTGATGGTATTCACAACATACACAGACCTAAACTAAGCTCAAAAGAGCACCAAACTTCTGAAAACTAAATTTTATCCTTGCAATAAATTTTTATAGTCCCTGTTCCATCAGAGATGTCCCACAACATTTATGTTCTTGCCTAAGCAAACTTCCAGGAAATTGGGGGAAAAAAACCACGTATTTATTGTCTAAAGCTTTTCATTCTGAAATTTCCAAAAACAAAACACACACAAAAGAAAACCCAAAATCCCTAAACAAGCAAAAAAAAAAAAATTTACTCCATACCACAGTAGCAAAGGAACCTGAATTCACTTCAACTTCCACCATGAAATAAAAAGTGATACTGACTTACTCTCATGTGTAAGGCTGATCTTGATCAATTTCATCTTACTGGAAATGTGCGTCCACAACCAGAAAATAAACCAATAAATTAAGATTTTAACACAAGGTACCTTTCTATTTCACGACAATGCTTTTGATGTGTTAGGAGAAATACGCCACACAACAAAGTATCAGGACCAGACCCAACACAGTAATAAATAATCAAACATCTCATTAAAAAGATTTTTTGAGTCAAGCAGTTTTACAGATGGACACAGTATTGCAAGGTACTTTTAACATTCAGAATTGCTCATCGCCTTGTCAGTCTTTCAAGAGTTGACACTGCTTACAGCTGATTTCTATTTGAAAATCTTTCAGACTTCCACTTCCCCACATCACAATACATGGTACAAACATTCAAGAGATGACATTCTTCTATACATTTTTTAAGCCTACTTGGTCATTACACAAAATACCTGCTTCACAGCTATTTTCCTGTTGTATAACTTTTTCAAAAAATAAATATTTATATGCAACAAGTACTTTCTCACAAACCTTGTCACTGCTGAATGGCAAAAGACTTCAAGCATATACCCAAACAAGTCCCCTACACAGCAGAGCAACAGAAGGAAGGTTGGCAGACATTTTTTCCATCATTCTAATTCTCTGGCAACATTTCCTTTGCAAGAATAGTTTTCACAATTCAAATAAAAACTGCTTACAAGGAACAGTCATTCTGCCCCAAACAATGCAAGGTTTTCATAAACTGGAAGGCGAAAAATACTATTCCATTGAAGCACAAAGCAAAACCTCTCACAGTCATACAGACAGTAAGACAAGTATGGAGTTCACTGACACAAGCATTAGTTGCTCATTTTACACCAGGATAGGCATTTTCCTACAACCCTTTGACAGAAAAGATAATATATGATATTACATTATCATTGTCTGTGTTACAAAGACAGCTTTAGAAAAACTTGTTTGCCAAGACATTGCCTACAAATCTAAATGTTAACATTTTAAAATTAAAAATAGCTGGCCATAAGGAGTCCAACTGCCTCTTTTTGGTGCGTGAAAACTCCCTGCTATTGTTTCCAAATGCACACATATTTAGATTGTAATGAAAATATTTTGGACATGCCATTTTGAAACATGTAAGGACAAACCAGGCAACTGCCACCTACTGAATTCGGTATAGAGCCATTTTGGGGGGATTAACATTGTTTTTGCAACCATATGTATTAACTGCTACTGGTATGTGGTTCCACAGAAGTCCTGAACCAGGCAAGTGAAACATAGGAGACCGTTATCCTCTTACTACAGACTAGAACTTGGCTATGACTTGGTTAAATGACTTACCCAGAGTAACCCATCACTTCTGGAAGTAACTCACACAGAAAGCATGGTCCAAGTCAGCCCACTGGATTACTGTCTGCTCAGCAACAGCAATGCAAAATAAGAGTTTGCATTTTATGTACCACAAATATAGCAACCTTTTATAGCAGTTTCAGTTTAATAAACTACACCTTTTGATGAATAACTTGACCACAACAAACTATTCCCAAACATCACTGATTGATCTCAAGCACTACTTCCAAGCATCACTGATTGATCTTGAGATCAAAAATCTGAAGGCAGGATTTTTAAAATGCTTCTGAAGTTCAATAAACAAAAAAAAAAAAAAAAAAAAAAAAAAAAAAAAAAAAAAAAACCAAAAACAAACAAACCAGGAAAAAATCCTAAGTGACATGGGGTAAAAACTAATACTTTGAAATGTCACCCCATAAATTATCCCAAATCAAAAGGGAAAGAGGAAGAAACAATGGTTTACTTATTACTGAATTTCTGATTAACAATTCTTACATCTCAATTTAACAAGAGAAAGATGTGTCTGAACAAAAGTCTTCATTATAATAAAATTTTAACCTACCAGCATAATTTGAAAGGAATCCTCCTAGGAAATGCAGAGTTGTGAAATTATATATATTATCACTGCAAAAAGCAATCAGAAGGCAGAGTAACCAAGACGGGGGGAAAAATAATGCAGACTTTTGTGTAATGCTACTGATAACCAGTGCTACAGCAAGAGGAATTAAGGGTTCTCAGTAACCCCTTTGGACAAGAACCACTTACCTTTGGACTTGAAGCCTATTAAACAACCAGACCAGAAGATGAGCTAGTGCACATCACCACAACAAAAATATTCTATTTTATTAAGTATTAAAAATGAAAGATTAAATGCATATTATAAGCAATATGAACATTTTATGGCTGGGTTTTTGGGCTTTTTTTTAGGGTTTTTTTTTTCATTTTTGCACCCAAACACAAGAATATTTTCAATCCTATGGAAGAATCTTTGGTTGATTAGCACATACTATGCTTGGTATATACACACCTGCTCCAAAAGTAAAATAATACCACAAGAACAATGCAAAACATCCTACTGTGCAGTATTTTCATTTGACACAATTCTTTCTACACTATTATAATTCTCAATAAAAGCATAGTTGGCTGTCAAAATACACCATCCATCCTGAAAACTCATGCACAAAGTTAATGGCCAGCAAGCAAGCAGGTGCTTTTAAGTCAAGAAGACTGCACACAAACTTTCAGGTGTTCATATGTTCAGGAGTTCTTTTCCAGGAACTTGGGTCAGGAGACCAACAAGACACACACAACATAAGAAACACAGCACCTATGTGCTAAAGCATATTTGGAAAGAAGGAAAAAAAAAGCGGGGGGGGGGGGGGGGGGGGGGAATGAAGGCCAATTCTACTCAGGAAAGACAACTGAAGTAAGTTATATTGGATTGTTCAGTACAGTGCAACTGAAACATAAATTTAAAGCAAATATATTAGCAGATTTCTGCTGTATAGCAGAATGTTCACCTATTTTTTTTTTACTTATGTCTCAAAAGCTCAGATAAAGCAAAGTTAACCTAACTTCAATTTCTATGCTTTTGTAAGTCCTTGAAATTGACATACACACTGTATTAAGAGTAATTTTAAATGAGAAAAACGGTATCATTTACAGAGCAATCATTTAAATCCGTTGTAAAAATACTGATTTTACTTCCTAAGGTACTGTACTTCCACAGAAACTGGTAAAGGGCTTTCTATTTAAGCTAACATTTATAAACACACAACAAATGTGGCAAATACTCTGCCAAGAATTTAGAATTTTTTTTCTTTTTAATAACACATTTGTAAGGTGCCTTTTATTCAAGCAAATTATACCTTTAAGAGAAGACATCATTTTACAAGTTAGATACAGGGGTCTACTTCCTTTAGAATGAAATTCTGTACTTGGTGCACTTTCTATACTACTCATAGGAAAACATGCCATTCAATATTTTGCTTTGGTTTCCAGAAAAAGTCAGAAAGCCAGGTGACAGAAACCTCTGTTTTAATTCAACTATGGGGCATTTTTAAGTTCTATTCACTTCCTGAGCTCATAAAAAGATGGAGGTAGAAGATATCTTTTAATAAACAAAGTTATGATACAAGGCCCCTTTAAAACCATAATGAGGTTACAGCTTAGCAATTACAACACAATAGACCTTGCATTAATGTGAATATTAGGGTAATTTTTAAGAAAGCTACAACAAAGGCTACAAAAACAATAATGTTCCTGATATCAAAGCTAATCTCTATCCAGACAGAAATGCATTTAGAAACATAAAAAATAAACCAGAAATACTTTCTGAGATCTAATGGTCCACTGCTGGCACGTAGAATATCCATATGAAGCGACTGAGGTAAAGACCAAGATTTTCAGGTGGAAACAGCCATTTATGGGACAATGTTTTTAGCATCAAACTTCAGGACACACTAACGGTGCAGTTTTTTCCACTAAATGACAATTACCTAAAATTAGAGTCTGTTAAAGAGAATTCAAATCTGTTTTTTAATATAAATTTCTGGGACTTCTTTATTTTCAGCTTTTAGCCAAGGACTTTTCTTTCATTTCTTGATAGAACTGACACACAGATAGGTTGCAATAACAATTACTACTTTGACAGCAATATTAAGTTTCTAGAAGAGATGTGTAGACAAGGTTTATCTACTATTACACTCTTAGCTTTATCAACAACTTCCTGAAAATGAAACAGAAATACACTTGCAAGTCAAGTCAGTCAGCTCTTGATAAGTGAGTATTCAAATCCCTTTCTAAAATCAGAAGCAGTCAACACCTTGAAGTTTATCATGCCAGCTGAATACTCAACATAAAGAACAGTGGAAGTGGGGGATGAAAACAAGAGGACAAAAAGGCATGGGACAGATACATCGTGTTCAAGTTCATAAAACTTGGTCCTGTGAGCTATGTTCTATTAATGTTTCATTTTAAGAGAACTTAAAGTACATCAACACATACACAACAATTGTTCCAGATCCAAAGGAAGACACCTTTGCAATATAAACTTCTACAATTACTTTGCTCTTGCAGGTCTTCACAAGTCTTAACAGTTTGAAACAAATCCAAGTTTCCCAAAACATCAAGTTTTCCAATAACAGATATGACAGCAGGTTTGATCATCTTAGTCTACCTTTCCCCAGCTGGAGAGTTAAGAGTAGCAGCCAGCCACCAGCACCAGATGCTGCTGGTGTGCAGGCACACAGGAGTGTCTCCTTCACACACTCAAGTCACACAAACACATATATATATATTTATGAAAGATCCACAGAAAAGTTCTTCTTCTCCCCTGGGGGTAAAACAGTACAAAGTTGGAAACAACTTTTTCCCTGATAAAAGAGACAGCAGAAATTAAACATGCTTGTGTGAGGTTTGAATAAGCAGCAGAAGCAAATACCACCTTACACAAGCATATTTTAATTTTCCCACATTACAGAGCCTCCAAAACAAAGTTACAAGTAACTTCACCAAGAAAAACCCACCCTAAAACCGAGAATACCCATTAGTTGGTACCTTGTTTTCACCAGGAGCACACATACACTAACTAGACTGCTAACCTGACACTTGCATCTTATCCCTATCCCTCTTATCCCTAACCTGTCACCCAGGGCCACCTCCTCTCCCAGCACGGGTCAGGTTCACGCCAGAGCTTGTCATCGCTGCCCAGGCGGGCAGGGGAAGGCTGGTTCCTTCCTCCAGCGACCGCGCTCTGTCCCTTTCAAGTTTGTTTTACAAACACGTCCGAGGGAAAGCCAGAACCTGTTTACACACCACCTTAACCACCGCCAGGAGAAGAGTGAAACAAGCGCAGGCGAAAGAAAAAAAAAAAAAAAAAAAAAAAAAAAAAAAAAAAAAAAGGAAAAAAAATAAAAACGAAAATAATTTTTCAACCGAAAGCCAGCCAGCAGCAGCCCCGTCTCACCCCCTTTCTCCGCCCGGGGCCCGCGGTGCAGGCCGCACGGCCGCTCGGCAGAGCGCGGGGCCGGCGCAGCCCTGGCCGTGGGCGGCAGGTTCCGCTGCCCCGGCGCCGGGCCCGGGGAAGGCGGCGGGCGGGGGCCGGGCGGCCGTGCAGCCCCGCGGGGCCGTGCTCGGAGGGACGCAGGAAGCCTGGGAGCAGCCGGCGGGGCGGCGGCGGGAAGAAGCCGTTCGGGCGGGCCGGGCGGGCCGAGCGGGCCCGCAGGGCGAGCTGCCAACGGCGGCCGCGGGGATGCGGGGCCCAAACACCGCCGGGCCGCGGCCTCGCCCCGGGCCCCGCCGAGGGCCGCGCCGCCGCCCGGGCCTCCCACATCGGGCCGCGGCCAGGACGGCGGCGAGGCCCGGGTCGGCGGCGGGGCCGGGAAGGGGCGGCCGGGGCCGGACTCACCGCATGAATTTTCTTGTCCCGCGAATCCAAGATGGCTGAGTATCCAGCACGGAGGATGCTGGGGGAGCAACCTTTACCCTCTGACCCGGCCGCCGCCGTGACCCCGCCGCCGCTCGTCCCGGCCGCCAGCGCCGAGGGGCGGGGGCAGCGCCGCTGCACCGTACGCAACGGCCCGGCCCTGCGGAGGGGCTGAGTGGGACGGGGAGGAAGGGGAGGAGGAAGGAGCAGCGAGGCTCCCTCGGCTGCGCTCCCTCCGCCTCCCGCGGGAGACGCGGCCCAGTGCTGGGGGCAGGGCCCGCAGGCCGCGGGATTGCCGGATGCTGCCGCTCTCCGCCGGCCCCACGGAGACACTGCGGGCCGGGGACGCGCCCGGCTCAGATCCCGTTCTCTGAGGGGAGAGGGCGGCGCGCAGGCCTGGAGCGCAGGGCCAGATCGGGGCGCGGGGCTGAGCAGGGTCAGGGCGCAGCAGGGCCCCCCGATCCTGCCCTCGCCCCTGCAACCCCGGGGGCCTGTGGAGACATACCCCGGGTACCCCACGGGAAGAGCCCCAGCTTCCAGAGGGGGCGTCCCATCCCCCGGGGCCCTGCTCTGCCAACTCCGTTTGGATTGCAGAGGGCAGAAGGATCGGCCTGGCCTCTGCAGCCTGTTATCCTGTGGAGGTTTTATCAGGAACGACCCAAAATGTTGGGGTAAATTGTGTCAAAGTTCCTATTTTCTCTGCAGTGTGATAGCAGTGGAAAGACGGGTCCAGCTATCCGCTTTGTGTGTTAATAAAGTGGATAAGCATTTACAAGATGACCCAAGTGGACTTTTAATTTATCGATCTTCAAAACATGTGTGTTATAGCAGTGGCTTGAATACAGGAAGCGCTGATGCACAAAACACTCATGCAGATAATCCCCTTGAATTCAATGAGACTGTCAATGGTATAAAAGTGCCTGTGCACAAGTGTTTACAGGATGATGGCCAACATCATTTGTGAACCATCTGCTCTGCTTCATCCAAAAAAACCACAAAAAACAATGGCACTGACACCATAGTTTGGTTGTAAAATCATAATGAAGTTTAAAATTTCAAGTGAAGAGATGAGCAGAAATAGCAGGTTTCTTTCAATAGTTTCACGCGTGCTTTCTTCTCGGGTTTGATTTTAAACCTCCAAATTGAATTTAGAATTACTGAAGAATTCAGTAGTTTACTCAACACTAATATTTTATAGAAAAAGGTACTAGAGTACCATGTCTGTCAACATAAATATGTTTTGAAGATAAAAGAGCAGTCTTCATTTTAAACCAGGAGACTAGTTTCTTAATGCCACCAGCTTTAATTGTGTGATGAGCATGGCTACTGTGTCATTGAAATGAATGTCTATCACCATCCAGGAAAACACTGCATTTTATTATTCCAATCATAAACCTTTCCTTTGTGACAAATTCATGCATTTGCTAGAATCAAACCATTAGAAAGTACCAAAAGTGACATGGTATTTATAGTAAGAACTTCTGGACCACTTTTGTTTTTCAGTCTGAAAAATAAAACATTTCCTCTTACCACAAATCAAATATAAAAGCAGTACATTTAGACTGAAAAATACAAGCAATGTTATTAAACTTCAGTGTTACTAAGTAAATTTTTAAATAGTCTGATTCTTTTACTCCTGTTTATAAACATTTTGCGTCATTATATTTCATTTCACACTTTAGTGGTCTGAGGTTGTTTTGTTTTTTTTTTTTAAAGCTAATTTTCATTCCATTTTCCCCAAGAGAAGTAATTTAAGACAATACCCAACAATATGATATAAGTAAACTAAGAACCTGATATTGTCATCGCATCTACATGGACTGATCTCTCCGTTCACTACAAAATTACAGTTTACATGCAAATCAATTAGCATTTATAGGACAAGTAGCTTGAATAGCTCAACAGAGCTAGTAATGGGAAAAAAAGTGTGTTATCTTGTGTTAGACTGGTTAGCATAGTATAAACAAGCTAACCAGCCCTCACAATGTGTGTAAATTTTGATTTAAATTCTGTTAATTGAAAAAATCTAACCTGTCCTTCTGCTTAAGTCTGTGTTTAGTTGAGGAAGTTCATTACTCAGGCTGTAGTAGCTGTGTATTCTACTTCCTCTTTTGTTTTCTTAAAGAAAGTGAAAGCATTTAGTGTTTTAATCTGTTAAAATAATCACCAATAAAGAAGGTGTATTTTCAAGTATGTGTTCATACACTTGCTGCTTTTAGTCTTGACTGAATATATTTTGCTACAAAGGTGAGGCCTGTTTCCTATAGTTGCATCTGCTTAATTAAAGAAGTGCCCTGAGCTCATTTAAGACAAGGACTGCAAATTTGCGTGGACAGTCCTAATCCGTTCTTTTAAGTCTTTGTCTACAAACTGATATGCATCTGTTATTTTTATTCTCATTTAATCAGTGGTCTCTTACTATTGACTTATTTCACAGGCTAGGCTGATACACATCCATCTTTAATCAGTGTAAGAATGCCTGTAGGAGTCAATCTGAAAACTTTTGTCTATAGCAGCACAGGTGAAGGAGCTAGAAAGCAGGATTACAGAAACCTGTCCTGCATGTGATCGTGTGTGCAGGCCCCTGCAGTCAACAATCCACCGGTGCCGTTGCCACAGCCTTCTGCCTAATGTTCCTGAGAGCTGAGCCCTGGATGTGTGTGTTCTGAAGCAGCCACCACACTTGTCTACCAGCCATTTGAACTTCTCTTGGCTAATGCTTCTAATAATACCTACAGCACTTTGCTGCAAAGTTTGGGAAGAGGTCATCAAGAGAGTCAGGTGTGCTTAGAATCCCCAAATGCTTTACGGATCTCAGTGTTCATTGGGAATTCTCTACGGTTTTATAGGCTTAGCTCCAGAAAGTTTGTCAGTGCTCAGTGACTCAAAGTATCACCAACAGATGTAGGCAATGCAGTCGCAGAAGTGGAAGAAATTGCCCAGAGTATATGTAGGGCAGGGTTAGGCTGTTCCACTTCTCCAAAACATGAAATTAAATTAATCATAGTAAGACTACCATTCTCAGCTATGAGTGGAGGCAGAACATGGTAAATTAGCAACCTTATAAGCAATTTTTGAATAGAAAAAAAAGTTAATTGGAATGCAGCAGGGGTCTTTCTTTCTCCCAGCTATGTATTGTCACCATATTCTTCAGGAAAAACAAATACAGTGCAATCACCTAAAGCAAGAGTTGGCAGCTTTTCAGCAGTGGTGAAACAAGGTTGTATTTTTCTTTCCCAGATTACGGATTAAGTCCCTTGGAAGAAACAGCTTGAATTGCAATGTGAATTTGATCAGCTAAAACAGTGAAATAGTGCTTCAGCAGAAAGCAGAGGTTTCTGTTTTCTGCTGGGCTTACAAATGTTAGTGTGAGACTCATGACTTTGAAGCTGTAGCTTCTCCATAATGTGTTTCTTGCTTAATGATGTTCAAAAGTCTCTCAGTTGCTTTCTTTGAAAGGTTGTAGGGTTACAGCACTGCACTGCATTAATCTTTGCCCTAGAAGAAGGTGGGAGATTTTTTTCATTCGTATAGCCTATTTGATTTTTTTTAATATTTCTATAACAGAAAGATAATGGTATGTCAAAATGTACACCAAATCTAATATTAGAGATCTCACCACAGAAAGGTGTTGACAACACATTTTTTCCTCAAGAATAAAAATACTGAGACCTCACATTTTCTTAGTGTATTTACTCGTAGTTCTTAACTATTACACTGAAATGAGAACAAAATATTTAGATTTGTGCAGATTTGGTTAGTTAGTTTGACTTTTGCAAGTTAGTTTCCAGTTGCTAGTGTATTTTGGAAAGGTAAGGGAAGAATCAGCTGTTTCCATGGCACTGTCCTTATCTATCCTTTCACTCCTACAGGGGATTTCCAGGGATGGCTGCTGGCAAGGGAAGCCCTAGAAGTGCAGCTCAATTACTATTTTAGCGTTAAAATGCATCACAAGGTATCCACACAGATGGCTTCTCATCTGCTGGATTTGTAGTTTCCAGGAGGGAATACTGGGAGCAGAAGTATCTTTATCTCAGTCTTTCATATTTTTACTACCAGGAAACCCTTTCTCAGCCTTCTGCTCTAGTGCCTTCAGTGTCTGATTTAGTGCTAATTATAACAGAGTATCAGGGGGAAGAAAATACCAAATTTAAAAAGAAGTCTGCCAATTCTGGAAAGTAATATGACCCCAAAGAGGAGATAAAATGTAGCATTTTCCCAAAATAAGATGCTTCACATTGCTGTATCGCAACTAAGAAGTCTGCCAGAGTGCTAGTAAATGAGAGGATAAATCAAGAATTAGAGATAGCAGTTTCAAGTGTTTGTTCAGACAAAGAGAAGAATAATGATGCAGATGGAAATATGTTTTCCGGAGGAGAGAAGCATTAGAGACACAAGCCAGTGCCAGAGCAGGTGCTGACTGACATTCCTGAACAACATTATCCCCAAAGAGATGGGAGTTACGGCAGTGGGGAAAGAGAAACCCTTCTTATGTTAGTTCCCAAGATTGCAGTCAGCTGGTGGTCATTGGAGAGCTGCCTGGTCAGAAGTGCTATTTGTCTTTTGAAACAATTGAATCATGGAATCATAGAATTGCTTAAGTTGGAAAAGACCTTTAAGATCAGAAAGTGTAATTGTTAACCCAGTACTTCCAGGTTCATCACTAACCTGTGTCCCCAAGTTCATCACTAATCTGTGTCCTCAAGTGCCACCTTCTCACATTCTTTGAGCACTTCCATGGACAATAATGCCATCATTTCCCTGGGCAGCCTATTCCAATGCCTGACCAGATTTTCAGCAAAGAAATTTTTCATAATACCCCATCTAAACCTCCCTTGTTGCAACTCAAGGCCATTTCCTCTTGTCCTGGTGCATGTTACTTGGGAGAAGAGACCAATCCTCATCTGGCTACAAACTCCTTCCAGGCAGTTGTAGAGAGGAGTGAGGTCTCTCTTAAGCTGCCTTTTATCCAGGTTAAACAACCCCAGCTCTATCAACTGCTGCTTATCAGACTTGTGCTCCAAACCCTCCACCAGCTCTGTTGCCCTTCTCTAGACATGCTCTAGAGCCTTAAGGTCCTCTTTGCAGTGAGGGGCCCAGAACTGAACACAGGATTCAGGGTGTGTCTTCACCAGTGCCAAGTGCAGGGGACAATCACTGCCCTGGTCCCGCTGGCCTCACTATTGCTGATACAGGCCAGGATGCCATTGGCCTTCTTGGCATACCCTGGCTCATGTTCATCCAGCTGTTGATCCAGGACCTTTTCTGAAGACCAGTTTTCCAACCACTCTGCTCCAAGCCTGTAGCACTGCATGGGGTTGTTGTGACCCAGGTGCAGAAGCCAGCACTTGGCCTTGTTGAGTCTCATACAGCTGGCCTTGGCCCACTGATCCAGCTTGTCCAGATCCCTCTGCAGAGCCTTCCTACCCTCCAGCAGATCAACACTCCCACCCAACTTAGGGTCATCATTCATTCCTTCAGACCATTAATAAAGATATTAAACAGAACTGGCTCTAGTACTGAGGCCTAGGGAACATCACTTGTGATCATATCAAAAGACAGGAAATGTTTTATTTCAGGTGTTGGGGTCTCCTTGGCATGACTTCCATGTGACTAACTGTTGTAGTTACAATGAACATGAGCCATATAGGACATTCTCTCCATCAAGCTGCACAGTCTATTGAAAAAAAAATCATAAACTTAAGTGTTTAAGTTGATTATAATTAAAAGTTAAGCTGGGAATAAAGAGTTACTTCAGCAGTTTTTTTCAAAAATGATGGGCAAATATATAACCAGCAGACTGAGGAAAACCATCACAGTATATAAGGCAAAAGAATGATTTGTTTCCCTTATGATAGGTCTTGACTGGAGAAGGGAACAGCCTGGGGGGCTGGAAGGTGCTGAATTCTAGTTCTTGCTTTTGACAGTTTTTCAAGATTGACAGTCAGGCCTATTTCCAAAAATGTGCTCTCCTCTAAATAAGTGTTAATGAGCACAATAAATGAACTCTAACTACACCAGCTGACAATAATCTGCCATCCCACCAGAAGCCAGAGGACTCCAGTATGACTGTCCCACTGGGAGCCCATCACACCTGCCCTGTTCAAGCAAGTTGTGGGCGTGAAGCTACAGAAGACCCCAATGGACTTCTGCCTGGGCAGCCCAAATTAGCCAACTCATTTCTTTATTAGAAGATTGGTCATACCTGGGGAAGAGTTCCTGAGCTCCCCAGTGGTGCATGCTGGCCCCACAGCCTGCAGATAGTTTGATATGTGGGCACACCCAGGGTACGTGTCTGCAGAAGTATCTGGGCTTTGCGCTTGCTTGAAAAGAAGAGGCAGCTTTTAAGCTACTTTGAAAGCTTTGATGGGATGCTGATCATCACATTGGATGACTCTGAACATCAGCAGAGTTTCTGGCATACCTTACGTTCATCTCCATGAAGGCTGAAACCCAGATCCTAAGTCCAGAGCTGTTGCTTACCTCCTTAGCCAATTCAACCAGCAGCATGTAACTAGGCTGATGAGAGAGGGAATTCTCTGCTTCAGAGCTGATCTCTGTCTGCAGCCAGCGCACTGAATTGTATTACATTCTATTCTGGTTTACATAAACCCAAACCCTGGCATTTCTGGGAAACTCCAGTAGCTGTTACCATGACAGGGCTGCAACTGAGCTTTTCCAGCTGGGCAGCACCACTGTATCATGGATTATAGTGTTCTCTAATGGAGCAACAGCAGCTACTTTTGACCTCTTATTCACCTTTGTTACACTGCTCAACAAGATATATAAATATGTGCACATTGCATCTCAGAACCCTCCAAAAGTTTCCTAGGTCTCAGTTTTGCTGCAGTTGATTGGGTGCTGGTGTTTTATAAATCTGTTCCAGGTACCTTGGATACCAGTATGATTCCCTATTCTGGTCCCATTCAGGACGATAAATTCAGACTTTCATTTACCATAAAGCCAAGCTATTTGGGAAGTCTTATGATACAGAAATTCAGCTGTAAATATTGCATGCACAAATATTTGAACCTCTCACACTTCTTCCCATTCCAATCCTGCTCATAATTTTCAGTAGTCCTAGTGGATGAACTGCTCACATCTGAGAGCAAAAGAGTTGCTCTGCACATGGAGATCACCTGATCAAGGCATTTTGCTGCTTCCTCAGTCAGATGTGTCTCAGCAGAAGTAAGCAGAATTTTAAATTCAGTGGCCTGCCATGCTCCCATCACCACCAGCAGAGCCCAGGTTTCATATTGCAGCCATGCTCCTTGCCTGGCTTTGCTTCTTGCTTGGGTTGGCACTGAAGAAAGTGGTAGCATCTTCAGAGATGAAGATCCAAAGAGATCTTCTCTTGCTCCCTCTGTCTCTCCTCCTCTCCTTCTCTTTCCCTCTCTCTCAATTTATCTCTTTCTCTCATCTTGCTGTCTTTTAGAGATCACGTGCACAGTGATATAAATATTCTTGCAGTAAGCAGCAAATCCTTCTAGTACAAGAGACTGACCTCGCTCCAGCTGTGGCTCCTGTGCAAACAAACTGCTCTGCCTGCTGGGGACCCCTGCAGATTTTGGTGCAGGCCTGAAACACATGGCTCATATTGTGTAAAACTTATGATATCTGCATCCAGGATGTTTCCTCTTTCACTATGGATTGTGATAGCTAGAAATGGAAGCATCAAAGCCCCATTTCTGCAGCAGTTTCTCAGATGGGGCATGCCTGGGCACAGGGACAGGTGTACATGCTTTCCCTTCTAAATAAGCAATGCAGCAACACTGGTTCCCACTGGCAACTGAAGGGATACAGTATCTCGTACTGGCAGGAGTCGTGCATCTCATATACACAAATATATTTTACTTTTTAAATTTTCTTTTGATGTTAAGTCAGGTGAACTTGAAAGCTAGGGATACAAGTCATCTCACCACCTTTAGCTGTCTGAGGAGGTGCCTGATCCAAGCTATTAATCCATTCTTCTTGCAAGTCACTGGGGAGAGAGGGGAATTTTTACTCCTTCTGCTACCTCCTGAGGGTGGGTGTCCCTGATGGGGTCTGGCGTAGGTGGGATATGTGGCACTTGGATGGCTGGTACTAGCTGGGAGAAATTGTACTACCTGTTTCCTCAAATGAAAAACCTAAATATTACTTTTTCTGCATATTCAGGAAGTTTTTCCTGAAAAATAAGTTTGTGCATGAATGCAAAGATCTGTTGCTCAGGCCTGTGTTAGGAAAGCATGCATAAACTGTACATACACTATATGGTAAAATGTATGGTGAAATATTATGTTGGCATAAGAAAATCATAAATGGTTGAATATAGTAGAAAGATATAAAATAATGTAATCCTGATATGTATTCCTAAAAAAAAAAAAACGCCCAAAAGGACGATGCCTTTTTCAGGGCTGGAAAATTCAACTGCAGGAAAAAAATTTCTTAACATGAAATTGTTACTAACGTCTTAAAATGTAGGCATCAACTCTAACATTCACTGTTTTCATATTGATAAACTTGTGTCTGGTTTTTTAGTATGAAGGCATATTTATTTTAAATTACAAGCTCCAGAGATCAAGGTTCTAGTGTTATAAATACATAGCTGGACAATCTTTCCTGAGTGTTTGCTGGCAAAACAGACAAGACAGAAATGGAAGAGATGATGAAAAAGGACTGAAGTGGCTTGCTAAAAGTCATGTAACAATATCCTCTATCAAGCTCCAGTGAGGAGGTTAAAGCTGCTCACTGGGACTTTAAATGGACTAGATTACCCTACAGTTAGCTTGGCCTTTCCAGTTCAAGTGTTCCCTTGGGAGAAAGACAGTATGGCAAATCACAGTTATATTCAAACATGGAATATCATGAACAAGAATTTTATTATTTTTTGCATTGTTAGAATGGCAAAAGATACAAAACGATTTTGTGAGGAATACCTGTGGTTGCCACATCCTTGTTAGCAATCTGTACTAGCACCCAGGTAAACTACTAGCCAAAGGCTGATGAGTATGATTTTTTTTGTAAGTGTACAAATATGAGATAATCTGAGATATCTTCAGTGGACCAGATATACTCTGGCCCTATGCCATATTCCCCACTCAGCCTCCAGTGTTTCTGTATTGAGGACATTTATGGATATTTCTCATGCTCAACCAGTAAAAGGATAGTTGGTACTCTGAGCCCTGAAAACAATTGAGGTTTGGTCAGAAAATAAATCTGACTTCATAATTTCCAATATTGTTTCTCAAAGACAGTGGTCTTTCTTCTGTTGGTTCATATTTGCTTAGAGAAATGTAAATGGAATAATTTTGTTGCGGCAGGCTTTGTGCCAAAACAAGAGCCCAGCTTCATGCCAGACCATGTACTGTCCATCCTTCAGCTGTTGACATAAAATCTGGAAAAGCTTAGAACTGGCTCTGTGTGTGTCAGCAAGCCCATTCTGGGGTGGACCAGAGTGTGCAGTGACCCAGCCATGTATAGATCCAGCATGAGCATCATGACATCACAGCCTGAGGGGAGATAGCCATATCTTGGGTTGCTTTTTTTCCCCTACAGCTAGTCACATTGCAAACTGACAAAAGGCTGCTTAGCCCAGGAACCCTAATAATCAGATCTCTGTGCTCATCTAACAAAGTTGTGTTGTTTTCAGGGAGGATGAGCTGGGGGAGAGGCCTCACATCTGTCTGCAAAACATCAACTGGACCTACCCTGAGAGCACTGCCTTGCATTGCTCTCTGTGCAGGGAAGCACCAGGAAGATTGGCCTTTGTGCTTCTTCCCCCTTTTCTTGGGTGCTCCTTCCCCCTTTTCTTGGGTGTTATGATGGCATGAGTCAGCCATCATAACAATCTTTGAGGTACTTGAGGTGGCGTTGCTCTCTCCTCTGGTGCAGATGTGGATTTTGCTGCCCCATCAACCACTGAAGCAGTATCTGGAGCCGTCACTTGCAGTTGTTGAACCAACAAAGCAATAAAAGGGAGTGAATTGTGGGACACTCTTTGTCAAAATCGTCTGGATCTGAGCTGAAACAAATACAGATTGCTAGGCATTAATCTCTGCTGGCTTATCTCTTCATGAGTGAATTCACACTTACCTAAGGAGTTTTATAGACACCCTTGCAATTCCCACTGGCCTTCACAAGCAGGATTTGGGAAGACAAGATTCAATATTATTATAGGTATTATCATTGTTGCAGTTGGTAATTACGTGTGGAAGATTTGCGTTTAACAGAGCCCAGGTTGCAGTGTGTTAGGTCAGGACCTGCCCTGAAAGGTCCCCTGAACAGCAGTCAGGTGCAGTGGAGCCAGGGTTATCATTTTTCTGCAAAGCCTGGGGCAGGTTGCTTGAGCCCTGCCCCCAGAAGCAGCCCATTTTCTCTGTGTTTCTCCAGATGGTTGATCTGTTGCAAGAGTCCATCCTCAACTTTGCCATTCATTATCTGTTGCCATTGCAAGTAAAGTAAATGTATGATTCGATGAAATTTTCAGTAGTTACCAGCAAGTAAATATCTTGAGTCTAGTGTCAAGTGACTTCTGTGTCTTGGCCTCAGTAGTTTCCGTTGAAGATGTTCCTGATACTAAAGATAAAATTAAGTTGGAGGAAGGAATTAACCCTAGTCATAAAAATGTATCTTTACATTGCTTTACCACCACTGAACATTTTCATACATTTTGTCATGTCTAATGCATTAAAAATTTTATCATAAGAAACGTATAATTAAAATTCCTGTGGTATAATACGACAATAATTTGTACAAATTAATCTGGAAAAATGCAAACAATGATGTTTTTATTTGCAATGTTATAAAATATTTTGCATTTTGTCATAGTTTGGGAAAAAGAAAAGCTATTGAATTATTTTAGAATAATTCCTCATTTGTATTCTCCAAACTGGGCAAATAGTCTTTCACTTCTTTATAAAAGCATTGAGGCTTACCCACCCACAGAAAGGAAAATAACTAAGAATTGTGTTTTAAGGGCTGTGTCACATGCATGTGTGTCGTGTGTATGAATACTGTACTGTTACAGTTCTCTGGACAGAAACAGAGGATCCTGCTTTCTAAACTTATCTCCTGGGATGGAAATAAAAGCTCACTAGTCGTCCTTGATGCTGCATATCACATTACTTTCTTTTTCTTTTGGGTTTCTTGAGAAAAAGAGATGCTTACTTATAATTTCCAGCAAACATTCCCTCCCTGAAATTCTGGTATAACAATTAACTGGAAAAATCATAAAATCAAAATATTTTTTAAATGCACTCTGATTTCTCTTGTCTGCAAGATATAGCTGGCATTTGCACTCATTGGCCAACAGACATACTTCTCAAGTCCAAGTTCTTGTTTATTTTGGACTGTGAACTTTTCCAGAGGGGATATACCCTGAATATTGTATACCAGTGGTGGAAGTATTGAAACACTACTTCTACACCAAACTAAAATTGCCAGAAAAATTAAATCCACTTCACATACAGAAGGAACCAAAGTGCCATAATACAACAAAAATGTGAGAGATATTCACCTCCTTGTATCAGTTTTACTGTAGATATATTGCTATTTCGTTTATAGCTTACATATAAAAATATTTTCCTGTTTACCTCCTCAAAGGAGTGACCTGAAGCAATTTTCCTTTCACATCTTGTAAAAGACACATTTTTCGTCCATTGCTACTTCCTAAATCTTATATTCAGTGTTGAGTTGTTCTAAATCTACCATTCAAAATGAAAATCTGATCTTGCATGACATGCCTGGGGAGTGTCATAAGCTGACACAAAAGTCCACGCTGGACATCCACTGCATGTCTAGGTGCTGTGTGCCAGCACTGACCTGTGTAGTTGCCAGCCTCTCCTGGCTGGGTGACCCACAGCAATGCCTCTACCATTGGTCCTTCAGGCCACTCTCCAGATCCCTGTGTCAGTGTAGATGCTAAAGGTCTATGATATATAGATCTCTATATCATGAGCTACTAACTGTGTGGGATGTAGCTGTGGTGAACATCACTGGAGCAGTGATAACCACTGAATGCACTCTATTAGTTTGGTTTGTGTTGTCCCAGAATCCAAATCTTGTGGATACACTAATTATGAATTAAATACGTTCAACTGAATTTCATTTTCAGCAGCATAAGAAATTTAGCACATAAAACTCTGCTTGATTTCCCTACTGCATTTTATTGTTATTTGGGATTTAGGTCAGCAAATGTTTATTGTTTGTGACACCATTTGTCATACCTCCTCCCCCTACTTCTGGCATTCCCTTTAGGTTACTCTCTTTATCTCATCAGGGACCCTTTCTTTCTCTCTCCCTCTGGCTTTTGACAATTTCTTCAGCTCCATTTGGCTCATCATTGGAAAAGGGCATTCTTCCCACAAACCTCTGTCTTTTAGACTGTTCTCAATGTTTCAAATTTTGGCCAACACTTTGCTAGCCTGGATGCTTCCTTGGACCTTTGTTTTGTGTTCCCTGCTTGATATAGTTCTGCATTCTACACTTGCCTCCATCCAGCACTTTCTCTTCTCAGTGTGAAGTCTGAATGACCTTTTTAGCTCCTATTTACTCTTTTGCATGACAGGATTTTTATAAGCCTTTAGCTAGGATGCTGCTCTCAGAGGGAAGGTGTAGTACATGGATTTCTTCAGTGCCATCACAGCACACTGATACATCAGGGATTGTACTCGTCCCCCACCATGCCAAAACATGCTTTGGCATCTGGGAGCCCCACCTTGGAGTCAGCTGCTTTTTTCCAACGAGGACACGTCATGGAGGATCACCTCCAAGGCCAAGGATGTGGTGACCATGACAATTCATCATTAAGTCTCTCACTGTGGAAGGCAACGACGGCCGGAGTGCAGCTTCAGGCCCCCAGGGTGCTGCCTGTCATGTACCCCAGCTCTCCCCAGCCTTGGCTAGCTTACAGTCATGCTTTGGTGTCACACACGAAGTTGCATCATAGAAGTGAGAAGGATTGCAGCTAAAAAAGTGCTTGGATTAGAAAAAGTCTGGCATTGCTATTAGTAGCTACACACACACATGAGTCTGGCAACCCAGGACGTGCAATACTTAGAGAACAATTCTCTGCAAATTATGCACCCCTTTAGCCGCTCCTCTTGCAAAAGGAGACTGGAAAAAGACAGAATAATAAAGTCATAATCCGCAGTAGGTGGCTCCTTTACTTCTTTCTGTCTGAAAGGACTGTGACAGGAGTATTGGGTCTAAGTTACTGCAGCCTTGCTCAATAACATAGCAGTTTTTTTCCTGGAAATGCATTTTATGCACCTCAGTTTCAAACTCTAGTGACCCTCCTAGTCAGATGGAAATATAGCATTCATGTTTAAAAGGTAGATAAAAGCTTTTGCTTTCCATAATTAGAACAGTTTTCTAATTATGAAATTATTAAAAAACTCGGTGACTTTTTCCCTTGAAAGATGCATTTATGTAGCTATTTTGGTTTCAAAGAAGAAAAATGTTCAAAAACCTGATCAAAATTCAGACACCAATCATGCTAGTCATCTTCTAATGTGAAGAATTCAAACAGGATTTTTAATCTGATTACTCTAAAATGCAAATAATCTGACAGCCTGAAAACCCTCCAACGGACAAAACCCCTGCCCAAACCTTCCTCGCAAATGATTGTTTCCTCTTTGTTCATTTAAAAACTTAATCCAGCCATTTCTCACATGCAGCCATTAAACTCCTATTTAAAATTTTTGGGACAATCTGCTTCTGGCCTGGAGTGACACAAACATGCTCCTCTGTCAATGTGGCCCACCCGTTACTAACCTCAGTCTAAAATCTTTAGCCAAGAACATTGGCACCAACAACTTGCAGGTGTGATGCTGCCGACCCCGGTGCTGCTGCTCCTGGGATGAAGTCAGCCAGATCCCTGGCATGGCTGTGCTGCTTTTCATCTGTTCATGTGGCATCCAGCCCACTGGCAAGGGCTTGTGCCAGCCTTAGCCACCGACCAGTGCCATAGTGTAGGCATAGATAACTCCGTCCCCATTGCTGCATCCAGGCAGCTGGGCCAGGGGGCTGTTTGAGCACACAGGCATCGCAGAATGTCTGGTACCCCACAATAAATAGCACGTTTTGGGCTTACAAAAGCCTTTCCTCACTTCCCTGGGTTTCTTTCCTGCACTGTTAGCTAGCTAGCTGCTACTGAGCCTTGAAGGAACCAGGGGGCAGGTGGACAGCTGCTGGGAGGACACTGGTCCCAGCTCTGCAGGTGGCAGCCAGGGCCACATCCCACTGGTATGCCAAGGCCTGTTGCCACCACAGGGCAATGTGCCAAGCTGGTATGTTACGCTGCTTCCTTAGGAACCTGTCAGTGTGAAATACAGAATAGTTTGCTAGATTGATCCTTTGAAAGCAGCAGAAAGCTTTGAGATGTTATAGGTAGAAAAAGCACTAGTGTTCTGTGTAAATGTGGTTTTATAAAAGAGAAAGGGGTTATTGTAGCCTTGCAGTCCATGAAAAACCTGAAAAAAGCCATAAGACCTTGACCACTATTTTGCATCCTGCAGCTGTTCAGACCCACCTCTTCAGAAACATAAAAATACACTAGTAAATGCTTCACTGTGTTCCTCCTCAGAACAGAAAACAAGTTCCTTAACAACTAAATATATTCTAGCGAGATACAGAAAATTCATGTGTAAGAGTGTTGCAGTGGAAGATGCATAAGATGTATCTGTATATTTTTCAGACATTCAGTAAAACTGTTAAGAGCAATCCAAGTTACCCATACTTATCCATCTTACATTGATGGACAAAAGTGTAATGTTTGTTTTCTGAAATGTTTTTGTCCTGTGTTGTCAGTACTTGGAAATAACTTGCAAAATAGAGCTTGAGAATGTTAGATTGGTTTTTGATCGGTTCAGAAACAGGATAATGGCCAGCTTGTCAGATAACTTATTTGCAATGAATAATTTAGTTTTAATCAGCTGAAGTTTTAATATATTATATCTTTCACTAATCAATCTCACTTAGCATATGCGGAATCAAGATAAATTAATCCTTTTGATTTGAAAATCAAAAGCCTTTATATGCATATTGGTTGATGACAAGTCTCATGAAAGCACATCACCAAACTGCTGATGTTTCAGAAACTCTATCTCATATAGTGCAATTTGTTGATTATGCAAGGTGTTTTTAATCAGGAGATTAAATTCTGCAGTTTCCTGATGCCAGCACAGCAGCACCTCTGGTCATGCTCTTTGACTCCAGCCATCTTTTAGACATCAGTTGTCATTGCTCTGTGGCTCCCAGGATGGGGTTGGAGTGACAAGGAAAAGGTCACACAGCACCTTATGGCAGGCTCTCATTTTTCAGGTGCCCTTAAAGGGTTTGGTGCCTTTTCAAAGAAAGAGATTTAATATCTTCAGGGGAACGTGATCCATGTCTGGTAGGAGATGCAGAAGCAAAACATTTTGTGGTATTTTACTACTAGAAATACCACCTTTTGGAGAAGCATCTTTCCCTTAACAGTGTGCTACTGTATCTTCTTGTGCTTTCTGAGTAGCCAGATTAGAGAGGGTGGAGCAATTGTTAAAAACATTAGCACAGGAAACAAATCACCCACTTAAAAATTAATTAAATTGTTTAAAAAATTAAATGAAACATTACATTTAAAAGTAACATTAAAAAATTAAAAAGTAAAATTCAAAACCTTTATCCTTTATCTAAATGGAAACAAAGTGAGAGATTGTTTACTGTATTAGGTCCTTCCCTGAAAGAATATGTAGTATTTAGGAGTAGCTTCTTTGGGGCACATTCTGCTTCCTGTAGTGGCTCAGCTTTCTTAATCTCCACTTTACTCTGTAAGTGAACTGATTCTTCCTTGTAGTAATCCCTTAATAGATTTTTTAAAAAAGGAGGAAAAAAAAAAGAAAAAAGAAAAGGAAACATTTTCCAATTTTTGTCCAGCTGTGGATCATAGTTAGTTATCCATAGTCTAAAGTGTACAATGATTTATTATAAGTAATATTTATACTTATACTGATAGTGGCTGTAGTGTACTGAAAATGCTCTCCTGAGTTTTCATTTCTTGAAAACCTGAGCAGTTGTTCATCCTTATAAAAAACAAAAACCAAAACCAAAACAACAACAAAACAAAACAAAACAAAAACCCAAACCAAAAACAAAAACAAAAACAAAATGGAAGAGGAGCAAAAAGGACTAAAGATGTCAAACTCCAGAGTAACAGCTCCATGATAATTTTCCTTCATGGTGATGACATCTCTTGCTTTCACCGTCCCAAGGAATCACAAGTAAGATGAGGTCACTGTCAGCTTATATGGGAGACCTAAATTGCTAGAGCAGAGGTGTTGGGAGTAGCAATGCAGGTGGCTAGCAGTGCAGGTGACTCATTAAGTGACACATTTCCTTCTGAGTCACTGCAGCATCAATGCCCTGTCAGGATGCTGAGAAGCATCAACAGGGGCTGTCTCCGTCTCCTGCAACCAACAAAAAAGTCACTTGTTGACAGTGAGGTTCTTCTGCACTCACTGGCTGACCAAGAGAGAAAACAGAGGGGAATTGCAAAATTTTTCTCTAAGAGGAGCACCCCTCTCAGAACAGACTGTCTTTATTCTCTGCACCATACTTAGGTCCCTGGGGGTCTCTGGGGTTGGCACTCACAGCAGGGTCTTGTAGTCAACACCCATTGTGCAATAACTTGGGGGTAACTTCCACCAGGATTAAATCCTGGCATCTGCTGAATTTTGCTGAGTTTTTTCAGTATTGAAGCTCTGACATTTAGTTATAGTCTGTCATAGATTTTTAGACTGAGCTACTTCAGTGAAATATTTAATAATGGGAAGGGCAGTGCAATTCACTGGTATGAACAAAAAGGGGCTGTAAATCAGACCTCTATACACAAGAAGAATCTTCCCAGGTCTAAAAACATAAAAATTCCACACTTCTTTGATGATATAAACACTGAAATGGATATTTACTGGTAGCAAACCAAAAATACTCAATGATGCACAAAAATATATATTTTAATTAATATTTACAGCAAATTTTGTCAGGTAACAAAAAAATCAGTGTTTTAGTAAATACCTATCATAGTAGTGTTTTAAGCATGATGCTCCAAAATCTGGTACAAGCAAATGCTTGCAGAAAGAGCTGATATTTTTGTTAAACATCTGCGAAAACTAGGAGAAACTTGAGCACACAGTATCTCCATCAGCTCTGGCAAAAAGGTGTCAAAACCCCTGGGTTAGAAATTGGGTTTTTTTGATATAATATTGTTAGACTGAGATAAGATCTGTTTGTCTGACAGTATGTTCATTTAATTCAGCTAATTCGATAAATGTGTTATGCCTACCTACACACTTCATAGTAAGAAGTGAAATGGAAGCCGTTGCACATCTCAGTGTTTACTTTATTTTAAGGGCAATAAAATAAGATCACATGGCTTACACTGATAAACTTGCCTTTCTTGACATTCTTTATGTCATGATGTTTTTATGATAAAATTCACTGTACTATATTTAAAATTAAAGTAAACATGAGCACCCTGTCTGCAGAATAAAGCAGGAATTTTATGCTGCTTAGACAATGCTTTGTTTTGTAGGTGGATAAGTGACCATAAGAACATGAACTGTGAGCTCTGTACTTTAAATTTATGACTTAAATAGTGAGAATAAATAGGAGTGCATCATGTAATGCAGTTTCCTTATGTGAAAGATTTTTTTTTGCATTTGAAAGGTACATTACTTCACATTAGTATGTGTCTGAACTCAGCAGATTAGGGTCCATTAAGAATCTCAGAAAAAGCAGTTAGTTTCAGCTATTCAGTGGAGATGTTTTAGTACAGTCAGTGAGCTAGTCAATATTAAAAAAATTGACATGATGAAATCTTATTTAAGACTTTTATTTCATCTCTTCTTTTGTTTAAATTTAAACACGCCTGCAAAATATTTATGTTTTAATGACAGAATACACTTCAGCCAAGATGCTTTTGAACAGCTTTCACAGGCTATGCAAAAAAAAAAAAAATATATATTGCAGAAATCAGCAATTTCAGCATGAGGAGCAGCTTGCCTTTTTATTCAGTGATTGAGAAACACAGACAAGCTGCACACAATATAACCTGAAACTGTGACATAATTCCCTGTTGTATTACCTTGGAAGTATTCAGTAAATTATTATCTCCTTTTTTTCAGTAAGATGAAAGTAAATTTTTTTCCAAAATGGGAAATCCCCTGTAGGTGGCAATTTGGACTTCATTCACTCCTTAAGTCATTGCTTTCAACTTCTGAAGACTCAGTTTCAGTAACAATTAATGCCCTGCACTTCCAAATAGGGCTTGATGATACTGACATGCTTCACTGAGTAAACAGACTGATGTGTCAAACCCACAAGAAGATATTTTGCAGATGCCATTTATTGCTGGTGGTGGTCAGTGAAGTAAACACGGCAGTAAATCACACGGATGTGTGCTGCAGCCATGACTGCGCTGCCGTGCATGGCGATTATAGGGGATTGGGATGTCTCCTCAGCAGCAGAAGCTTCTGAGCCCTCTAGTGGCCCTCTCGGTATTTGACTGGCCACCAGAGATGCCATCCGTGTGCTGGGATGGCGTCTCACCGTGAGCTGGGCCGGGCAAACCAAATCTGTGTCCTTCTTGTTCCATGGTACACGTGCGGGGAGCGAGGCGCTCCTGGTGCCTCCCGGAGCATCCCTCCTGACAGCCTGGCAGCGCACACAGAGGGTGCTGCTGTGCCCTGTCACAGCTGCTGCTGTCCTCCTGGGTTTCCAGGTCTGTCAGTAGCAAAGGGCATGTTCTTCCTCAAATTATGGTGGGCATCCATGCTAGGCAGGCATCCAGGTGGCCTCACTGCCTGCTTTCACACTGCTTTCCCTCCCAGGAGGAAGGTGGGAGGGACACACATTGGTGATAGCAGGAGATGAGGCTGGAGGTAAGAGAGAAAACCAGGGGTGGCTTTTGGGCTTTCCAGCTTGGTTCTGCATTTGAGATCACATGGCCACTGCCTCTTGCTGCTGAATCATGTCAGCTGCCTCAAAACTACTCATTTGTCTGTCCTTAATAATTTCTGGCCAAATGATTAGCTCTTTTTCCTGCTCCTTCTGCATCTTGGAACCAGAAACTGTGTGAATACTTTTCCCCATGTGTGTAAAACAATTTCTGAGACTCCCTACCCAGTCATTTACAAATAATCCTGGTCCCCTGTGATTACCATGTTATAATGGGACGTATTAGTGAGATAATTTCAGGCATCCTGCCAGCTCTTAACAGCACTTTGCATCCCATCACATGGATCTCTTACAGTGCCTCCTCATGAAAGTTACTACAAAATAAATCCTTGTTCTGCTAATGCCATGACAGCACATGTTAAAGCATGTGAATGACAAATACACACACCTCATCATGCATCACTTGATAAACATAGCTAAATTTGACTGTCCCTGGCACAATAAATAGGCAGGGACAATCTATTGTCCCTGGCACAATAGATAGGTACATTAGAGCTTGGTGGCAACACTTTGGTGATATCACAGCAAACCTTTAATGAGCCCATGTTCAGGGCATCAGTGAAGGTTCAACAAAGATGGAGCAGAGCTTAAAAATTTGAAAATGGAAAATGTCATCTGTCATGTCAGATTTAAGGGTCTAATTGCCAAGTGAGTACATGGAGCATGGCTGACTGAGCAGTGGTATGACATCCTGGGAGGACACCAGAGGATATTCATGGACACTGCCTTCCCTGCTGCTGCTGCCTGACCCCACTAGGTGCAGGTGCTTGTGCTGAGCATACTGTGCTGAGTCCTGGGACAAAAATGTCCATCTGCATCTGGCCCAGGATATCCTCCCTGGCCCTCAAAGAGAAAAAAAACATCCACAGTTAATCACTTGCATGGCACAGACCAAGTCAAGCTCCACATTGCCTCTCTACCTCTCTAGCTCTGCACACTAAACAGAGATACTTTTTTCCTGTTAAGGTTTGTAAAAGCAAATGCTACAAGCACTTCATGGTGATACACACAGCATTTCCAGCAAATATATACATAGCTAAGCTATTTGCCTTCCCACTATTTTCACTTTATTCTGTCTTTTTCTATCTTTTTAAAACAGAATTTGAAAGAAAATGGAGGGGCCTTTTCCCCCTCCTCTCCAATTTAAGTACCATTTTTTTCTAGTAAAAATTTTTGCAATCAATATATAACCACCTCTTAATGTTTTTGAAGTTCTCCATGAGGAGAGTAGCAATTCTGCTATTGTAATGTAGTTTAGATAAAGTAGTTCATCCCACAAACAAAACTAAATAGTCACACATGTTAGTGCATTGTAACAGATATGACATGGTGATGTATTTTCCTGAAAATTTGAAAGACCTTTAAAATACTAAATCACATTTTTCAGCTGTGTTGTTGTTAGTATTTTGTAAACTGTAGGAAATTACCTGACTAAGGCACATAAAACTCAAGCAAGTTTAAAAATCCAGAGTATCAGTCAAGGGATTTTATTTGATCATAAGCTAAGCCTTGCTTAGCTTCAAAATTATTTTCTCCTTCAGTGGACTTTGTGGAAGCAAGAGCTTTATGGTGTGTATCTGTGTCTGCATTTTGAATTTCACACTAAACACTGCAATTTTTTATATACAGTAAAATTAATATTCATAATCTGATCTCCATGGTGAGCACACTTAAAGTAAACTTTAATATAAGTGACCTGATAAAATTTGTGCACAGGAGAATAGTCTTTCTACAGTGTCTGGAGTAGTATGTGATTGAGTGCAGCTGAATGGGTTGCATCAAAACCAATATAAGCCTAGGAAATTTTCTGCTGGATTTAATTGTAGAAAATAGCAATGGAACAATGCTCCAAGTTCAGATGAATGGGGAGACTAAAAGTGTGGGGTCCAACCAAAAAACCATTGCAGTTGTAAAGGCAGAAGTGACTCAGAGGTTTTGTCTGCCGAAATCTGGGCAGACAACTCGTATTTATTATAATTACTTTGACCTGGGGAATGCATTATACAGGGAATTACTTGTCAACATTTCATACTCTGTAGATTCTTTTTGTTAAAAACCACAGATTTTAGCTGGTTCATAAAGACTGACAAAAATATTTTTTAAAGTTTTGTAAGTACATGATTAATAATGTTTTTGGCAAAATACACTGTAGATATAGTGCCTAGTCCTCTATTACCTTATATGTAACTGGTTTTACAAAAGAAATCTGATTTCATAAACTCTAGGCAGAAATGGCAGCAAACAACCCTCATAAAATAGAAAGAAATAATTTTCCCTCTAAATTATACATTCAAATCACACCACAGTACATAGTGTTCTTGCATGTTTAATGAAAATTAAAATTTCAACCAGTTCAAGATACCACTGGTGAACAAAATACAAGTATTTTCACGTATCCATCTAGTTGGATTCATGAAAGCCATAAGCTACATGTATAGAGCACCTGCAGGTATAATATTGTTAAATTCAAGGTGATTACAGCACAGACAGGTCTTCCAGCCCCTTACATAAAATGCCCAGCCTATTATACTGGAGATGCACCTTTGAATAGGGATACACTAGCTTAAGTGGTATGACAGAAGCACAACATTACCAAAATGGCTTTGAGGAATTTCTGGGGAATAATCCAAAGTGGCTTTTTTGGGGAATAAGCCAGGCCAGCCAGAGCAGGAACAAATATTCCTTAGCTACCTCCTTAGAAGAGAGCCAGAAGGTAAACTACCTCAAGAGTGTCTGTAGCTGTGGTGGACCCTCTTGCCCCTCTCCTGGGAAGTCTGGCTGCTTGATTACCTCTCTGAAATGTCTGTACACCAGCACACACAGCCCAGGGAATAAACAGGAATAAGCAGAGACCTCTGTGTTGTCACAGTGTCACGACCTCACTGCTGTTACAGGGACATGGTGGCATAGTTCACAGGAGGGGAGCACTGTCATGAATGGCTACAGACTTTTTAGGTAAGGCAGGACAGCAAGACAAAATGGTGGAGCTACTCCTTATGTGAGAGAGCAATTGGAATGTGTGGAGCACTGCCTAGGGATGGGTGAAGAATGAGACAAGAGCTTATGGGTAAGAATTCAGGGGCAGGCTAACATGGGTGACACTGCTGTGGGTGTTGGCTACAGGTGACCTGGTAAGGAAATTGGTAAGACCTTGAGTTTGCCAAGCAAATCACAGGATTTGCCTGTCTGTGACAGACTGGTCAGTGAGGCGCCCACGTCGCCATGATTCGTTTTGTCATGGAAGTGAATGCCTCCAGATGTCATTAAACTCTAGAATGCCTTAGTGTTCTGGTAAGGTCATTCTGTGCCCTGTCGTCCTCCACGCCTGATCCTAGCTCCACAAAGTTAAAAAGCTTGACACCACCAAATGTGAGTTTTGCCATCTTTATTGTTAAGGTTCACAGGTATGGCAGGGCAGAGCAGATGCTGTGGAGAGGCTGCATGAGCAAGCAAGAGGGTGTTTGTTTAATCCACATTTCTTTTTTTGTTCTATGCTCATGTAAAATCTCCTATTTTGCTCTCTTATTAGTATATTTGTCTAATCTTTCATGGCTACAATCTGAAATGGACTATAAAGAAGCATTGCCACAGTGGTAACAAAGTGGTTATTTTGCAGTGATGAAGTAATTTGTCTTTCCAGGAGCTATATTGTTTTCTACTAATCCTTTTTAACTCCAATACCTTCTCAGTTGTTGGATGTTTCATGTATTTAGCCTAGAACTCTCACAAAAATGGCAAAAAGAAAAACAAAAGTAACCTGCAGCTTCCTAGAGATCTCCTACAAATTGTCTTTCCAAGATTATTGCATTAGCACAGCAGATTATCTTGATAGATTGAACATAATGTGCTCTCATTTCAGCTAATGCTGCTTCACTGAAGGGACTAACAAACTTAATTCTATCCAGGCTAGGATTACCTGACAGAGTATCGGAGTACTTTTGTGTGCTTACAGCTAGGATGAAACAGATTGACTCTTTTCTTTGCTCTCCTTGCATTACATTACTTTGTTGGAAATTACTTTTCCCAGGACTTATACCTGTGGTCTTCACTGCTGCCTTGAGGCTGTGGTGAGGTCTCACCCCCTGGAGGGGTTTGTCAGCCAGGTCCAGTAGCTGAAGGCTCATCAAAACAAACAAACACATTCTAACTGTGTCTCCAGCCAGTGCCTTGCTGCCAGCACCTGCCTGTTCCTGCACAGGGCGGAGTGGCCACTGTCAGAAGTGAAGCGCTTCTCCAGGACCTTGCCCACATATTGGGGCCCTTGCCCTCCTCACTCTGGCCCATCATGTGGCTTCTGAGCTCCCAGGGAGGTATTTGTAGCTCGTACCTGCTTTGCTGAAGGACAGAAACCCCCTTGGGGCCAGGGCCAAAGCATCTCTGGGTGTGTCCTGTCTCTGTCAGACCCCAAGGTCAGTGGGCAGCCTCCCAGTCCAGCGTCCTGCAGTGGCTCTGGGAGGAATTCCACTGCATGGGTAACCTCACAATTACAGTGCAGGAGGCAGTCACAGGCTAGCAGGGAAACACTGAGGCCGTGACAAGATGCAAGAGCCAAATCCATCTGGGAGACAATAAATAAGAAGGCAGTCACAGCATGAGTCGCAGGGCTGTCGTTTACCCAAGCTGTAGTAAAGCAGAAACCACTGTGTGAGTAACCTTCCTTTAAAAGACAGACTCCAGACCTTCTCATCACTTTAATTATATGGTGGCTACCAACATTTAAAACAAACACTTCTTTTTTTTTTAATGTGTGTGTTTGGTTTTTATTTGGGCTGTGTGTGTGTGTGTGTGTGTGTGTGTGCATGCTCATCGTTACTACGACCATGCTGTGGAGCCTCATGCATTTCAAAGGCCTTCTCTGCTAATGGAGACTGGAGTGGCCATAGCAAGGCTTCTTTGAAAAAGAAAATCTAGCAGTGAAAAACTTCTGTAGCTTGCTGCTGGCTTCAAACAATCTCCACAGGGTTAAAAAGCAAGAGGGGACATGAAAGAGGAAATTCAGGCCACAAGAAGAGACTAATGGGAGATCAAATTGCATATCCTAAAAAAGTCCTTTATGTGAGGCTGAGGATAAGTGACAAAAGGAGTTTCATTCTCAGGGAGTTTAAATTATTAATATCCTTGTAAAGAGGTCACTGTCAGGTCTTTTCTACTCTCAAAAATAGTAAAAAACATGTCAAATGCAAGAAAGTACTAGAGAGAAAAATAATGATGGCAATCTAAGTGGTATGGCACAGCAATCTCACTGGGAAGGAAGAAAATTCTTCATTAAGAGCTAAGTCTTACAGCACCTAAACATTTTTCTCTGGTACTTTTGTCCATGGACTTTAATTTGCTTTACCAATGTTTTTTTTCCTTGGTTCCCCTGTTTTACCAAAAAGGAATCTCAAATAAATTGAACAGCTGAAAAGATTTTGAGCAGGAGATCACAGTTTCCTTTACCCACATCTCTGCAGCACAGCTCTCAAAAATTGTAGAGGACTACAGACCCCATCTGATTAATTTCTTTTTGAAAAGCATGAGAAGTACTGGTGTAACCAAAATCACTCAAGTAACAGTAGAAGAGCCTTAAATAGTAAACAAATGTCACAGTTCAGCTTGGCAGCCCTCCCCAGGGAATATGTGCTAGGCATTAGGCCTAGTTGAGCCATTTGGGGCAGGGGGAACCAAACCAACAAAAAAACCCTAACATGTGCAATGGCAAAACTAAGCCTCTAAATAAGTGTTGAAATCTGACTCTGTTGGTCTGTCTGAAAATAGTCTGTCCTACAACACTAATGCTGCTACATTTGTATATCTGACAGCAGGAACACCAAGCAGATTTGAAGCGTGACTGTTTCTGAGACTATTCAGTGTTCCTATACTTTGGCTGCTCTCCCTTTCTGAGCTGCCCGACAGATCTTTGGGATGTGCAGCCTTTGCAAGCAAACCCCAGGCCCTGGCTGGACCGTGCGAGAAGGGTGTTGGTCAGGTTCCTGGAGAAAGATCAAAACCACACTGAGCAACAGAATGTATCCTGTGTTACACACTCGTAATTCAACTTTGCTCAAAAAATAGTGATGATTAGACTTTGCATCAACAGTGTTTATGTTTGATCATGCATTGTCTTTCTTCACTGCTTTTAGTTCCTATCAGGTCAGGTAATGCTTGTGCTCCCACAGCCAGGCTGGAAACATGAACTTTTTGTCATGTGCATGGGTTAACTTACCTCCAGCCTGCAGACGTGCCTGGGCAAGACTGAGGCTGTGCTTCTCCAGGCTTCAGCATTAATTCAGTATTAATGAGTAAAGGATGCCAGGATCCCTGACTTCTGCATGCCAACCTAAAGGACTAAGCACTAGTGAAAGGGTTGTGTTCAACCGTGAGAGGTTGTCCCTACAAGCAGTTTGATCAACACATACACTTTTCCAAATGCCATTTTGTTCTCATGAACAGTTTGAGGTACTGACAGTCAGCTTTGCCCATCAATAAACCCTGTGTGAGGAGTGCAAAGGTGCTGCCCTGGCAGTCTGCCCAAAGCCTGTTATGCTGCCATTTGCCTCGAGGAGGAGATGTGGGTGGAAGTTTCCACGCACTTCGTGGTGAGCCTGCAATGGAGACATCGTGGCACAAGGACTGTGAGACCTGCCCAGAAGCAGGGTGGATGCAGGCAGTGGTAGGAAGCTAGGTGCAGGGGGTGCAAGGGGGAAATCAGGGAGCAGAGCTACAGGAACAGCTAGAGGCTAAAGAAAGGTATGGTTTCCAGCATCTTGTTGCAAAGTTTAAAATGGATAAGGTAAAGCCTATCCTAGACTAGCCCAGGCAATGTACAGATCACACATGTCCAACAGTTTCTTTACACCTACTTCTTTACATCATTGTCGAAAACCAAAAACAAATATAAGCTTTGCATTTCAGAGTTTTAATCTCTGAGAAGCTCTATGTTGACTTTTCCTATTGGAAGAAACTACCTCATCTGCTGTGAGTTTGTCTTTACAAGTCTTCCTTTAAAAAAGCAGACAAAGTTCACATACAGAATTATTTTTCAAGTTTCTGTATAGACGTTTATTATTATAATTGAAACTTTCCTGGCACCATTAATAAATATAATAGCTTCTATATTCTGATGCCTGTACACCAGTTTATCTTCTTGGAATGCTATGTTGTTGCAGGGAGTTCCCAGGATCAAAGTCCAGCCTGTACAAAGACATTATCTGATCGCCTTCACACTAGTGACTGAAATAGAAATTTAATACTACAGGAAAAGAATGCAGTAGTTCCTGCTGTAAAACTTCTTTCATAACACTGGCCAACATATATGGCATTTTAAATGCTGGTTAACATGCCATCGTATACTAGTTGATTCCAGCTGTTGCAAGTAACCCGATATGTCATGGTGAGGAGCAGCTCCAAGAAAAATGAAGATATTGCCAGATGCTGGAAGTCTGTATTAGAAGAAGCACTGCCCTGTCCTTCTGCATCAGGTGAAGGAAGACGTATGTGTCTTTCTTCTAGGACAACCTTTTATTTGCTTATCCATTTATGAGTCAGTCCTTTGTGAGTTCTGATTCATTTGTCCAGGACAATGCTCTGGTGTCTCAGTTTTGGTAAAAGGAGTGAGCCTTAATTTTATGTATCTGAAGGTGAAGTTGTTACATTTTGTAGGATCTATAAATGTAGCTCATGTTGACAGCAATCAATAATTTCCATAATAACAGACTGTTCCATTAATATGCATGAAAATGTGTATGCACCCTGGCAAAAATACAGATGGTTTTGGGTTTTCTTGTAAATGTAACAGATCCACATATACCATTAATACAGGCAGAAGGAAAGACAATACTTTTGGTTAAAAGACAAAAACATGAGAGTGGTCCAGGTCCAAATTGGTATTTTAACCAAGCAATTTCTATTTCTTTCTGCCATTTCCAGTATCTTAAATTTTTTATTCTCTTCATTCTCTAGCAACAGTAGATACACATGGCAATATTTGTAATGTAGCTGGATAGAAAAGGACCATAAAGGACAAGGAAAAAAAATATTAGCTTTTCATCTGGACATACATATTTCCTCCAACTTTTAAAACATTTTCCCAACACTTTGTTTTTTCTACCTGTTTATAAAACACCTTTGAAATCATTTTGAATGGGGATAAAAAAGTATATAACAACAACAATATGAAGTTAAAAACAAAGATAAATATTTTTCTCACATGTTACGCGAGACTTCTTGAAAATAAGAAATGTTTAGTGAATGTATTTTCTGTATACCCACAGATATTGACTTCCTTCTTTTGGGTAACTTTGAAAATCAAATAGTGGCTTTTTAAATTTAGTTTAGAGTAAACTCTGCTTTTCTTGTTTGAATTTACCAAGACATTTTGGGATACATGTTTTATTGATGCTATTTTCTCTGATTTTCATATTTGGAAATTTTTGCATATATTTCTCTTGTGGGGAGGGGAAGAGGGAGCTGACCTCTGCAAATGACACTGTTAAATTTTTTAAATTTGACCTATGCTTTAAGGACTAAGTGAGAGAAATACTGGATTCAATACTCAGAAACTTTTGAGGGCTTTGCAATGAAACACTGCAAATCAGGAAATTCTTGACACGGGCTCAGCCATATGAACCAACTTCACTCAAAACCTGAGAGTAATTTATTTAGAGATTTTAGGCTACTGTAGTTTGTTCACTCCTGGACTACCAAACATAGCATCCCCTCAGACATTAAATGGTAGAAAAGACAATTGAAAAATGGTAACTGGAAGTTTCTGCTGGCAACTTCAGTCTAGCTCTTCACCACAGAACACACGAACCTCATGATGGATTAATTGACATCCTATCAATGAGAAGAGAGGACAAGAAGCAGAGAGCACCACAGTGCTACATCCATGCAGTGTGTAAGTGCCGTTTGCCAATCAGTTAAAGACTAATATTTTTGCCTGCAATATCATCCTTTATATAGTGCTTGCTTTTGATGGAAGATTCCAACACTAGCTGAGTTTATTGATTTTCCTGTCCATCAGACTTGAGTCCAAAATATTACTTTTAGATGGAGTATTAAGTGACCTTTGATGTGGTGTGGCCTTGAAGGACCACACTCAAGTTTTCTACATTAAGATCTACTGCATGTCTTCCTGACATTCCTTTCTGAGGTAAAATAGTTTGCATTCTCCCTAAATGAGCTTAAAACTCTACAAATTATTTTAGTTTGTAATTTAAATTTATAAGAAGTAAGTAAAAAGAAGAAAGATGTATCTATATACCAAGCTATGACCAACACTACCAATGTGGATAGTAACACAAGAAAAAAATAAATGCTCACTTTGACTGATCATTGAGGGGTTTTTTTCTCAAGAAAGAGTGGTTTTTTGACAATTCTGTAAACTAATTTGTTGATTATATGCATATTCCTCAAGGGAACAGTTCAAAATATTAAGGATCTCTTAGTTCAGTGGCTCAGATTCATCTCACCTATGTCAGTGTCTGGGCACGTTCAATCATCAATAAGGGATATAGGCATCTTCCTGTTGGCCTATTAGTCCACTGAAAATTTCTGCATCAATTGTTAAGGAAATCAAGGTGAATACATGCTTCACCTCAGTAGATGTCTCATTTCAACAAGATGCAGTTTGCACCAGTGAGCTTGCAGTCATACACACGAGAGCAGAGTTTGGCACTGTGTGGTACCAAACCGTAAGAAAGGCATCCAAATTCATCTAGCAGGAAACCCCACAGTACTTAAAATGCTAATTAAATTACATGTTGAAGTCAAATATCCTTTACCACTACAAGGGAAAGGTTTGTGAGTTGTTCTATGAGGGCTGCTAAGTTTAGACAGCCTTACTAATATAGGATTCATTAATAATCATGAGTAACAAATGAGACTAAAAAGCAGTGAGTTTTTGTTGCAACATTAAACTTAGTGAAGCTATTAGACCACTCACTGCAATGAAAGGCCATGTCTTGCTGCAGCAGCAGTACATTTGGATACAGCTCAAACACCTCTGCAAGTAGCACAGTTAGAAGCTCCAATTTACAAGTCCTAATTCACAGGAAGTCATAATTAAAACCAATCCTTATCCACAATCTGTCTATTCCTTGCTTAAAATTAAAATAATATTTTACGTACCTGAATAAACTCTAATAACTATAGATGACTTATGTCTTCATTGCCATGTGCCTCTTTTCTCATTCTAGCCCCCTTACCCTTACATTTTTCTCTAATAGCTCTTGTGAGGAGACCCTTTGCCCAATTTGGGCTAAGAAGGGCTTTACATCAGCATTACATCAATGTGCTTTCACTCTCTTCCACCTTATCTAGGCAACTGAGAGCACTACAGAGTGCTTAGGGACAGATGATTATGTAGCCTTAACCAGGTGGTCTCTATGGAGCATGTTAACAGAGTCAGTTGGATCACTCTACAGGAAGGCAGGACTTTTTGTTTGAAAATATGCAAGGACTTGGCTTCTGTGATTATACAAGAGGTACACCTAAAGCATCTTTTCATGTCATGATAATTTGACAAATGTTGACTCCTGCTGATAGAGCTGCTAATTATATGCTGCAACTGTGCTACTATATCAGAGGGATTAATACATGACATTCTTAAAAATTCCTATTTTTATGGATGTCATGCATTAATTTAGTAATTCTTCCTACATTACTGTGGTCCAGTGAAACATGGAAATACTAGCTCGCCAAGGGCCCATAAAGCAACACCAGTGTTTATGAAGCTCCATCGTTTTAAGGCTTTTTTATTTTGCTTTGGTATTTACATTTTCAGTGCAAGAGCAGGATTTCAACTCTTGTGCAGTGAAAAATAATGCAGTGCTTATTGCATGTAAATAAGTGGCAGGAAGGAATGTAGATTTGAAATCTGAACAGAGTTCAAGCCCTCTTCCTCCAAGATGTTCCTTAACTGCAAGAATTGCCTCCAAAAGGAGAGGGATAATTCAGGCTACATATCCATTTACTACTTAGTCCTATAACTGGGATTACAGACAAGGGTGTAGTTCTTGGTCATTTTTGTGATGCATCCAAATGTTCCTGGGGAATTATGCTGCCAGGGCCAGAGTCACTTGCAAGCATCAATTAATAAAGACCTGGGTGAATTTCAGTCTACTGCCTGCAGAGAGCTGAATGAGCCTGTAAATATCTGAGATCATCAAGACATCCAGATTGTGAGGAACCCTGTTCATATATTAATGAAAACTTTCCAAGTGCTTAATCTTGTGGAACTTCAACTTTCTTGCTGCTGTACTTTTAATACAAACTGTCATTGGTGATCTGTCTCATGGATGCTTCAGGCTCTGATACACCTTTGAGAAGACTCTTCATTTTTCTAAAACTCAGCTCCTAGTCCCTGTAATGGGAATTTCCACCATAGTAGGTGCCACTGGCTGCAGGATTACAATGTTTTTGTAGGATAGATAGATAAATGGTCTGATTTCCTCTAGGATCACCATATAGATGGTAAGTAGCTCTGTGGTGTTAGAAGAAAGCTGCAAGTGCAGGACAGGTTCAAGTAAGCACAGAAGCAAAGACACTGCAGATGAGTAATTTTTAGTGTTAATTGTGACAAATGTGGGCCTGAAAGTTGCCTCCCTGATGCCACACATCATCCAGTAGGCTCAGGTCAGGACCCTGCTGAGGTGGAGGCATGTGTTTCAGAATGGCAGCTTCACTAGATCCCAGTCTCCTTAAAGACAAGTGATCCTTAGATCCTTACAGAGTGAATACTGGTCTTCTCTAGACTTTTTTTTTTTTTTTTTTTTTTGCCAGCTCTTCCATGTTCCCAGACCTCTCCAATCTGCAGGCTTTCTGCCTGGGGAAATGGAGAGCTTCACAGCATGAGTCAGGCTCAGGGGCAATCTTAGCTTCATGCAGTGACACAGTCCAAACTGAAATATTTGAAAATCACCATAAAGGGCACAGAAAGTGATAATCCCTCCTTTTTTTTCACATGGTCCTAAGAGACTGTTTGGCAGGACTCCCACAAGGCTGTGGCAGCAGGCAAGCAGAGTCTGGCCAGCAAACATAACATATTAAGGAAACAATTAATCTTCATTCCAAATTATCTGCCATTACTGACTGCATACATGTGCACAGTAATTAATCCCCTCTCTTGCTGAGGAACTGATTCACTGTAATTTAACTCAAGTTTCTCCAACCACTTTTGCTGCCCTCAGCAGCTTTGCTGGGGCTTTCTCGTGATCACACTTATCTTTTTCTCCTCCTGATGCAAGGTGCAAAAGTGAGAGTGGAGGTTCAAATACTATCCCAGAATAATGCCTTATTGAATAAGGTAAATATATAATTATCCAGCTGAAAAAGGTCTGTTTAGAGATTATGTAATTTGTTTCTGTATCTCATAGTATGTTGATACATTAGACAAAAATATGAACAATGCAGACATATCACTAGAGAAGCCTTTAAAAAACCTGTGGAGTGACTTTCTCCCTGTTTTCATTCAGATGAGTAAATCTTTCTTACATTCAATCAAGTGTGATGGTGGAAGGTGGGTTTGGATGAAACCCTCCTCTTGAACAGCTTAAAATAATCCAGACTTAAATTGATGTTGTTTATGTATTGTTGTACTCCAGGTAAGCCATCTGCCCCACAGGTGTGAGATGCAAAGAGAACTTTTGCAATGTTTGGGATTCTTTATAATTATAGCTATCCTAGCAATAATGTAGGACTGGAAATTTGTTACCTTGGCATTATTTATTTGGCGGCATTTTTGTAAACTGAGGTCAAAATCTATTAAAAAAATATATTTGGTCCACATGTTTATTTCATTTCTACTATTTTTAAGTCAAAATTTGAAGTCTTGTTTCCACAAATTTTAGCAGAAGTCATTGTAGAACTAATGTCTGATTAGAGTAAAACATATCTATCAACTAATTATTTTATAATTCAAGGTATGATTGCCAAAAATGGAGGAGTCTCTTCCAAAATTAGAAAAACAGTCCTAAAAGTATTACAGCTTAACAGTTGGATGTATCCAGAATGTAGACAATGATGTCCACACAATTAAAGGTTCCAGCTTTTTCCTTTAATACTCTCAGTAGCATTTGCATAATTAAGCAAAGTGGTTGCAATATTAAGGCATGCCACCTGGGGAGGGATTACTCTGAAATTGCACTCTCCTGTTTGTGCCACACGATACTGTTTTACACACAACAGCTTACATGTAGTCAACCCAAATAACAGTTTTATGCTGATATCCACCACCAATACTTGGTTAATTATGAACCCAAAATAGGGCTATGCAGGTGCTGCCTTGGTGTCTGCAATGGCCTGAGATGTATTTTTGTCATTCAGCTCTTAAGGAAAGTGCATGCTGAGGTTTTGCATTTCCTAGTCATTTTTTCCCAGAACATACTTTTTTTGAAATCTTCTATCTTCTTTTATCTCTAAATACTACCATCTATTTTGGCTAAATAAATATCCTAAATAAGCTGTTGTTAAGCTTTTCAGCCTAACCATTCTGTTATTACTACGCAAGCATAAAACCCAGTTTCATTTGTCTTCAAACTTTTTTCCCAAATACTTTCAGCTTTGTCAGAAAGGAAAAACAGTCTTAAAAACATTTTTTAAATTAACAGGGTTCCGGGGGGGG